>NC_135860.1:19331394-19693894 GCF_031162955.1 Sander vitreus | reverse complement strand
CTAGCAGAGTGCTAGAAGCCTGCGGTAAGTTTTAAACTTTCAAAGCATCTTTTAACTGTTTCACTTAGCTGAAATATTGCCACACACTTTGAAAGTGGAAACAAGTTGCTCTATATGTGCTTGCAACGATAGCTAAGCAAGTTTGTGGGTCCAAATGGAAAATGTGAATGCCTCGTCCACAAAACTGCTTGCCATTGTATTTAGGGAGCTGCAAATAGCTAAATTGTAGGCTATCCGCATGCATACGGTAGCGGTTACGGACACTGGTCATAGGCTTAAGTAATGCCGACATTGTTCCATGGTATTTGTGGGAGTTTTATTCAGCGACCACCTGGCTGAGTTTTGGACGGCTGAGACTCTCTCACTCTCTCCCTCTCTCCCTACTTGGAGCTGGGCGGAGTTGCCATCGCACGTGTGGTGTGTGTGTGTGTGTGTCTCTCGGAGGTGTGTGTGTCTCTCTCCCTCTCTCCCTACTCAGACCTGGGCAGAGTTGTCATCACAGCCCCCCCGCTCAAAAAGAGCTTTAATGATGAGAGATGTGTTTTATATGTAGTTGACTATTAATTTGTGTTAACGTTTATCATGTACCAGACACAAGTGCACCGTGTACGCCTTACTTGTGTTTAGAGCCGTTTGCTGACGTTATCATTATCAATCCAAACCATTGCATTTTTCAGTCAGCGTCAGCTACCAAACAAAGGTTTGTGTGTGTGCGTCTGTCTCACTCAGTGGGACACGTCACGCATCACAGCGATATATGAGAGTGCTGCGCCACCTGAAGGAGAGCTTTTAAAACTTTGAGAGATATGTTTTATACGTGGTTGAATATTTGTACCTTTTAACGTTGATGCAGTTTAGAACAGAAACTTGAACAATTTGTTGCTTAATGTGCATCTGACATCAAGTTATTTTCCTCTGCTGATTTAGGTTTTGTGGTTGACAAATCTGGCAGCTTCTTTTACATTTTCGTTTAGACCTACTAGTGTGTTGTCTTTGCATATTAGACGGCATATTAGCCTTAGACATGCTCATTTTATTTTATGTAGAAAAATGTAATTACAAATCAAGCACTTTATTTCAATGGCTACTTTTCAGGTTTATTGTTTTCTTAAATAATTTAAATGTGTTGACAAAGGACATTTTGTGATGACCTGATTATATCTGTCTTATAATATGTCAGCAAGGAATGCATCATCAAGGCTGTGTTATAGATGTTGATGAAAGCCTTTTACCCTTGCACAGTTAACCATATGCAGTGCACCCATCCATATGATGCACATTTCACACATAATTTGGGTGATATGAATGTAAGATGATTGCAGAAGTGACACTGATCTGTGTTTTTGTTTATTCTTCTTAAAGTGCCCATATTATGCTCATTTTCAGGTTCATAACTGTATTTTAAGGTTGTACCAGAATAGGTTTACATGGTTTAATTTTCAAAAAACACCATATTTTTGTTGTACTGCACAGCTCTCTCTCACTGCTGCAGATCCTCTTTTCACCTGGTCTCTGTTTTAGCTACAGAGTGAGACCTCTTTTCTTCTTCTTCTGTACTATCTTTGATTGCACTCGCACATGTGCAGTAGCTCAGATGTAGATCATGTCAGCTAGTTAGCTCTATAGACAGTAAAAGAAAGGCCGTTTCTCCAACTTCAGTCAGTTACAAGGCAGGATTAGCTGGGAGACTTCTAAATGAGGGTGCACATGTAAGTAGTTCTTTTGTAGATTATGGTGAACTTGTGTGTGTTGTAGCAGTGCTTTGCTATTGAGAATGAGGTAGCATGCTAACAGTTGTGGTTAGCCAGCTCGTTTCGGCTTGTGACATCACAAGCCGTGCCGATTTTGAACAGCTCACTCGGAGACTGAAGGCAGGACACATTCAGAAACCGTATCTCACTCAAAACAGCATGGATGGATTTTTTTCAAAGTTTGTATGTGTGTGGAAGCGACAGAGACACAGAAGAACACCCCAAATCCCAGAAAAAAGTGTTTTTTTCATAATATGGACATACAGGTGGAGTTGGGAGAGTCATCAGACCTGATGTTATGCAACTAGGTAGGCAGGGCACAGGATGTTTTCATACTTTTTTCTTTTTGAAGATTACCCTTTTTCTGTTTTCACTGCATTACTACAAACTTGTTTACAATGTTAACTGTCTTAGGTAAAAAAAAAAAGCAGGGGCTCATTACAAACTACAACCTACATAATTAGGAAAGAAAGATTGCAGAGCAGCCAGCAACATAAATAAACCAGACCCCCAGGCTATTTAATCTGTCTAGTTCAATGTTTTCTGAGAAAGATTACATTTCTGGTTTAAGCAAAGATGCTTAGCTCACACAAGTTAGGCACAGCAGGGGCCCACCATAGCACTCACGCCAACAGTTTGACAACATCTTAGAAACATCTATTCACTTGGGATTTCTCTCTTGTCCTTAACAACTCGAGAGTCCATTACTGTTACTGAGGAAGAGTCAGACTGACAGAAAGAGGCAAGGAGAGAGACAAAAAATAGATGGAGGGCTGAGAGGGAGGGAAGGAATCCAGAGAAAGAAGTTAAGAAAGATGGATCAGTATTGGAGATTCAAAGGACTCAAAAGACAGAAGAGACTGAGAAAAGGAGGTAGGGAGTTGGAGGCAGGGGCTGAGTTTGAGGAAAGAAAAGGAAAGGAGGAGCATGGGAGAAAATGATGAAAATGCAGAGACAGAAATAGACAGAAAGAGAACAAAACAACAAGGGTGCGCAAAGAAGAGGCAAAGCATTAGAAGAGTAAGTGGGGGTATCTCAGTGAAAAATAGCAGGCGAGCTCAGCTGAAAGTGGAACAGGAATGATGAATGCTGTGAGACAAGCCAACCGCTAATTTGGATGGCAGAGGTTTGCTTCTACAGGGCAAGAGGCTGGAGTCAATCGGTCTCTCTTACGTCTGATCACAGAGACACAGTGCACCTGGGTCCAGACAAGGGACCCTCTTTTAGACTAAAAATAGTGGAAAAACCTACTGAACTGGCAATACAAACAGCCAATTACTTATCTGCCTAAACTGAGCAACATTAAGGCACTTTCTACCACTGGACCAGTGTTTATAATCTATACTAGAAGTGGTCATCAATATATTGTTAAAACCAGAGAACGGTGGCAGTTCTGTAAGTAAAGGGGGTAGGAAACTGGAGAAATAAATACATTTTGAGCTATTAAGCTTCAAAGCAATCACTGCTAAAGAAGAAAAAAGGGCTTTGTAGGGCACATATGGCTTGTATATGGAAATAAATGTACAACAGAGGAAAGTAATGATAAACATCTGGCAGTGGATTCCCTGTGATTTTAAATGTGCATTAAGTGTGATTTATCGAGGTGCATACATGCAGGGGATGGAAACCAGGCCTAAATACATTTTTGCCATTACACGTCTCACCTTGCATAGATAGGATGATTTGAAGCCTCAGGTTCATGCAGTAATTGGGGCCAATCACTGGTCTGCAGCTCAGACAGAAAACCATTATGATCATCAGTGCAGGCATGAAAAGATATTTCACACAGCGAGAGAGGGATTATTAGAGTCAAGGGCACAAAAGTCAGTGTGTCTGGGAGAAAGAAGGGCCTGGAAGGTTACTGACTGACAGAGTAATATGCCACTGATTTCACTTTTACCACATACCTTGGAGTGAAACATGGCAGACTCTTTCACCTTGTAGATGGAGGCCAGTGTAATTGCCTTCTCATTAGTAGTAGTACGATTTGACTGTCCACATGTGAAGTTAGCATTTAGTCTGGTTAGGGATAGAGGAAGCAGGCCAAACTAAACGTGATACAGTCACAGTAACAGACCCACTAAGTTTATCATTCAGCTCTTCTGCTCTAAACAAAGAATATTTAGTCAGATGCAGACGTTTGTGACAGGGGTAGGCAGAAGATAACAGTGTAGTTGTCTATAACAATAGGCAGCGTGCAGGCACCTTGAAAATGATCATCAATGAAAACATGGCATCAGAAAAGAATAAATACAGAGCTATCCAATGTACACTACACTTCTTTTCATAAACGTTAAACAGTGTATGTTTTGATAATGACAATCATGTCATATTTGTCGCTGGCAACAACACTCTTGGCATTTTTACTTTGCTACAACATACCATACCTGAACTGTTTACGCATAAATTACCAAGTATTAAGCAAGCAAATTTAGATTTACTGATAAATAGGACAAATGCTGTGCTATTAATAAAATAATATCTTTTTCTAAATGGCATTTTTTTTTTCTGCACTTTTACAAACACACCAGTAACTGGTTTGAAACGGGTCTGTTTCTGTGTTATACACGAAATTCCTATGGCAAAAACAAAACTTTCTCAAGTTGTTAACAAGCTTCAATCTATTTTTGTTCAAACAAAAATGTGCTGGTAGTGTTGTCGTGTTCATTAAATATTCAGCTGAAGGAGGTATTAGGAGATTTTGTGTAGTTTCAGATGTAAACTTGTCAAGACAAAATCCTTAATTACCTTCCTCCCTCTGACATTATTAGAAACTTAATTATGTGAAAACATATGTGTTTGCATGTTAAAAAAGGAAATCACTGTAAAATGATCAATATGTTTGGCCCAATGGATTCCTTCTCCCAGGTTCTAATTCTTCTTTACTGACCTAACAATCTAAATATCATTTTAAAATATATAGTGAAAGTGCTATTCTGCAAACCTCTTTCACCTCTTTCAGTGTGAGAGAGAGAGAGCGAGAGAGAGAGCGAGAGAGAGAGAATCTTCCTGTGCCTCAACGCTAACTGTCAAAATCATGCGCACCATGGTAACCACAGTCAGTTCCCCATTTCACAACAGTAACAGACTAGGCAAATATTGACCAACTATTTCTCTGACATTACAAATGTAATTATATTTGCTGTTTGCCTTAGGAGATGGCAGTTTATTTCAATGAGGTATACACCCCTCTGTGTGTGAGTGGGTGTGTGTTTACATGTTCAATTTTAAGTTAAAAAATAGGCTATGGGAAGAATATGCATCAATTTGCTGTGTCCACAAAAGAATGTGCTGGCAGACTGTGAGGGATCCCGTGTGTGTGTGTGTGTGTGTGTGTGTGTGTGTGTGTGTGTGTGTGTGTGTGTGTGTGTGTGTGTGTGTGTGTGTGTGTGTGTGTGTGTGTGTGTTCCATTTCTCCCTCATGTCATCTGGAAGAGAGACAAAGAAAGATAAAAACAGAAAGGTAAAGAAAAAAGTAGGAACCACCTGTATGTAAAAGCTCACCTGTCCTGGGAACAAATAACACTGAATAACTGAATAACAATGAATGAGTGAACTGATGGCAGATGGAGCTTTACCTTAATAAAAATGGAGGTGGTAGCTGAAAGGGCCTGTGGTCTGTGATCATTAAAAAAAATATGATACCCAAGCAACACTATTGGTCGTCCTTTTTTGGCAATGCCTTTGTACTCACTAAGGTAATCTGTACAAAGGTTCTCACGTTTCAGATATAATAGGATACACACAATAATCTTCTTTAACTGTTACTAGTAATGTTTGGATCACATCAGCTGTGCCTTTGACTGTACACTATGTTAAAAATAGCTGCTACATGTGAATTTCGCAGACATACAGGAGCTAAATCTGTTGATGGAAAAATTATTTTTTTCAGCAGATATCTTAGTTACAACAAGATTGAGCTGGCAAAGCAGTTTTGTGTTTATTTGTGCGGTATTAGGAAAATCCCACAATCTCTACAAAGCTAACATTAGCTCAGTTGACTGGCTGACTAACGTTAAACAGGGACAGGAAAATTGTCTCTGTTACTTAAAGTTCATGGATGTATAGTATCTAAATCTATCCATTGAAAAGTTTTTTTTTTTCAGCAGATATCCTAGTTATAACTAGATTGAGCTAGCAAAGCGGTTTGGTGTTTATATTTGCGGTATTTATTCAGTTTGGGAAATCCCAAGATCTCTACAAAGCTAGCTTAAGTTAGCTGGCTGACTAAACAGGGAGGGACTAGCACTGAAATGCCCCACAATATGAATAGTTTGACTTCGGCCAATAATGACCGATTATATCAAACCCTTTCATGTAATATTGATCAAATAAAAGCACTTGGGATGATGAAAAGTCTCAGTGTTGTAAGCTGGAAGTGTTTGAAGGTTTCTGCTTAAACTTCAGTGCAGTTAGGTTCACATATTCACTTATACAATCAAATAATCCTGATTAATGAATCGTGGTTATATTTAATGCTTGTCATCTTCATTTTGCCAGGCATAATGTAGAGTTCAGTCCTTGGTCTGCAATTGAAAATGGAGGTCCCTAATAAAACAGACAATTTTTTTAAAAATATTTAAAACCTATAGACTATACTTAATACTTATTCTTACCACTATCTCAGTTGCTGTGCATGACTTTCCTTGGTTTGTCAATGTGAAAAGGCTCCACATAAAGCCCTTTTCAGACATACAGTACGTGACTTTTACATCAACATGACAGCACATTTACAGAATGAGCTGCATGCTCACGTGAGCACAAGTAGAGAGACGTAAGAAGAGAGGCAAAAGAGCAGGGAGTTAAAAAGTAATGATAGGGCGCAAGAAGAGTGTTGTCTGTTCCCTCACAGGCTGCATCACAAGTTGATTTTAAAACTTATTTTACTGCTGAAGCCTTAATTTATGCTCACTGCTTTTACAGATACGTTGTGACAGTTTAATTTAATGTTATTGACATCGAATGATGTGTTTTACTTAGGACTGCACGATTCTGCATTCTGTGCGATTACATAATACCAAAAATTGTGCGATTTAAGTAAACAAAAAGGTGTGCTGTGTGTGTGACACTAGTCTCTGTGTGCACTGCAGTCTCCACGTTGTAACACCCTTCACTTCAACAGATCGTGTCTTAAGAAGCTTGGTGTTTTTATTGTTCACTGGTAACTCACTTTACATTGTCTCTGTTATCTCTTTTTCCTCTTGCTTTCCCCTCACATAGCCGCTCCAACACTGCTCACCGGTCACTCTCTATGCTTGTTTAACAACTCACACACCGACGTCACTCACTCAACGCACCTGCAATTCTCGCTCTCACTAATGCCTGATTTATGGTTCTGGGATGAATCTTCATTGAATCTGCCCTCTGAATTACACACTGTGTGGGACAGGATGGCAACAAAAACTGCACAAGTTACACCAGGAACGCACAATCCCTCCATCAGTGCTCAGGCTGTCCGCAATAGGCTGAGGGATAGCTTTTTGTTCAGGGACACATTATTCATTTTCTTTTAGTCACATGTCTGTGAAACGTGTTTAGTTTATGTCTTAGTTGTTGAATCTTTTTAGGTTCATACAAATATTTACACGTTAGGTTTGCTGAAACTAAAAACAGTTAAAGGTGAGAGGACGTTTCTTTTTTTGCTGAGTTTAGATGGTCACGTGAGTGTTAGAAGTGTAGAGGGTTTCAGAGCATCATTTGTACTTGAAAAGATTTTTTAAGTTAATTTAGTAAAATATAAAGTTATTTAAAAAAAGTAATGCACATTTTGTTTATGTATTTCTTCTTATGCTTGTTTAACTTTGTATGTTCCACGCAAGTAGACTCATGGTACCATTATATCGCAATCACAGTATTACGTAAATGGCAATCGCAATATGACATTTTCTCCGAATCGTGCAGCCCTAGTTTTACTGTTTAATATCCACTACAGGTGCTGGTCATATAATTAGAATATCATGAAAAAGTTGATTTATTTCAGTAATTCCATTCAAAAAGTGAAACTTGTATAATGTATACATTCATTTCACACAGACTGATATATTTCAAGTGTTTATTTCTTTTAATTTTGATGAAAACCCCAAATTCAGTATCTCAGAAAATTAGTATATTACTGAAAAGTATGAACATGAAAAGTGCAGCACTCAATACTTAGTCCTTTTGCCTGAATTACTGCAGCAATGCGGCGTGGCATGGAGTCGATCAGTCTGTGGTACTGCTCAGGTGTTATGAGAGCCCAGGTTGCTCCGATAGTGGCCTTCAGCTCTTCTGCATTGCTGGGTCTGGCGTATCGCATCTTCCTCTTCACAATACCCCATAGATTTTCTATAGGGTTAAGGTCAGGGGAGTTTGCTGGCCAATTAAGAACAGGGATACCATGATCCTTAAACCAGGTACTGGTAGCTTTGGCACTGCGTGCAGGTGCCAAGTCCTGTTGGAAAATGAAATCTGCATCTCCATAAAGTTGGTCAGTAGCAAGAAGCATGAAGTGCTCTAAAACTTCCTGGTAGACGGCTGCGTTGACCTTGGACCTCAGAAAACACAGTGGACCAACACCAGCAGATGACATGGCACCCCAAACCATCACTGACTGTGGAAACTTTACACTGGACTTCAAGCAACGTGGATTCTGTGCCTCTCCTCTCTTCCTCCAGACTCTGGGACCTTGATTTCCAAAGGAAATGCAAAATTTACTTTCATCAGAGAACATAACTTTGGACCACTCAGCAGCAGTCCAGTCCTTTTTGTCTTTAGCCCAGGTGAGACGCTTCTGACGCTGGGTTTTGTTCAGGAGTGGCTTGACACAAGGAATGCGACAGCTGAAACCCATGTCTTGCATACGTCTGTGCGTGGTGGTTCTTGAAGCACTGACTCCAGCTGCAGTCCACTCTTTGTGAATCTCCCCCACATTTTTGAATGGGTTTCACAATCCTCTCCAGGGTGCGGTTATCCCTATTGCTTGTACACTTTTTTCTACCACATCTTTTCCTTCCCTTCGCCTCTCTATTAATGTACTTGGACACAGAGCTCTGTGAACAGCCATCCTCTTTAGCAATGACCTTTTGTGTCTTGCCCTCCTTGTGCAAGGTGTCAATGGTCGTCTTTTGGACAGTTGTCCAGTCAGCAGTCTTCCCCATGATTGTGTAGCCTACAGAACTAGACTGAGGGACCATTTAAAGGCCTTTGCAGGTGTTTTGAGTTAATTAGCTGATTAGAGTGTGGCACCAGGTGTCTTCAATATTGAACCTTTTCACAATATTCTAATTTTCTGAGATACTGAATTTGGGGTTTTCATTAGTTGTCAGTTCTAATCATCAAAAGTAAAATAAATAAACACTTGAAATATATCAGTCTGTGTGGAATGAATGTATACATTATACAAGTTTCACTTTTTGAATGGAATTACTGAAATAAATCAACTTTTTCATGATATTCTAATTATATGACCAGCACCTGTAGTCACAAGCACTGACTGACAGGACGTTAAATTGGGATTGAGAGTTTTTCTGGATATTAATTAATGTATCCACGTAGTTAGCCTGAATGAACATTGGCATTACATGGAGATACTATTGGTCAGATTATTATTGTAAAAGGTTGTTTTTTTTAACCTCTTCTGCTCCCGATATTAGATTATTGATTTCCTCAATGCCTTAAAATTGGCTTTCACAGGTACCTAGTTTATCAAGCACAAGTTTTGCATAAGAGACGCTAATTGAGATAATACATTGATCTTAGAAAGCAGTAGAAAAGGTGCATTTAATCTCTCTCTGCATGCATTACCTTGTGCTTTACATTAATCCGACTGCATTCAATTCAGACTTATGGCATGCTGAAAGTAATGCAGAAACATTTCTAGGTCTAACCTAGTAAGATTGCCATCGTGACTTTCACGTAAATGTGACCAGGGTGCTATTCAGGCCTGAGAACGACATGTTAAATTGCCATCAGATTAATGTAAAGGGGAGCATGTCTAAAAAGGGGCTTACGCTTCTATTAAATCCCCTTCACTGTGGGCACCCTGTTCATTAACAGTTTGATCAGTTTGTTTATGAACAGAAGGAAAAAAAGACCAGTGGAGAGCACCAACCTACATGTTTGATAGGATGATAAGTATGTAACTCCCAGATGTACTGCATGTGCTGATGAGACAGTGTTTCCCACAGGTTGAGAGTGTACTTGTGGTGGTGGGTGGCGCTGGATGTTACGGCGCAGCGTGTTCTGGATGGGTTCAGTAATTAAACTAAATTAATTAAAAGTCAAACTGAAAACAATAAATGCAACATTGACAGATAATTTAGGAAGAAATTACTATTTAAATAAACAAACTAGAAGATGATACAGATGAAGTGTAGCTTATTATGTTCTTTGTCAATTAAATATGGTTTGTTTGTCATCGATTTTATGGTTCAGCAGATAAAATACCTGATTACCTGGAGCCAAATGTTATATGGGGTATTAACAACCTTAAAACGATACTACGATCCATACAGAAAGTTAGCCTGAATGTTATTATAAATCTTCACACTGTGTGTACGGCATGTCTCTTTCTAACTCCTGTTAAATCATATTAACGTTACCCTAAGGCTATCCAAAGTTAATTCTTGTTCATCTGTCATTCAAAAAACTCTGCATTGTAGTTTAAAACTTTTACAGCCAACTTAATAAAATGTCATGTTTTATTTGGGCTCGGTTAACAGTTAGCTCCGGTTAGCTCCAGTTAACTTCATTATAAGATCAGCTTGAGCGGAGGATACTGCCGCGGGGAGAGTGAACAACCAGACTCTGGTAGATGATGCTTGGGGCACTTTCACAGCGATGTGGGCGCGTTGGTTTTATGTTTTAACAGTACAGTTAATCCCCCTGGAAGCCACAACGCTACAAGCAGCTTAATACTACGAGCCTGACGTGAATCTTTGGCGCTTCAGGGGAGGGGCTGGAGGCAATCTACCTGGGCGGGGCGCCCAAGTAGAACCTATGTATGGGAAACACTGGATTAGATCAGTGCAGTGTGCAATAAATCTGCATAACCACACTCAGTCTATCCAATTCCTTATGAACTGTTAATGGCCAATGCAATGCTAATTAGCTTCTATGATTAATTAGGTCTGTATAGTTGAAATGGATATCTTTGAGGAGCTCAATATAGAAGTTGTTTGCCCTAAAATAGAGAACCTACAAAACAAAAAGAAGCCTTTTGATCAATACTACCATAGACACAAACACACAGATTGTTGTATTGTCTCCACGCAAAAGCAGTTTGCATTAAGAGTAAGTTGCCTCAGCTTGGTATTGCAGCTAATAACCCTTTCGCATATTTACGCTCCACGTTAAGCGTCCTAATTTGATTAATAGTAATAATTAGACCTTCCTCTGCTTTTTTGTTTCTGGGTGGAATTGAAACAATTTAGGTCATCTGGCCCCTTATTCCCAGATCTAAGCTGTGGGACATGCAAATCAGATGCAAATGCAACAGAGAAGGGAAAACTAGTTATGGGCCCGAGTAATAAATACTGAATTTAGCCTCTTGGCATTCCAAAAACAGCCAGTTGGGGTTCATATGCAAATGGTATGCAAATAGCCCGGACGCAGAGAGCTTTTCTGATACCGAGAACATGGGGGGGGTGTTCCTGGTGGCTTAGCAGGCACCGGCACATGTCATTATGATGTTGTGGGTTTGTAGCCAGTTCATGTTGCCATCCCCAGACAACTATCACATAGAAGAGGGGGTAGAGAGGATAGAAGAGAGGAAGGGAAAACAGGAAAAAATTTGTTCAAGACATTAGATGAAATGAGCAAGACGAGAGGGTAAAACAAGGAGACAAGGAGAATGGGAGGCATGGCATGTAATTTCAAAAGTAAACCCCAGACACTGTTGACTGCTGATTAGAGGATCAGTGTGAAGACGAAGGCAGAAAGACAAAGACGTAAGCGATATAATTTGATTGTAGGAAGGAGGCAAGTCAAATAAAAAGAGAGAAAGGTTGACATGAGTTCAAAAAGACAAAGACACAAAGGAGCTGACGAAGTAAAAAACCAGGAACGTTGAAAAGAAATCAGAAAGATTCACCATGGAAGACAAAGAGTATTTGACAGTATTTGAAAGTGTTAAGAGCAAATGTAGAAAAAAATAGATATTGGGATGAGGAGGAAAGCTAGACAGACAAACACACACACACACTTTGCTGATCTAGCTTGTTCCTAAAGAGGGAGGAAAGGCTAGATATAGCAAATAAATCAGGAGGAAACACATTGTGCACCCACTGTTAGTGGACCACCATGTTCAATTGGCAACTTCTCCTCAAATTATATGCATCACTGGCATATGCGCGCGCGCGCACACACACACACACACACACACACACACACACACACACACACACACACACACACCATGCTACGTCTCCACCAGCCGTTTCACCATATTAGAAATAATCATTATTATGCTCTAAATTGAAACCCAGTGTTGCCCTGAACACATCACCAGGGGTCTCATTTATAAATGTGGCGTACGCACAAAACGGGGCTGAAAATGTGCGTACGCCACCTCCCACGCAAACTTTGTGATTTATAAAAATAAAAAAAACTTGACGGGAGAATGTGCGGTCCTCCACGCAAACTCTGACCCATGCGTACGCACATTTTGGAGACGATGGGAATTGGCGACGCAGATGGTGAGGTGGTGAACTGAAGTCTGACTGCAGAAAGTAAATGTGGGAATAACGATTACTCGGAATATGTTCAAGTATTGATGCCTCACGCACATTTCTTCACTCCATATCATCCACGTTATCATGAAGATTAAATCCAGCAGTGTTATTTTTGCTTTTACGGAGTTATAATGGTATCATAAACACCTTGTAAAATCCAACTCAAATCTTGAATAAAAATGTATTCTTAATATTTAAATCGGTGTTGTCTCACCGTCACATTGTCCGTCCCACCGTCACATTAGACCTTCATGAAGGTCTAAGACCGAAACGTTGTATTTTCTAAATAAATAATTGCTTGCGTAATGGTCCGAGTGCAGGATTCTTTCTAAGCTTTTTAACAACTTATTCAAATCTGATTTAGGAGAAATTACAACAGGAATCGTAATGATAATTCTATGGAACAGTTGGTGTTTTAATAAAACGAAGCTGCCTATGGCATTTGTGTGTGTGCGTCTGTTTGTGCTTGTGTACGTGCATACTTGCATGTCTGCCTCCAAGTATTTGTGCATGAATATATTAGCTAGGTGGGGCGGACATGAAGCCAAATCCCAGAGATGTTGCCTCTTAATTAATAAATCATTACAAAATGGAACAATTTATGGTGTTTTCCATCGTAAATAATTGAAGTCTTTGTTCATAGTGTTAATAATGGGTCCGCTTTTTTCTTAGAAAAATAATTTGATAAAAAAACAAAAAACTGGAAATAGGACAAAGGGAAAGAAGCTCTACAGTACAAATACAAATAACGGGCCTTAAAAAGTGGCGAGGAAAATGACAGAGCAGGGGTGTGTGGGTTGCATGCAGAAGAACACACACACTCTCTCTTCCTCTAACAAATTCCATTGAAAACAGATGGCATCAGAATTATCTGATGTCTTGTCACTGTCTTTTTATATGCTAATCCAGCTCCTACACACATCCGAGTCTCTTTAATCAGATACCAGGTCAGAGAAGCTAAATCAAGCTGAGACAATCATGCTGCTAGCATATTACAATACACTGAGACAATAGTCAGACAGCAGTGTATCAATGCACTTAATGCCATGAGTTAACATACGAAGCAAGGGTGATGTTGCTTTCAGCACTTCCAAACAATTGGAAAAGTGTTTCTGCGACACTGCACCACAGCTACATTTTAGCCACATTACAAACTTTCTTTGCATACAATCCACTTATTTATCAATATGAGTCAACCGTTACTCAAACAGCATTGTCACAGTGGGAGGCCCGGTGTTTTCTGTTCTACTTAACTCATTTGCTGAGTTTAGCTAAAATTGATGCTTAAATCTACAACTGATTATAATTCATGTGCTTTATCCGCTCCGTGGATTGTTATTGGGATGATTATCACAGAAGCCTGTCTAAATACACTCACCGGACGGCAGCTAGCAGCTAACGGCTATCAGCTAGCAGGGCAAGCAAGCTACCGGCACGATCGAGACAGGGACCAGGGTAGGTCAATTTAAACAATGTGAGTTGAAAACGCATCTTGTTGACACGTAAGGGCCCTGTTCATGTGGCACCGACATATTAATTGCATTTTGTGTCTGTTAAGAGGCACAAAAGGCACTCTAAAACTTGCCCCGACCACTGCCGTTTTAGCTCAGGGGATGCTTGTACATGTAGCTGCAGCTTCTCCGTGTTACCTGCACTGATTCGGGTGGGGGGTTTTTCTATCGAAAGTACTAGCGTAGCGATCAAGATTAACGTAAAAAATGGCCGGAATTCTTCTTTAAGTATAGTGAGCTAAATGAACAGAAACAGACTTAATACATATTGTTCATCTGCTTTAAAAGTTAAAAGCAGGGGCAGTTATGTGTGGGGCTGATAACTCACTAATCATGTGTGTAACTCCTTGAGCTGGAAATGACCTATTTTCAAGGCCACCCACTCTCTCTTTCTTTCTTTTAACTTTCCAATGTATACAGTCCAAGGAAAGATAAAATAAATATGATTACATTATTTCATTTATAATATCCGAAGCATGACTGATATGTGACCAAAAACCAAAGTTCAGAAATATAGGCTTGTCATAACAGTCCTGGTCAACCATTGATCAACTATCAACCACAGTCGCATGATGACAAGAATAGACACATTTAAACCACAACTGTAAAACTTAAAAAAATGAAACAACAAAAGGCTGAACGATCACACACACACGAGTCAGCAGGGGCGTTTTGAGGACAGATTTACTGAGTTCATTCTTGGAACGAACACACACACACACACACACACACACAGAGATATCAAAAGGCAGTGTCTGTCTGGAAGATTAGAAGAGCCATCTGTCTGCCATGTGGAGAGCCTCGGATTATCAATCTGTGTGCTTGTGTGTTTGATCCAGCTACTGAGAATGGGATGCAAATTAGAGAGACAGAAACAGAAGCACAGAATAAATAACTAAAAGTAACAACACAAAAAAAAGAGACTTTTTAGACTCTTTAGACTTAAATCCACACAGCCTAGCACCATTCCTGGGGGCTTGGTCCAAGTACTGCAAAGAAATACACCAACTCATTTTAGGGAGTAAACACTTCCAAAAGCATTAATAACACAGACAGACAGCCTGGAAATGACTAGTGGCCACACTTAATGCTTTATCAATACATAGCTATTGATCTCTTTCCTGGCTAAACATCAACTGTATTTACTCTGTTAGGTTTCCCGTGTATAGATCTATACTGCTAATATAACCCGAGGATGAGAGGAGAGCAAGGTTGAATAAGAGCAAGAGAAAGAAGCACAAATCAAGTGAGAAAATGTGAGTGAATGAAAAGATGTCGTTGACTAGAAGGAAAATGAATATACACAGCCCTTCAAGCTAATTCAAGCTCATTTATTACTGGTCTACACCCTGCCTTGCAGAGTGGACAGCAGATAAGCTATTAGGTCGATAACCTGTGGATGATCACACACAGTTACTTCTATACATCCACAATTTCTCTCTGGTCAAGCAAGGTCCTGCCGATGCTTCCAGTCAAGTTATCTTTTCGGCTTTGTGATCAAAGTTACTTTGTCCGATGATGATTCAAATTAAATCCACTGGTCAAATCATCTGCGGCTTTTAAATCCACTCTAATATCTGTGCTCTCACATGGAAATCTAGCACATAGCTGATTAATTTATATGTATGAAGGCAAGATCAGACAGAGACACATGTAGAATTAATTTATTACAAAAGGACATAAGTGCACACACACCCAAGCATGCTCACACAAACGCTGTCCTGTATTAAAATACTGAATTCCTTAACCTAAGTATTCTTAAGTGGTCCTCACAAAACTCATGATTTCATAAAACACACAAACATGCTTACACTTTCCTCTCTTCACTCACAGGTAGCCAGTGCTTTCATTTCAGCAGGTGGCTTTATATGAACATCCACACACACACAAACGATACAGGTCACCCCTGCTTTCCATTTCAGCGGGTGGTCAGCAAGTAATGGCACTGATGGCTGAACATTGGACACTCAGACAGAAAGCAGGGATTATCTTCAGTAACAACACAAAAAGGGCCAAAGGGAAGAGAGGGAGGGATAAAAACCTCAAAGGGGGCCTTGAAAAGTCATTCACTACATGTCCTTGATGCCCAACTCTCCACTCTGTCTTTGCTTTTTATCCATATGTCACACACACTTTCTCCACCCACACCAACAGCCTGGCATGCCACATTAATTACTAATGTCTTTCAAGTTTTCATTTCCTCTTCATGAGGAAAATTACATACATTACATGTTTTCCTTGTTGAGTCAAGATGACAGGGCAAACAAAGGACAAATTAGAAGTGAGAAAGACTAAAAAGTCTCTTTAGGCTTGTAAAAGAAACAGACAAGCTAATGATTCAAAAACAGAGCAAGCAACAATGAGTTATCAAATGTCAAAGAATACAGATCATCTTGCTTTGGTCTTTTTAGCTCTACTGTCAAGGAGTCCAACACAGTATTACACTCAGTACGTTTACATGCACACCAATATTCAACTATTATTTCGAATATGACAATATTCCGAATTTGATACACGTCATGTAAACAGCATATTCCGGTTAGATATTCCAAATAAGGCCTTTTTCCGAATATAGCATTTTCCAATTAAGACGTGGGATATTCCGGTATTATTCGGGTTTTGGGGGCATTGTTTGGACATGTATACAGAGCATTTGGAATATGCGTCTCAATCAGGGTTTTCACCGCAGGCTTATGGTCAGCTCTGTGCGTTGCTATGGTTTGTGTACACAAACCAACCAGCCAACAGTTTGCAAGGCTAGAGACCCGATAAGGGAGAAACACAGCTACTTTTAAACAATATCAAAGACTTGGATATGCGCACACATTGCTACGCCAACCTTTTCAAGTAGCTGGCTGAAGGAATGAAGGAGGGAGGCTGTGTTTGCATAAGTCCGCCGCCGCTGGTAAACTTTGAAAAAATCGTGTTTTGCACGGCTACACGTAAACGGGAATATTAGTGGAATACTCACTTTCATTAGCCATGTAAAAAGCTTAGTCGGAATATCCTGCTTTCAGAATTATATATGTAGTCACGGTTTGTCCTCAAAGAGAGGAAAGCTGAGTGAGTCTCTGACATCACTCAACTGATCAAATGAAGACATGTAATTGGATTAAAACATTGGCATTTTTAAATTAGGACAGTCTGTAGTTTGAAGTTATGTGAATAAAACTAAATTTGTCCTGTGAAGCCCTTAATTAACTTGTTTGCTGTGTCTTATATACACGTCACAGAAATTTTCAAGTAACGTTACAGCTCAAGGTTGAAGAAGGGGTGATAAAAAAATATTTCACAGTAAACTGAGTCACCAGTTGACATTACCATACCATGATGTTGCATGCCTAACAAAAACAAGTGTATAAGATTAGTGTAGTGTTTTTTTCTTTTTTTTGTGTCAACAAATCCCATTAAAAGACCAAAGCCAACAATGCATTATTCTGTCTTTAATACTTTGTGTCTTTCTCTATCCGTCTATGGTACCCAAGGCCCTTTTGTTCTTACAAAAGAGGCAAATCTTTACAGGCCCAGCCCACAAGAACCCCAGTCAGGTTGAAGTTTGGTGGAGCTATGCTTGTTTTGTACATGCCCACAAAGTCCTGAGAGGTCTAATCAAGCAACATGAGTAAAAACCCCTGTGTAGGTGTACTACGAGTGTGTAGAGGCTTTAAAAAAACATCTAATCACAAATATATAACATCACAAATATATAATTTTACTTTTAAAAACTGGGCACACTAGTTTTTAGCAAACATTACTGAAACAGGAGTAAATAGTGTATTTGTTAGGGACTAATTTTAGCCTCAGTGTGTGCTTGCAAGTATTCAAAGCAGCAAGATGGTGTAAATGGGATTGACTAGGTAAGTGCCAGTGGAACACATCCAATTTAATTAACAAAAAGTCTCAACTTTTAGGCATCACAGTTTCCCAAGAAAAAAATTGTATTCATATTAATAACTAGCAAGACAGGGGCATTGGAGGGTGGGTTACTTACATACTGGGAGGTGCCTAACACATTCACAGGCATGTCGCGTTGCCCACTGAGCAGCTCAAGTTGAGACACTGGGAGTTAAATGCCTTGGTAAATGGCACCTAATGCAACATGTTGAAGGGGATGGAAAGCATGACTCCATCTCCTACGCAGTGTGAACATGTTGGTCTGAGATTTCAACTGTCAATATGTAGACCATTAGCTTTAATGTTTTGCCATTAGGCCACCTCTACTGCCAGAAAGTGTCATCTCCCTTCTTTGATTTAAGGCTCAACACTTTGGATGTGAGCAAAACCTGGCTTCACCGCTCATCCCTTTTTCTGACAACCAACTATCTTCCTTGTTTCTTAGTCTCTGCCTTCTTCAATACCCTCCATCCCCCCAGCCTTTCCCTCGGCTCTTGCCTTATCCCATTACTCACATCCTCTCTATGATATTCCCATTATATCCCTTCAGGGTATTCCCAATCCCTGTGGAATGCAGGCGGTATTCCTGGGATAACAGGGGGTTGACGAGATGGCTGGCTTCTGCTGGGAATAGGGAATATGCTTACTTCCCCTTGAGGGAAGCAGCACCACCCTTTGAAGAATCAATTTGTTCCATTTTTTTTGTTATTTCTTAGAGGAACAAGGAGTGGTCTCTCTTTCAGTCAACTGCAATTCTCTTTCCTTGCTCCTAAAGCTCACATATGGGAAGTGCAACTAGCGATACTGGAGATATTCCTATCCTTGGACAAATGAGTGCCAGGGAAGAATAATCCTCGTTTCCCTCCTGCAGTCCATTACTAGCACTAGTGGACATCTGGTGTTAAGCATTTAGACACAGGTCATGCTGTTTTAACAGATTTTTTTAACTCTTATTTTCCAGGGAGATACCAATTATTTGCAACAGATATATATGAACTACACTGCAGAATGAATTCTCTACTAACAGTGACAAACAGAGTGACGGCTGACTCATATGAACGGGTCCAACGCAGGTTGAATGCACAAAGGCAGGTCCGCATTACATACTTCTGGTGTATGAAATATCGGTCTCTAGCCTGGTTGACATCAGACCCTTCTCAGTTGTAACAGAGTGGGTCTGAGGAAGGTTCAACGGACGCCGCTGAAATGCCTCTGGGCGCATTGGATAGTCCTTCAACCAATCAGACCAACGATCCGGGTGTCGTAACAGCGACAGCAGCATCAACGGGTCGCTGCGCTTCAGTGGCCGTCATGTTGAATGTAGACAAAAAGCTGCTTGCCGTTACTGCGCTATCGTCATCGTGTAAAGCCCACCTCAATGGTTGTGATTGGTGCCTCGATTTGGAAAAATTGGAAATGTTGGAAATGCTTTTTATAAACTACGGTAATCTGGTCAAAACGTTACCAGCGGAAACACTGGGTGTTTTTGCAACTTCAGCTATTTCTGCAGACTTATGTTCAAAACACAGCACTGCTCGACCGCTAATCAGAGCTAATTGTTGCTAACCGAGCCTTCAGTTCTCCGTGCCTGTATCCATTAACTGTATTCATGGACCCAAGCCCGAATAAAACCATTACATTTTATTAAATTGGCTGTCAAAGTTTTAAACTACAACTCTGAGTTGTTTGAATGACAGAAATCTGATCAGATGAGATCTAAATGAGTGCAACAGGACATGTACTGTATAGTACAGAACAGCGTGTTTAGGATCCCCAAATCACGGATTAATACACTTCAAAAAAACGAACAATGATCAATCCAACAAAATGAACAAGAATTAACTTCAGATAGTCCTGGTCTTATATGATTTAACAGGAGTTAGTAGGGAACAGTGTTGAGATTAATAACATGTCACTTTCTGTATGGATTATAGTACAGTATTACAGGTATTCTATCTGCTGAACCGTTAACATTTGGTAGAAATGCAGAACTGAGCAGGCTACATTTTAATATCTGTTTATTTATCACAAGTTATAGCTTATCATTATCACGATATTCAACGTTACGGCATCATCGCATATTTTCCTCATATCGTGCAGCCTTAATAACTACCCTAAAATTGTGTGAGATGCTGCATAGTGTCACAATATTTTCATCTGTATCATCTTTTAGTCTAATTTGTATGTAAAAAGTTATTTCTTTCTAACTTATCTGATAATGTTATGTAGTCATTGTTTTCACTTTCGTTTGACTAGTTTATAACTGAACCCATTATTACTAAAAAAAAAGAGCCACTACACGCCGCACGGTCACATCCCAACCTGTGGGAAACACTGTTTACCTATGACTCAACTAGTAATGTGGCTATTAGGGGTGCACGATATTGAAAAAATTTGATATTGCGATATCGATAATGAATATTGCGATATCGATATTAATTTCGACATTTTTAACATATGTAAAATTACCAAAGTTATGGGAAAACACATCAAAATAGATTTATAACAAATAAAAGTTTTCTTACAACACAAGGTTTATTTCAACTGACGGTCATATTGGACTGGTACATCATGTGTCTACAGAACAGGACATGTTTTACTGGTTGTATATAAACTACAGTATAAAAAACAATGCAATGCACATCTGTTTGCTTAAAGCCAAAGTATTTCCAAGCTACCGAGGAGGAGGCATTACCCTACAGTCACATTAGCTACAAGAGACAGAGACAAAGCGACAGGCTACCATTCATTTTCAATGGGAGTGGCCAGAGCCATAGAGATATAAATGTCAGAGATTATAAATATATAATGTCTTTCTCTATCACTCTGGGAGTGGCCGTTTGGCCACGAGCGACTGCCAATCAGAGTGAAGGCAGCGTGAGGGCATCGGACGTATGTCAGTGGCTCGAGCGAGTCGAAGAAAATAATTCAAGATGGCGGAAAACGCTTCAGGACATCGTATTTATGTATATATCTGATATGTTTGGCATTTAATCTCATATATTGTGTTACTTTTATCAAGAAATAAATATTTTAAATCCAAAAACATCGTTTTTGTGACTTAACAATACCTCTGAAGTAACTTTTAAGACGTGGTTTAAGGTAGCACCAGAGAATTTCTGTTTACTGTTGCCAAGCAACCAGGGGTAGGCTAGGCACGCCAAGGAGCTCCCACAAGCGAGTGCATGTTGCTCTCTTTTGTAGCTAATGTGACTGTAGGTTACTTTTGGCCTCTAAAGTTTCTTTTCAATCTGTTATTTCGTCGTCTCCCAGAGCAACACTCATTTTCTTACTTTTGTGTTCTTTTTGCTCCACTCTTCGCTCTCTCTTTAGGTCCTTTCTTTTCTTTCGCTTCGTTTTATGGTTCTGCGGAGGCACCACGCAGCTGATGTTTATATGTGTTCTGGTGTGTGCGTCGAGCCGGCATGTGTGTGTGTGTGTGTGGGGGTAGAGCGAGGAAGAAGTGAGAGAGTGACGGCGATTTTCTTCGGAGTGAGTAGCGGTTTGGGAACGGTGGGAAATCTGGAGCAGGAAAAGTTAACCCTCTCCTTGATTTCATGTTGTTTATGGAGAAGGAGAACCAGGAAATGAGTCGGGGAAATACAACGCTACCAAGTGATGTGTATTTTTTGAGAGGTGCATCAAAGAGTATAGACGTAACAAGAGGGGAAACTCAATGGAACTGCAGCTCCACCATCTTGGACTGAATGTAACACAACAGTCTATTGAGTTTCGCCTCTTGTTGCTTCTATACTCTTTGAGTACATGTCGGGCGGGATGCAACGAAAACAAAATATCGCATAAATATCGCGAGACTTTCGGTATAATATCGCACAACGTGATATTGCGATAACGACATTGAGTCGATATATCGTGCACCCCTAGTGGCAATTAGTCTAAAATAGCTGCAATGGTTGATGTCATCAGGTCAGTTTGCTGAAATTCCTCTCCTAACAGTAATCAATGGATTAGATTGACCACTGATCCCCCCTTTCTTCAAGTTATCCCATATTCCTCCTTCTCCTCTATCTGTAGTTCCCTCAAGGGAATCTTAAGGCACGAATGGCTGGGGTCCCTAATTCCATGGCCTCTAAATGGTTACTGGGCGCTGCCTACACGTGGGTCAACTTGTAGGATCCACACACACACACACACACACACACACACAGATCACTCTAATCTCCTGCCCTCACAATGGTTACACTTGACTGCCTAGACTCATGGGTCT
This sequence comes from Sander vitreus, assembly GCF_031162955.1. Taxonomy (NCBI): domain Eukaryota; kingdom Metazoa; phylum Chordata; class Actinopteri; order Perciformes; family Percidae; genus Sander; species Sander vitreus. Next base: position 19,671,801 of record NC_135860.1, on the reverse strand, counting down.
ATTTGTAGGACCTTAGTGTGTGTGTCAGAGAGAGAGCGCTACCCCATTACCATTTTAACAATACTGCTCTGTTAAAGCCACACATTCCTAAATAAAAAAAATGGTAGTATTATCCACACCGATGTGTGTACGCTGTAATAGAATAGTATTAATACCCAGTGTCAATTGTGACAGAGTAGTAAGTGAGATAGTAAAACACAATGTCTTTCAGTAGTTATCTTTTGTGATTGCAAAATTCCCATACAAAAGGACACCTGTTTTTCCAAATGACAACTTTAATATTCAAAATTGTTTAACCGTCATGTCGCCCGTCTATTTATATATCCATATTTACATATTAACAGCTTGTCTACCTGTCAAATGTCTGCTCGGAACATGAGGATAATATATTTAACATATTCAATTCAAGTGTACATGCAGTAATAAATTTATTTATTTTAGTTCCATTTCTAGTCCAATGTATATTCAGTTTCTAATTGTTATTTTATTACAAATATGTCACTTGATTCATCCATTGCTGCTAACTATCATTCTCCATTAGCTTAACCTCATTTTTCCTGTCGTCTTTAATTTTTTAAACCGCTTCCCTCTTGTCTCTTAAATGTTCTCCACTCAGTTATTCCTCCATCTATCCATTTCTCCAGATTTACCAGATTTTTTTCTGGCAGCATATTGCCCTCCCTGTTCACCTCCCTTTTTCCGACCGTTGTTTCGGCTGATTTTGGCTTCAAGTGCGTCTGCATCTCTCGGCTGTACCCTTCATCCCAGCACCCTCCTCCCTTCACCACTGACTCTTCCTCTCGTCTTTCCTAACATCGCTTTCCTCTTCAGTCTTTTTCACCCTTTTCCCTCTCTCAATCAGCAAAGACACACATAGTTGCAAAATAGTGGGGGTAGAGCAGACAGAGTGAGCATACAGTGTCTTTCTCACACACATACGCACACCAGACAATCTAATCATTCTAATCTTGTAAAATGACGGCTGTCGAATACTGAACCATCTCTCACACACTTTCCCTATACAATATCAATTCCCACCACATCTGCAACTGTGTGTGAGAAGAGCAAATGTGTGAGAGAGCTGGATGCCTGTGCTAACGTGTGTGTATATGTGAGAGGTGGAGTCAAAGAGATCATTGTAAGTTTTCATTGGCTATAACATTGCGGCGTGTAATGTTGCGTAGCTCACAGTCAGCCAATCAGAAGGTCCTCACACACTCCGTTTTATGAATGAGACGGCACATATGCGAGATACACACACACACTCAGAGTGAGAATACTCTACAGTGATGTAATACAATCGCAGTAGAAGTGCTTGTAACTCGAATGCAGTATGAGCTAAATCAGAACAGTTCAACAATGTTTCCGGCTAAATTTCTAAACACTGTCAATTACAAATATCCTGGAAAATGTATATAAAATTGGAAAAGCTAAGGAAATTCATTGACTGCAAATGTCATATACCCTTTATACCAGTAAAATGCCAGTATATCAAGATCAAATTTACAAATATGTTTTCCTTCCTGCCATGCGACATGCATATATCAATAAGTGCTTCATTTTAAATGGAAACAAACATTTAGTGATGAAAACATATATAATACCTGCTAATCCATGTAGCTTTCTGTTAAAGCTAATGAAGCATTTCATATAAATCATAATTTCAAGCAGTTAATTGTCTAAAAACACTCCAGCATTTTCTATCCACTGCAACACCTGGAATACTTGCTGATCAATAAAGCCCTTGTATCATTTTATCATAACAGCTCACACCCTCCTTCTAAAATCCATATCCTCCAACCGTCTGTGTCCAAACCAGGAACTGAGAATGCCTCATTTGGCTGACATTGTGTACTGGGGAGTAATTTTGCCTAACCGGTATGTAAAATCATAACTGAAGTGCTGGCAGAGGCTGGATATTGGGAGGGGAGGAGAGCAGCCAAAAACAATCAAAATATCCTGGTGTGACTTTCCATGAAGGGTGTGTGTGTGTGTGTGTGTGTGTGTGTGTGTGTGTCCATATGAGAGTATACACGCCTTTCTATGAAGTCACTATTTGGCACATAGCTCTGCTGCTCAAATGTGGTTCATTTGTATCAGTGTACAATCATGGGTAAACAGTGCCATCTCTGGTTGTACAGAGGAACAGCAACTCAGGACGAGCGAGGCTGAACAAGTACAGGCAGTCTAACAAGTGTGGAGACAATAAAAACCGAGGAGAAGTGACACAAAAACTCAGGGGAGAAAACGGGCGTTTTTTCTTCAGATTGTTCAGAATTGCTAAATATTTTCTATTTCCTATTTTAGATATTTTATGACTGAATACATAAACTGGCTGCTCAGTAATCACCTCAACTGGAAAGCACCTGGAATATAAACATTTGAGGTAAAAAAAAATAATATTAAGGATCTTGTTATGTTAAAGTCAACATGATGTCTTACAGTATTACATTATATTGATTCCAGGTTAGTTACAGTGTAAACAAAAAGCTAGCTTAATTTGTATTAACATCAATGATCACATAAGATCATGGTGTAGCCTTCAAGGACTAAAAGTTACAACTTTTCAAACTATGAATGAGTTTTTCAGAAGGATGACCTCATCCTGATATTGCAGAAATGTCTTCTTTCAACAAAGCTCTTCCAATGAGCCAAGGCTGCCACCTAGAGGCCACCGTAAGCACTGCTACTACGTCTCACACTGGGTGATGTCATAGTTTAAGAAAGAAAGAGTTAGAGAGGGAGATGAAAGAGGGACAGGGGAGGGCAGGGGATGTGAAAAAGAGAAAACAGGAAAGATGAGAGGGAGGGAGAGAAGGTGATGTCATGTTTTCAGAGCAGTAGAAGCTGTCTTTGTCCAAACTCTTTCATTAAACTCTGCAGATCGGCACTGCGGATATTAACGACAGACACTACAGGAGGTATCGGCCTGATACTCATATGAAGAATATAAACACTCTGACTCACAAATGATTACGTTCCATAGTACTTAGCTAAAGACTAGACAGTACATCCTTCAGAAGCCCAATTCAGTCCTTGTCATTCCAGACTCTCTCTATGCACACCCAACAATCTCATGCCATTCTAGACAATTGCATTGCATTCCATACTACACCATTCAAAACAATCACGGCCTCTCCTGAATGTAATCTCCCCCGATTCTGGCCATGAAGAGGCAATTTCTCTTTCCAACAATCTCACAGTAAAAACAAAATGAGCGAAGACACACACACTCAAAGAAGAGAGGGTGAGATAGAAAGAAAACCAAAAAAAAGTGATGCAGGGGAAAAGAGATAGAAGTAGAGACACGGAAGCAAACAAAGAAAAGAGATAAAAAGCAGAGAAAAGTGAGACAGAAACCAAAGTAATACTTTAGCTTTAGCAGTGAGACACTGACCTTTAAAGTACTTTGTTGAGAGGGGAGTGAGAGAGAGAGAGACAACAAAGCTGAAGGAGGGAGAGAAACAGGGAGAGTATTCTAAAGCTTCATCTGTGAAGAATATGCATATCTCTGAGCTACATAGTGGGATAAAACCATTAATGCTTTTTTGAACCTGAAGGACACACGCAGACACAGAAACACGCGCTACTAATAAATCTAAGGCTGCACGATTAAACTAATCGCAATGTCACTTTGTGTGATTACATAACCGCAAAATTGTGGGATTTAAGTAAACAAAAAGGTGCTTAGTGTGTGACACTAGTCTCTGTGTGCACTGCAGTCTCCACGTTGTAACACCCTTCACTTTACCGGCAGTATTAACAACAGATGAAGCCACTGTGTCTTGTTAACTCACTTTACATCGTCGGTTATCTCTTCTTCCTGTCGCTTTTCCCTCACAGAGCCACTACGCCGACACCACTCAACGCTGGCTCTCCTTGCTTGCTTCACCACTCAAACAGTGACGTCACCTGCCATTCTCGCTCACACTAATGCCTGATTTATGATTCTGCGTTGAATCTATACTTTTGTCCAAATCGTGCAGCACTATATAAAACCTGTATGCTTATGAAGACATTTCATTAGTAAACATGTATATACCTAGCCATAACTTTAAACTTTCCACCAACTGGTTTGGAGCAAATAAACTAGGCTACAGCGTAGTTTCGTCAGAAGTTGGCGCTATAGGCCACACATAGCTGTAATCCGCCAGTAAACAGAGTAGAAGAAGTAGAGGTTGCTAATCGGGTAAAAAAGAAAACAAATCACCTTGGTCATCTACCCACATTTACGAGAGAGAAATGATGAGGTCTTAAGGAATTTGTTCTTTCATGTCCGCGATTATTGGCCATGTTTCATGCTGTCCGGAGATGAAAATGCAAATGTGTTTCTATATCCCATATAGCAAATCAACTCTTTTTTCGACAAAGGCAAAAACTACCTCAGCAATTGAGGACACAATACTTCAAAAGCGCATCAAAATAGGTAAATGCAAACATGACTAGTGTTGGCTGATTCCCACTACAGAACTTTTCCACTCTGCAACACTTTTTGGAGCTCCCCGACAGAAGCCCCAGATCAGAGGCAAATCGGCATTGGCTCAGCGCCCGCTGAACTGTTCAAAAACACGAGCCAAGAGGCTATCTAGTGCCTCGCAGGCGCATTCCAGATATCTAGCAGGCTTAATATCTGGACCTGTCGGGAGCTACAGCCAATTAAAGGGCAAGACACAGGTTGCGAGGAAACCTGGGGGAGGGGTCACCTTTAACAATAGGATATTTACTGTCTTCCATTTGCAACACGGACCAAAGTTGTTGTTTGCACCTAGAGAAAACAGGCTATAACCAGCAAAGACATGGAAACAGGCTATTTGTGAACATGTGTGCCAACGACAACACCACCTAACCCTTCTTTTCTTTTTCTTCTTTGTTTTGTCGCTGCAAATCAGCCACCAACAACTTGGAGCGCTTGTTTCTGGCATGTTTTTACATCCAAAAAACCTGTCTCGGGCATGGTATTACATTATGTCCTGCGTCACTTCTTGCGTGTGTCTTTTCGTGGCAAAGCATAGTTTAGAGCACCAGTGATTCCTCCTGGTGAGATCTTGTAGTGTGTGACCATATGGGTGACCCCTACCCCCAGTCAGTCAGGAGTGTGAAAACAAGGCAGCAAGTTGTGTAGTGTGAACAGTACAGCGATCTGACGACTTTGAAAGTCTTGTAGTGGGAACTCAACAGACACCTACAAGCAGAGGCACAGAGCAGGTAGACAGGTAACAATGTCCCATCAAAACATGAAACACGATCGCACCTTCTTGCAAATGCATGTAGTCATGCAAATGATATGCAAAGGAAATCTAAAAAAGCCATTAAAACAACTGTGAACCATTTTCTTTTGACCCTTGTAAGTATCTACATCACCTGTTCTTGTTATAGTGTGTTGTCTTTCTCACGGGCATGCACACACCAAGTCAAAGATGGCTGCCAAAGATGCCCAAACAGAATATACTAATTTGTTGTTATTTTCATATAGAATTGAACATATTTATCGGGACTAAGATAATGGTGAGAGAAGAGTTTTTATGAGCACAAATATCCATACCACTATTTGTGAGTCTTTCTAAGCTGAGCTATATTGAAATTAAACAGCAGTAATATTTTTTCAAACCATGATCCCTGTGTGGTCACTGCATGGTCCTACTTTAAGAACAAACAAACCTCATCCAGAGATGAGGAAACATTCATAACAGCATGTTTTAACCTGATTACCTATAAGTGAATACATTACACCATCTTAAAATGTGTCTTTATCTGCTGAGGCCCTTCAGACAACCAGAGAAGCTATGTACTGTAATCAGATTTTGAGACGGACAGATATTTCTCGCACAGAAATCCAAGTCGGAATACAAAACAACTCTCCAACTATAAACAGGGTTTCACCACACTCACTTCCTGAAAGACAATTGCCACAGTAAATTACAGAGTTCAAATATATCTAAGGTAGGGATCTTCAACAGGGGGTCCGGGGCCCCTAGGGGGTCCTCAGAGTCAATGCAGGGGGGCCTCCAAATTGTTGTTCATTTTTGAAGTTTTTTCAAAAATTAAAAAGTCTTAACATGAATATATTATTAACAAATATAAATCCCCACTGAATAGGCATACTGGCCTATAGGTAAGGTAGTCACTAAGGCCATCCACAGACACAGTGAATCGTCACATGTATGTTTTAACATTAAAACATGATTTATAAAAAAAAACAATTATTAGGCTATTTTAATAGCTTAGTATTCAATGTAAAAAAAAAAAGTTATGTATAAAGGCTTTAGGCTGCCCTACACATTATTGTAGGCCCAGTTTAATATGCAACTCAATGTATACAATATATGTTGTAGGGGGTCCCTGATCCGTCTCTCTTTAAGTTTAGGGGTCCTTGGCTTAAAAAACGTTGAAGACCCCTGATCTAAGGTAAAACAACTAGTAGCACACTAAACACCAAGACTTAGTAGATGCTTTAACACAGGATCTGCTACTGCGTCAAGAGAGACACGTATCTGAGACTAGCTCAAGGGACAGAGTAAACTGTTAAAACAAAGAAAGATGAAAAGAATAAAGATTAAAGGTCTACTACCAGTGTGTTTGTGTGTGCAAATACATCTGCATTTTTTAAGTGTGTAAGATTAATGTCCCTCTATGACTGTGGAGACCCCATGGTGAGCGAAACGCCTGAAGGGTTAATATTAACTCCCTTTTCTTCTGTGTGCATCTCTCTCCTCCATACACAGACAAAGAGCTACTGCAAATAGAAAGACACATTAGTACAATACCAACACAGGGTAGGTACTGTACAACTAAGCAGACACCCTGGCAAAGGAACTTCCTTTTCTTCATGACTGATTGTGATAAACACAGGATCCCACATACACAAGGAAACTGTTTGAACTGACTAGCAAACTCAAAAGATAATTTTTAACTGACAACTACAATTCAACACACACGTTGAAATAATGTTGATTCATCTATCTCAGTCTAACCCCTGTTGTCACACACACACACACACACACACACACACACACACACACACACACACACACCCCTTTGTAATCTAGGTCATAATATGTCTGGCCTCCATACAAAATACATGCAAAATGTAAGATGAAAAGTAGTATTCAACAATATCTAATCTTACACCTGTCAACTGTATGTTGATGTCAGATGTATTTTCTGATGTATCACTGGTGTCTTTCCATTACCAAGTCGATTTGTGCCTTAGCCTAACCAAATCTTAACCATAGCAATGTCAGATCATAAAGCAGATTTATTTTCTAAGTGACTTGAAATGGTTTTTGAAGGCCCTGGCAAATCAAAGTGTCCTGCCAATAGGTGAGTCAGATCAGAAAACGCATTTACAGTACGTGTTGTTCTGGATGGCAGTTACAACAAATATATATTTGCCGTTTAACTTGGAGGGCTTGTAGTATTTTAAATGCCAACATTCTAACTTTCTATTAAAACAATGTTAAATTCCAGACGTAGTAACACCTATTAACAGTTGCGATGACTCAACCGTTAATAGAACATGGCAGCTTTAAAACATCCACCTCCTGGAGAAAAAACAACAAAGACTCTTGTAATATTATGCCATAATAAACTTTTCATTTTCTCAATGTGGGAAAAAACAACTCAGCAACACTAGCTGGCTTACTGAAAGAATTTGCTCTTTGCTTAACCAACATGTTTTGGCACAAGGCCTTCACTGGGTTTTACAGAATGGATAAAAGCACAGTCAATATACAGTACACAACAAGAAGGCTTTGGTTTGGTACTTAAAGAGTAGACTCTACCAGTAAGTCAGCAATGTTGCCAAGTGGATTTTTCACATTTGGTCCTTTGTTACTTGAGCACTCTTCATTCATGTTCCAATGTATCAGATAAACCCCACTGGTAACAACTAGCTAACTAACAACTATAACTATTTTTAACCAACTACATCTGCATGGTCGAGTTTTTTTAGCGCAGCACACAGCCTAGGAAACTCAATTCAGAGCAAAACCAATTCTCCCAATGGAATAACATAACACAAAAAGTACAGCTTACTTACAAAGCAAGACTGCCCCCTTGTGTTTAATAATAATAATGACATCAGTCCTACAGACACCTACAATATAATAAAAACATTATACAATTTTACCATTTCAGCTGTTCATTTACTTACTTTCAATTCATCAGTCTGAAATACTTCCACCCTTCTATCTTAGTATTATTCTATTAGTATCTATTAGTAGTAACATTCTGGGAGTGTGGTTATTTAATGACCTCCAGTCAACGGACTTAATACAAACCACCACAATTTAAGAATCTCTTACCAGTCATCTTGTATCCGCTGGCAGCTAGCTGTCCGGCCATGTACTCTCCATCTGAATTGTTATGACTGCAGCCCCACGTTTTCATCCAGATTTTTTGGGTGCCAGGGATCAAACTAAAAATAAACAATAATAAAATAGTTTTTTGTAATATGACGTGTTGAAATCAAAACCAATAAATCATAATAAATCATAAATCTGCCATAAAACCTCAATCAAACGATCAACTGATGATGACATGTCAACTTTAGCCTCAGTTTAGTGGGACAGATAGTTAGTGTGCTTTCACAGCTAACCTGTTTGATTGCTGATGGGAAAGCAGACAACCAAACTCTGGTGCAGATCAAACAACCAGACCGAGACTGCTTCAAAGCAGGCTCTGGTGTGGTGTGTTTGTAGTATGAAAGCAAATCACAGGATTTAGACTAGTATTAATGGGTATAATATATGGGGGATTTTCCCTGATCAGAAGAAAGTGAAAAGAAGTTAAAAGAGAATGTGTGTCCAACAAAGTGTAATATAGCATTTCTCCAATAAAAAGTGAGTGAAACATACAACCGCTGTACTCTTACTATGAGACACCTCTTTTGGTCCTATTTTTACTTGTCCGTTATTATTCATGACATGTGAGGTCCAGTGGCAATCTTAACTAACAAAGCTCACAATCAATTATTTCTTCATGAGTTCCTTGTTCAAGAAGTTTAATATTAAAAAAAAAAGTAGCAGTAAAGTACTGTATGACTTGCTAGCTGTCACCAGAATGTGGTTTTCCCCAACAGATCCATGTACATGTAGCCCTGATGCTGCAGGATGACAGTCACCATAACTGTCCAATGAATGAGTTACTGGTCAGCCCATATGGCTTCTTGTTAACATATCTTGGTGCATTTGTAATAGCTATGTGTGAACACGTAATAGCTCTGTGTGAACATGAAATAGACCCAAACTAAAAGGCAACAATATATCATATTTTTCTTTGGTCCGGACCAAGTGAGCCGAACTACAGGTGTGAAAGCAAAGTTAGTCCAAACTTAAATGTTCAAAAAGCTGCACTTGGCACACTTATAAAAAGTGTTTAACTTTGATATTTCTTTTACTAAACTGACTGAAAATTAACTGATCAAATTTTAAACATGACCATCTTATTTTTATCTACATGAGATATTTTCACATTTTATTCAGGAAATATTAAAGTCAACATAACCCTATATGTATCACAATCCCTTTGATTAACTGAAAAGCTTGAAATTAAGACACACTGGTTGCAAAACCAGCAGTTATCTGAACTCAGAGAGGTCGATCTATTGTTCTCCCCCTGCTAAGTGACTTACTGGGAATTTAGAATTGACTTAACCATCATTAGCCTAAAACATACTGCATACACAGAAGCAAAATCACTATAAGCTCCCATCCTCGCATACCGTACCATTATAAAAAATGGTTTGACATACAGTACCTGTCAGCTTGGAGCTCCTCATTGATCAGACTCTCGTTTTTCTTCCTGGACCTTGGTACGATACTCTTTCTAGCAGACTGTCTCTCATTAGGAGTGGGGTCAGTAGAGGACACCATGTCCTCAATGTCTTCAATCAGAGAGTCACAGGCAGACGGCATGATGGTCTGAAAATTAAGACAGATCCTTGGTCAGAACAGCAATATTCTAGTTGAGACCTTTGAGTAGTCAAGTAGACCCTGCGAGTAGTAGAGCCTGATTACGAAAAATGGATGTTGAAAATGACCGTAGACACAGAGATATTTTTTCCTGTTGGACAGCAATGTAATAAAGCTAAATAATTTAATAATAAAAAAGTAAAAATAATTAATTACATGAAAAAACTAGTACATTGTCACTTCCTTTATGTCTTCACTGGTGATTAAAACTGATGCAACATAATAGTTTTCTCTATGTTAGAAGTGTGCTGTCTCCTTACTGTAAGGTTTCACGGAGGCAGAGTTTTTACATTTTTGGTAAATGCTGCTTATGCTGGTAATGTCAGAATAATTTTGTAAGGAAAGACATTTTAAATTCATAGGACGTTCCATTTTTGAAACCCTGCCTAAACTGTAGAGAATACATTACCTAGCCTACATGATGAATGAATATGACATCCTTATGATGATTAGAGCAGAGCACCTGTGTCCAATGACACACGAGTTAATTATAAACTTGCATATACAGAGAAATTAAATGAAATAACAGAGCTTCTGTTATTGTTTCTCCTCCTAGCGTCCCTTGATTTCTCTACAGTGTAAAAAAAAAAGTGTTTACTACATGTGTTTATTGAATCCATCCTTCATTGAAAATATGTATATTAAGTAGTAGTATTAAGTATAAGTTGACATAGTGAAAATTAAATATCTGAAAATATGAAACTATAGCTAACGTTACTAGGTTTGTCGTATAAACTGAATTTGGCTTTCTAACTAACTAGCATAACAGTTAGCTAGTGCTGCCCAATAACCCCTTGTTTTAGCTGTTGCTGCTGTTTACATAACATAAAAAGCTACATAATTATATGTAACGTTAACTCCTCCGTTAATCATATAGCTGGCTATATAAATAAATTGACCAAACGTTACCCAACTGATCTAGTATTTTCTTATTTTCACCCGACCTTTACCTGTAACCTAACCGCATGCGCACGATAGGTGATTAACATTAACACTGACTGATATAAATGAGAAACACCTGTGAAAAGTCTGTCTAATTTGACGCATACATAGAAACCTATAGTTTAATTTTGTTGGGTAACATCAGAGTAACATGGCCAAGCTATCGTTACTAGCCTCATTAGCTAGCTACCAGGCTACCCACGTGCCCTTATTTTGGACAGGCAGACCCCTTGAAATACCGTATAAATCCCTTACCTTGAGTCGCAATGTAGTTATTAGTTTAGATAAATACGAAATACGAAAAAAATATGATTTAGGAATGGAAAATGTATTGTTTACACCATCAAAACAGTTGTCACAACTCTCAGACCGCCATACTTGTGCGTAGGTACGGTAGGTAAAGAGGGACAAACTAGGCACGTGTGTATTTTCCATGAGGGGAGTTAGTTAGTTCTCTACATCCATGGAGTTAAAATAATGATGGATCATTTTTGGCCATACAATTTCTAAAAGAAAACAATCGCACATCCAAACAATTCTTCTGTGCAGTTGCGTTGGACAAAAACAAAGACTTGAAGAAAGAGAAAATCCTTCTCTTGCTGCAGCATCACCATAAAGAAAACTAACGTTTCGGTCCCAATCTGGACCTTCGTGAAGACTATTTCATTTTAATTAAGAACATAACAAATGATCTTAAATACATTCCGCTCCTCCCATTCTGTGTCCCCAGGTGTGGAATAATTGACAATCACTTGTCAATGGGAGTGTCACTGCAAACATTTCTTTAAATCCATTCCAGTAATACAGCTTGATTCGACTATAATTAAAAAAAAAAATCCATTCCAGGAATACCTATTACTCCCCAATTTTAACTTTTTAATGTTTTTATATATAGCCTATATATAATATAAACTGTTTCTATTCACAAAGTTTCCTAAGTGAGTGACAAAAATATACATTTCATATTAATTTCAGTATTACAAATATCCATTTAATTTCTACATACCTTTATTCATATGAATTACAATAATACTCCAATTAATATCCATTTTAAGAGTACATAGGCAACTCAACATCAACCATTTCAATAATAAAATTTCGAATTCATATCAATAACTGTAAGAGGTTCTACCATTGACATTCACTGCTATTTACAAAATATATTTACGAAGTTTAAATCATAGAGAGTAAAAGAAATGGACACAGCGATGCCACAGACTTCGACCATAGACATTAAAAGAAATGGACCAACAAATCCCGTTGCTCTGGACGGAGACCAGTGAAGGATATTAGAAGCACTTTTCCGGTGATGGCTGAGCGTTACTGCGCAGCCTCCAACTGAGATTGAAGACGTAGATGTGACGTGAGCAACCTGTCTGAAAGTTGTAAGTCTTCTGGTAGCTGTGCCAAGAGAAATCTCAGTCATTCCGAATATTGCATAGATGGAGAGCGTAGACGTAAGGAGATAACATAGGTACAGGCTAATTATTGATAACTAAAATGCTAGTTAACATTAGTAATTAAACTTAAACAGCTAATGTAAGACGAAACTGCCTGCGAGCTTCTCCTGACTATACGGTAATTCCTCTACTATGCAACAGTAAGTCGCATGGTTTAAAAAAAGTAGGTTTTACATGCATTGCGATTTGGCAATGGCAATTAATTTGGTAACAGTGTACCGTGGACGGCACACTTTGTCGCGGTGGCGGCGCCGTTACCTCCACTCATAAACTTCGTTATAACTTTTAAGCATTAAATCTTCAAAATATACGGTCATGCGACACAACAATTGATAGCTTAGCCTCTCATGATTCAATTAAGCCCACACACAAAGCATAAGATGATTTATAGCAGTTATACAACTGTAATAAAGTTGCCATGACACTGAAAAAGACTGCGCAGCTAGTGTCGAGAGTCAAGTGTGCATTAGCTAATACCTTTTCATTCTCCCTTTATCTACATCGGTGATATTGTCCCAAAATATTTTTTTTCATAACTTGCCAAGAGTCCAAGGAAATGGAATATCCAAGCCATTTCATCCAAAACTAGCTGTTTGCCTCACAATCTTGAAGTTTCTGACCGAATTACAACAGAAAACAGTAAACAGTATTTCACTTCCGCACATTTTATCGCATCTCACTTCTCACGCGAGACTTCTAATGCTCAATGTGGGTGTCACCTCGCCTGTAAAGTGGACGAGAGCAGGCGGCAGCAGCCAGGGGCGGTGACAAAAATCCACTGTCAAGTCGGACAGTTTCCAGCCGATTCCAGCAGCTTTCAGGCTGAACAGGAAGTGACAGAAACACTGTGTCCGATTCCGATTTAATGTTTAATGTTATCAGACCCATATATCAGCTTTTACACAATCTCCAGTTGTTTTAATTATGACAGAGTAGCTCTCAAAATGCTGTAGATGATCCGTAATCAGAACGGATTTAGTCTCTCTGACTTCTAAAGGTGCTGACACACAGAGCCGATTATCGGCCGTCGGACTGCCTGGCGAGGTCGGTGACTCAATTCTGTTCGGTGTGTTCCGTGCCATCGTCCGTCCAAGGAGCCGTCGGCCTTCATTTGGGCTGACCCGACATGTTCAGTCGGAGACAGGGCAGTCGGGACCCGGAAATGGCAAACGGATGAGCCTCTCAAAATCTGACGAAAATCTTTTAAACTAACCTTTGTCGATCTGAAATGAAGACAGATTCAGCAACTGCATGGCCTATTTCTCGCTTAAAATGTTTTCAGAAACACGTTTCGGTGAACTATTTTAGTACAATATGAGATCGTATTGTGAACAAGCCGCCATGACAGTCTGGCTGTGAATTTCCGGAGAAAAAAGAACCACGTGACGCGTTCGTCCAATCAGCTGCCGGTTTTCATTTTCTGGGAAACAATTGGACTGTTAATGGAAACAATACAGAGCAGCGCCGCCTGCTGCTATGGAGACGTATTACGTTTTGCGCACGCGCAGAGCGTATACTCAAGTCGGCGTCTCTTCGGTGTGTTCTGAGGCACTTTTTGGACCTCGGGGACCCGACTGATCAGTCTGACTGCCTTTTCTGCCGACGGTCGGCCGTCTGGTTGGTGTGTAAGCACCTTAAACGTCACTATCAGCCACACAACATGTGGTTTGCACAGAATAAACTTTTAAATCAGACAAATAGCAGTTAAAATCCCTCCAATTCAAAATCAATAAAAAGTTTATATAAAACGCCATCATATTGAGTTGATTCTGAACCAATCAACTGTTAGATCAGCTGAGAGGCCAGCGTTTCTCAGCATGCGCTGGGTCCGCCTTACCTCTAATGGCTCTGGGTCTTGCAGTCGGTAAAAAAGCAAGGGGGTAATAAGCCTCTCCTCGGAACGCGTAGCACCTATGGCACCATTTTGATGCTACCAAGCCATCACCTTCCGTTAGCATTCCATTGACTGCCATTCATTTTGGCGCCACTTTGACAGCGAATAACTTTACATCTGAAGCGTTTAAAGACTCTATTTGGCCATTGTTTATTTCTAAAGAAACACGACAATGTATAAAAGGCTCCATTACCTTGTATCTCACGTTATGGCTCCGTAGCAGACGTTTTTGTAAAAATAGGCTAACAATTGTGTCATAACCATGCGACTTACTGTCGCATAGTAGAGGAATTACCGTATAGTACAGGAGAAGCTCGCAGGCAGTTTAGACTTACATTGGCTGTTTAAGTTTAATTACTAATGTTAACTAGCATTTTAGCTAGCAAAAATTAGCCTGTGCCTATGTTATCTCCTTACATATACCTACGCTCTCCGTCTCTGCAAGATTCGGAATGATTGAGATTTCTCTTGGCACAGCTACCAGAAGACTTACAACTTTCAGACAGGTTGCTCACGTCACATCTACGTCGTCAAGCTCAGTTTGAGGCTGCGCAGTAACGCTCAGCCATCACTGGAAAAGTGCTTCTAATATTCTTCACTTGTCTCCGTCCAGAGCAATGGGATCTGTTGGTCCAGTTTATATACTGTCTATGGTGAAAAGCAACTGCACTGCCTGCGTCTCAGAACTGCGGCCGCCTTGATCTCATGAGGTTATCGTTGCCCACATGTGCATGACGTCAGAGCAAGTCGGGATCAATAGCGCGTTCATGCCACCTCAGAATGACAGGGACCGCCCCCGTGATTACGTTGTTTTTCCGACTACCAGCGTTCACGTGGTTAGGATGCGTGTTCTTCTTCTTCTGTTATATTGCCGTTTGGCATAACAACTTGTTGCATGACTGCCACCAACTGCTGGGTGTAACCTAGAGCATCAGGTGTGTGAAAACCTGGTGAAAACATGGAGGCCACAATAATTTGCTGCTGTTTATGCGAGCATACAAACAGCACATCGTCAGGTGTTTGTGTTATCTGCAGGACAACGAACGGGAAAGGACACGGATAAGGTGTTGTTTTTTTTATACATAGGCCTATTTATGAATAATTTTAAATATGTTATGTCTGTGTATGTTTCTCAGCAGAGGCGTTTGTCCACAATAAATACGTTTATTGTCATTGAAATATGTTCAGTGAACCAAATTCGCCTACATCAAACATCAGTTGTCAACAATGCGTCACCAACTGGAAACTCGGTTAGCAAAATCTGGCCCCAGTTTCCCACCTCTGATTCCCACGGGAAGGGACATGAATGTTGACGTTTTCACTCGGAAAAACGTTTTTACGATGTCCATGAATGCACAGCAAGTCGGACACAAATCTAACCGGCATGCATTGGGCAGCGATCGCCGGTGATCGATTCTGCGCAGACCTGGTTCATCTCGAACGAGCCTAGTGTTTTTCTCGGAAGTCTTACGAATCAAACAAGACCTCTCATGAGCCTATCGGTTCCCGGGAGGCGGAGATAGACAGCTGGAAACCCAATGATGCCTCTGCATTCGATGTGGACAACGTTGGTTTTGATCGACAGTTGCTTGAGCCAGTTGCAATTCCATGTTACGAGACCCTCCTACCTTTTTAGCCAATAAGGAGATGATTCAAACGACACCATGGACTACAGTGAAATGCTCCTCCTGTGATGTTATAATGCATAGCACACCCTGAACAATTTATAATTACTTATTTCTATATATTTATGTAAATAGTTATTTCAAGTGTGTAATTGATGTGTGTGTTTGTGTATTTGAGAAGTTTTGTATTTTGCACTTTTTTGTCTTTTTGCTTTGCACTTTCCAAATGGACCTAAGAAAAATGCACAGACATACATGTAGAAAAGAATTCATATAAAATCCATTTTGAGTCTTTTGGCTTCAAATGTTTTCTGTAGTAAGTTGAGACATGTGGCTCTGGTCTTGTGTTGTCTGTATCTCACCTAGATGTGTTTACAGCAGTATGTTTTAGTCAGTTTACAGATGTATAACTTGGATGGAACCCCCCTCCCCCTCCATTCTAGCCTCTGTAACTCTGTGTCAGTAAGGCCTAGAATCCTGACACTGATAACATAAACATGAGAGTGTTACCTTTCCAATGATATCAAGCACACCCCAGAGTGTCAAAGTATATGGGAGCTGTACCACTTTTAATTTGGGTATTCCGTTTAGACCAAAAAGCATGGAATTTCAGTCAGGTTAAAGAAAATCAAAACAGTGCCATCTAATTGCCGATTGACTCCAAAATTTGCACATATGCTCAATGTCCCATGAGGAACAACTGTGTCACGTTAAGTGGCAATCGGAATAGATGTTGGATGCAGATCGGACTCACGGCCCAGGAGGAGTTAGAGAAAGTAGGTTTCCCATTTATCGCGATGTGGCTAATTAATAAAACAAATTAAAACAGCGCAATCTAATGGCCGATTCACTCAAACTTTGGCATGGATGCTCAACCCCCTATGAGGAACAACTGTGTCAAGCTTCGTGATCATCGGAATAACTGTGGCCAAGATATTTAACTTCCTGTTTCGACATCCACCTACAGGAAGTTGGTCCCCCCTAACTTTCTAATTTTCAACTATAAAAATTCTTTTGATAACTTTTTGTCATGAGGGTCCATAGATAGTACCTGCAAAGTTTGGTGAAGATCGGAATCACCGTCTAGGAGGAGTTCGAAAGAATGTAAAACACATGAAAAATGAATAAATTAAAAATGGCTGCCTTCTGGTTGGCCGGAGCTAATGAAGTTAAATTGGAAATATGTCCACAATGATAAGATCAATATGTGTAGTACATCTGTAGTAAAGATGGTAAATTACTTTTGGCGGAAGGGAACGGCTCCGCAGCCCCTATGCATTCTAGGTGGAGATGTGGACATGGTTGAGGAGTACAGATACCTGGGTGTCAACATCGACAACAGGCTGAACCGGAAAGTCAACAGCACTGCTGTTTACAAGAAGGGGATTAGCAGACTCTATTTCCTGATGAAGCTGAGATCCTTCAACGTGTGCAGCAGAATGTTGGAGATGTTCTACCAGTCTGTTGTGGCCAGCGCTCTGTTCTCCTCCGCAATCTGCTGGGGCAGCAGCATCGGAGCCAGCGACACAAACTGATCAGGAAGGCTGGCTCCGTTATTGGCTGCAAACAGGACACTTTTGAAGCTGTGGTGGAGAGGAGGTCACTGAACAAACGGTTATCTATCATGGATAACCCCGACCACCCGCTCCACCCCACACTGGTCCAACAGAGGAGCACCTTCTCTAAGAGGCTCCGACAGCTTCGATGTCGCACGGACCACTATAAGAAATCATTCCTACCACAGGCAATTACATTTTTTAACACTTCATCACTGAGTGTTAGATAAGACTCATATACATCACAACTGCACTAGATGCACCTTGCACAATAGGTTTATCTACATCTTTATCAATACTAGTGAAACAGTTGTACATTTTTTATTCCCAACTTGTATATATTTTTAATATTTGTTTTTGTATTCTATTCTATTATTATTTCATGTATATTGTATTCGATTATTTATCTACCTATTATTTATCTATCTATCTATCTAGCTATCGGAGCAACTATGTCCAAGTTAAGGTTTTCCACGCATTAGGGGGCGCTATGGAGCCCGCCTACAGGTATGGGCCAAATTGCTGTACAGTCTTGCAAAGCTCCCAGGTGTTTATGTGGGCGCCAATTTTTGTGAGTTTTCGTATATATTGAGGCCGTCAAAAATGTGCCCAAGTGCTAAAACCAATTAGGGGGCGCTATAGAGCAACCATACCACTCTCAAGCCTAAATGTGAACTCAGATCAAAGAATTTCCTATTCTGCACATGGCTGCACAACTTCGAGAGTTTTCGTGCATCCTAAAGTCCTAAAACACTTGTTCGTAAAATGAATAATTTCGCACGAAAACCAAGATGGCCAACTTCCTGTCAGGTGGAAAAGTTTCAAAAAAATGCTCCATGGACTTCAAGATGTATCTATGTTCCCTCAAAATTTGGTATATTAACTTCTCATTTTTTTCAGAATTCCGAAGCTCGTTAGGGGGCGCTATGGAGCCCCCTGGCAACACTCAAGCTGAATCACTACAGAACTTTGTAGTTTTCGCCATGTCTGACATGTGTGCAAATTTTTGTGAGTTTTCAGCATGCTAAACCCCTCAAAAATGCAAGTGACGTCGCAGAATAATAATCCTTACAAAAACAATAGGTTCCTTCGCACTTTCAGTGCAAGGCACTGTTGGGGCAGTGACTATTGAACAGTGTTATGTCTACCAATGGGATAATGTATTAAACTAAAGACAAAAGGCACATACACAACCCCAAAACAATTTAACATTCTTCAAGTGTTTCATGTTTAAAACATGTTGAGAGGTTTAATCCAGCATCACCCCTACTGGATTAAGACTCTCAAGCCTTCAGATAAATTATTTAAAAAAAATATCATTACTCCTAGTGGATAAATGAACTTCATCCCTAAGAAACAGTTGAGGCTTGTTAAATTCAATTTGAGGGTGATGCACGATACCCCCCTGCATTCCCAAGACCAAGGTAGCCATGACACTGTTCACCCATTTACGGGACTTGTCAATTTTCCCCGGATGGCCCGATCTCTCCACCGACGTCTCAGGGTGATGTCAGACAGCACGATGATCATCTGAGGGAAACGCCGATGGAGATGTTGCAGATCCTGCTTCATCGCTGCGACGAGATCGATGCTCTTCCTGCATCCCAAGTCTTTCCCGCCGCAGTGAATCAGCAGGACATCCAGGGCTGCTCTTCCTCTTAGGGACCGGTAGAAGAAAGGAAGGAGTCCGTGCCATTAAAGTCCACCCCAGCCAAACCAGTGAACTAGGCCAAGATTGGCCCCCACGGTCTCTCCGGCCCTCTTTTCCCCACGACAAATGTAACTGCTGCACATGATCCAAATCACTGGACCTGTTAATAGCATACAGTAATCACAATCAGAACAGTGTTTTGTCAGTGTCAGCACACATATGTTAACACACACAAGTAACTTGTCTCGGGCCATTGATTTCTCCCTATCCAAACAAAACAGAAAAAAGTCTATGCAGATATACAATAAATCACAAATTAATTGCTCTTATCTGTTCATTAAAATAATAATATGACAATATAGGTATTACACAAGGTTCATTTATTATTTTCTTCTCTCTAACGGTAAATGTGTTGATTTCCATGTTCGACTTTAATCTAAAAGATACTATAGCTACATGGCTTACCTTTGTTGTTGTTGTTAGGCATGGTATAGGCTAACTTGTGCAGCTTAACGTTAGTATTTGAACCTATGAGGAAAGAAAAATGAAAAGGGCAACCATTAGTCGTCTGAGTCGTCCATTTTCTCTTGCGATGTAGATAACAGTTAACGCCATTTTGTGGTTATATTCGGCGACCATTAACGTTATACAACATGTGCAAGCAAGCATGTTATCTTTACCAATGCCTATTTTCATCGTGCTTAAATGATATATGCATTAACTTAATATGGCATACTGCCGTTATATTTTAAAATACTATGCAAAATGACCAAATAATTAATCAGAATACTTACCAAAAGTTGCTTCTGCTCCTACTCTTTCTGTCTCTGCAAGAATCGGAATGACTGAGATTTCTCTTGGCACAGCTACCAGAACATACAACTTTCAGACAGGTTGCTCACATCACATCTACGTCGTCAAGCTCAGTTTGAGGCTGCGCAGTAACACTCAGCCCTCACCGGAAAAGTAGGCTTCTAATAGACTTCACTGGTCTCCGTTGAAATCTACGGCGTCACATTGTTTATTTATTTTACTGTCTATGGTTATGACACAATCGTTATCCTATTTTTACAAAAACTGCTGCTACGGGGACATAACGCGAGATATAAAGGTAATGGAGCCTTTTATACATTGTCGTGTTTCTTTGGAAATAAACAATGGACAAATAGAATCTTTAAACGCTTCAGATGTAAAGTTATTTGCTGTCAAAGTGACGCCAAAATGAATGGGAGTCAATGGGATGCTAACAGAAGGTGATGGCTCGTTAGCCTAGAATCTCCCCATAGGAGGTACGCTTTCCAGATGGTCGCTTACACCCTTGGTTTAGTCTAGACCGTCCTACTTGTGCGTAGATACGGTGGGTAAAGAGGGACAAACTAGACACGTGTGTATTTTACACAAGGGGAGATAACGATGAATGATGATTTTTGGCCATTTGACAATGTTTTTAAGTGGAGTATTATATGGTTAATTCAATTACGGGCTTGTTTTCTTCTTAAATTATGCCTGTTGCTGATCATATCTTTCAGCAGTAGCCTACAGGGAACCAATATGTTCTTAGACCGAGATTTTCACGGTACTTACTTTTCACTACAGCGCAGTCATCCCTGAAGACAATAAAACATTTATTTTCATGTTCATATTGCCTTTATTCAAATTTTCAATTACAAACACCCAGAGTACAAAAAAACAAATTCATTTATCAATTTATCCTCCCCCCCCCAAACAAATACAACTCAATTCCCCATTTGACATGTTATAGAAATTTGTAACTGAATAACACACATCGAAAACATCAAATTAGTTTACCTTAAACATTCAACAGCACACTAATACTTTCACCCATGCATTCAAATTGCGTTGTGATATTACAGCTCTTTTTTCTGTAATTAGTGGAAACAGGCAGCAATATCATAATTTTACAGTCAATTCTTTCCTATGAAACGGTTCACTTTTCACTGAACCTTTACAGAATATTTACCGATCAGTATAATGTATTTGGTAACAGCTTAAGAATAACCATAGGTAAATAGCAGGAACAAGAGTGCCGTTTCAATCT
The DNA here is from genome assembly GCF_031162955.1 of Sander vitreus. Lineage (NCBI taxonomy): Eukaryota > Metazoa > Chordata > Actinopteri > Perciformes > Percidae > Sander > Sander vitreus. The sequence goes on along the minus strand of NC_135860.1, from coordinate 19,650,643 downwards.
TCACTAATAGTAAACACCACATTTAGCCTAACGATACTTTTCTGTAAGGTCTAATCACACATCAGAATTACTCATTAGAAATGAAGGAGTTGTAATTTTAAGTCACCCATAACACATTTTTCATACTCACTGGCAATGACACTAGCTTAAGCGGTGCATTAAAATCTTTAACATTCCATTAGAAACCCATGGAAAGGTACAATCTTTCCAAAAATCATGTTTCCATTGTGTAAAAGTGGATACAATATTGTGACCAGATTCTGGTCGCCTGAAATAGATGGAGGAAAATATAATTACTTATTTGAATGGTTTTAGAAAATAGCACAACGGTGGTTAATGAACCAAATGGGTAAATACATGAGCTGGATTTATCCATGCATACAAAATACACTGATATAAATATGCTTATAGGGAAATTGTATCGTCTATCAGAGCATTTCTGTGCATTGAAGTCAAATTTTACGGTTCACTTGCGATGGTTTATATTATATTGGGTTTTGATTTTACATAGTCAAAAAGCTGTTTCAACGGGCTTCAATACTCTCCGTGAAAAAGAAAGTCAGAAAAAAAAACTTCCAGACTCCCTCACATCATTCCAAAAATAAAACGGACACACAGTGTCACAGAAGCAAAAACCCCTACACACTTCAGTAGAGGACACAAGTCTGATCCTGGTTCAGTGTATATAGACAGAGCAATGTCTCCTAATGGTCAGTAAAGGGCAGATAGACTAACTGTGAAAGAATGACTGCATGTATGCATTATTGAATGTGTACCACTTCTTGGGTCTAAGAGAGGCTCTGCATGTAACAAAAAAAAAGACACTAAATAACTTAAGAAAAAAAAGAAAAGAAAATTGCAATATTGCAATTTGTCCATTTTTCTACTCATCAAATGTGCACCCCTAATTCAAATTTAAGATGCAACAACATGAGACCGATTTAAGAGCAAAGGCATAGTCATATCAGGGTAAATAATACAAGGCTAATTTCTAAGACAAAGGGGAATTCAAAGACTCATACACACTGGCATTTACCTCTATGCCCTATTGTTACTGTCACACATTAAGTGAGAGGTAGCCTACAGTACCTTGTGCACTGAAAAATTTAGAAAACTGTACATCATATTACACATGGCAGGCTTACTCTTTAGGAAGCTTGATCTTTGACATAACTCACACACGCAATTACTCAAGCGCACATCAATCAGGTCAGGGAAACGTTTAAAGTAACAGCAGCAACATTACCTGCGGCCGCAGGTTTCTTTAGATTAAAAGCCAGGGTTTCAGAGGAAATGTTTGTGTTTTGTTATTACCGGGGATGTCATCAAACACAAGAAGCGATGGTTTTCCAAATACCAAAGTAAAAACACAACACATCCCTACAGTTCTTGGTTCACCAAGTCCTCCAGTTGGCTATTCTTGATTAACCACTGTTTAAAGACTCAGTGGCCAAAGACAACAGTATCACCAAGCCTATTATGAAACATGGCTTGTTGCACTGAATTTGCTCAATTTACGAAACAGGGTCTATTTTTTTTTTTATATCCTGGTTATGGAGGGAGGGGAAAGCCCTTCAATTACATGCTGAAGTCTAAATGAATGGCTATCTGGCCCCTCGTTGCTTAGGTGACCGTGATATTAGTTATTTCTACAGTATTAAAATCCATTAAAATTCAACATTTATTAAACCTAAAAAGATGAATACGCGCCTATGCTGTCTCCTACACAACTTCAGCACACACCAAGTAGGTAGTGTGCTTCGATAAGTGGTTCAAATTTTACTGATTAGCTCGAAACCACAGTATAATTTCACAGCAACACAGACTAAATGAGGAGGCATTAGATATGAGTTTGGTTATGGTAGCTTCTGCTGATGAAGATGGAGGGGACAGGCAAAAAGTGTAAATTTCACAAAGTGTCAATAAAAATATGAGTTAGAGATGATATTCAAGTTTGCATATCAGGTGTTTTTGCTTAACCCCACATTACCCAGGTATGATGACTTTTTGTGCTGTTAGCACATGGGTCATGTAATGTTAAACATCACAATACCTGTTCCCATGTTGAACATTTTTGTATTCATCATGTAAAAAATGAGATTGCCCACTTGATGAGTAGATAACAGGCTGATCAGCTGAACAGATAAAGGTCCCTTATTAAATGTACCTATTAAATATATTTTAAATATGGAGGACATAGCACAAGATACATTGTGCGCAAGGAGATTTAACTAATTACTAGCCATAAGGCATACTGTAAGTATTTTGTACACCTAAAAAAATTTATATTTGTCTCATTTTAGAGCATTTAGAGTACACACTCTTATTTCCATTGCTATTTTCCTTTAACACTGGATAATTGTCATGTGCACTCCAAAACAGTATATGAACTTCCTTGGAGCTCTTAATACATCTAAATAGTGCTTAAATGTACAAAATACTCATACTTAGTAATTGTATGATTATAAGCCCAAATAGCACAATAGGAAACCTGACAAGTGTCTGAACAGGCAGGGACAAGATGGGTGACCAAAACCTCAGCCTGCCTAACCTAACCATAGGATAGCAACAGTAGTCATGAATGCTGTGTATCAAAATTGCCCTGTTTTCATTTAATATTCATTTTAATTCTTAAAACACCTACTTAACAGTCAGCAGTATGAACCTTCAAACACAGATCATTGGTGCAATAGATAGCCATCAATAGTCCCCACAGCACTTGGCATTAACACATCTGGATGAATTTTGACATCTGCCAAGAAAATGCATCACTAGGAAACCACAGATAAAACCGCTCCTTTTCTTGCCAAATCGCAGATTTACAGGCCTGTCAAATCCTCATATTTGCATTATCCTTCAAGATTTAAACAGTAAGCACAGTCTACTGATGATTTTGGGTGATCCCATCTGTGCATCTTAGGTGCACTTACACTTGGGTGTAATGCTAAACCCAAACCAATCAACCACAATGTGTGTTAATGTCAGATGGTGTGGGGGTGTTTTCCTTCGAGCTGTTCTTTGTCCCATCTTTGTTGGTCTCTCTGTACAGTGATGTGATCCTTGTGTCATACAGAGAGGTGGATATCCTTCCTCTTTCCATTTATACTACCAAACAGACAGCAAAGGCCTTAAGATACCCCCCAACAACCAGCTACACTGGAGGCTTTACATAGCCTGAGACAAAGAGTAATGGATATGTATTCCCATTGACCGGTCGTGTCTTTGTGTGAAATCATGCAAGGCCATTTATCTCTCACACCATGAAAGAACATGGCATTTAGTCCCACTGGGACTGAAAAAAGCCCCCAATCATTCCTTTCCAGCTATTTAGAATTGGCTTCCACTAACTACACAGTCACAGGCATCAAAACCTTCACCGATACTCCATCTCTCTCCCATGCACCTAAACTGAATTTGTAATAACTAATGCTAGCTGCACAGGAGATCATCCAGGCCAAGAGAGGGCATTTTATCAAAGTCACAGGCATCAAACAAGTCGCTGATTCCCTGGTCATCTCCCAAACCTAAAAGGTAGTCATCTTGGTCCAGAAGAGGCGGCCCGAGGTTTAAGAAAGGCCCAAGGGATAAAGGGATCTGGTCTTCTGTCTGTTGGAGAAGACTAGTGTAAGGGGACGAAATGGGGGAGAGAGTAGTGACGGAGACTGCTGAGGAAGAAGAAGGTGGAGCCAGGGAGGGGATGGAAGAAGTGGTTGTGCAGGTGGGACCTGTGAAGGAAAGTTGAGTCAACTAGTTATTATCTTTGCATAGTCAAGGAACCATATCAACATAACAAGACCATGTTGGCCAAAAGAGTAATTATGTTGACCAGTGTTATGGTGCTTGTTGCACTGGGGACCAATATTCAAATCCCAAGTACCAGCGAATCAGTGCTTGGAATCAAAAGTTGCATGGACACGAGCAAGTTGTTCATTGAACAGATCTTGGGTTAACTTGGGTTGGGTGGGAGGGTGGCACTCAAAACCAATTTTATTCTATTACGAGTTTAGCTAAGCATTGCACACGCTGCTCTTTGTTTGTAATGGAGGTCTAAAAACATTCATGCACACCTATGTCTATCTGAGACAAACCTTGAAGGACTTTGAGGAAAGGTGAGTTCCCATTGATGTCCATGCTGCCGTTTTTTACAGGACTCCTGGGGTCATTCTCCTCATCTGGGCACAGGAGGACTTCTATAGGACCCTTAGTGCTGGTCAGATGGATGGACAAACTCTGGAGAGAGGAAAAAAATTTATTCTGATAGGACTGCACTTGATTAGAAAGATGGACAGACTTGATTGAAAAATTAACAGACTACGAGTCTCTTTTCCATATGCCCTCAACTCGTAAATGTCATACCAACATATATACACCAAAGGTACTGTAGTCTGTACATGTGTACATGGTGTACCTAAAAAACTGGTAACTCGGGGCAAATTGATGCACTACATTTTGCTACAGACCATGACACTGCTTTAGTCACTGTCATCCCCAAATGCCTGGTAAAACAAATCCTCAACACCAACCGTAGAGGGGTCACCTAAACTGACTGCAACCTCCACAGCTGGTGCGTTAATGTTAGGAGAAATGCTATGTCCGTTAACAAGTGGCTAGACAGAATAGCAGTGTTCCTGCATTACTTCACTTTTTCTAAGTTTACACACTGCAAAAGCATTGTGAAGCTGTCAGTTTTCCACTTAGAAGCCAAAAGACCACCAACCATAGAAGAGCAAGAAACAGAAGTTTCATCAAAACAACAATGACAGATCCACCTTATGTGTGTACACATACCTCATCAGGGTCTGGTACTTCTAGTTTGGTGTCTGTGGGCGCTTTGACTACAATAACAGTCTGGTCTCTGAGGTTTCCCAGCTGTTTGATGTCTTGGTACGTTACATAGGCATATGTGCAGATGAAAAGGTTAAAGAAATAATGCTACAAGGTCAGTACATATTAATACTAAACATACATGTATATGCAAGCCGGAAAATGCTAACTACATGATGACAAACCTCCAAACTGCTGAAGTGATTGCTGTACCATGCATCTACACATGCTGGTGTTTTAAGCTTAACATGTTAGGCACCATCATGTCAAATAAAATTAGGGCTGCACGATATTGGAAAAAACTGACATTGTGATATATTTTTTTTCCTGCAATAGATATTGCGTTATGAAATAAGACTAATTTTTACAAGATGACAAATAGCTCTATTTGGAAATAATAAATCATTCTGGACTACTGGGGTGATTTTGTAGGGGAGTGCATCTACATAGAAAATAAAAAAAGAACTTTTCTAATGTGAACCATTCTTTGTTGAACTTTTATGCTTTACAAACACCAAAGCAAGTAAGCGCTGTGACTACTGAAATTAGGTAGTTATATACACTCACATGCTGACTCACATGACACCATTGTATTCATATAATACTATCAATCCAGGCTATAGTCAATGATATTAATAATGCATGCATGTTGCTTCCTCTAAATTTCAGGTTGTGGTCGACTAGCGGGGCCTGCTTTGTTTGTTTGATAAATTGATTGTGATTGGTGGTTTGCTGTGCATGCAGAGCCTGCATGTCACACACTTGGAACAAACTGTGTATGCAAGAACACATAAATCAGCGTAAATGACGTTATATCAGACACAGACTTCTGTTTTCGATTAGTGTTACGTTTCCAGCTTCGTGGCTCTGAACCGTCACGTTAGTTGAGACAGAGCCCTTGTATCTTTAGGCTAACTATATTAGCTTTAGCCTGGCTGATAGCAGCATTCTGGCAACTCTGCTGTGAAAAATGGCCAGGGGACATTGTGATAACGTTCCATTAATCAGGTGATTTATTTTGTCTTTGCAGCAAACATAAAACACTGACTACGGTAGGTTCACCGCCTATGAAAATTATGTGCATCCCTGTGTCCGCGGCAGCTGCAGCTTACGGTACTTTTTTTAAATTATTTTTTTTAACACGCAGGAGAGCCTCACTTCCGAACAAACCCATCGGACTAACGTTACGTCACATACACACATGGCCACCTGTCTTAAAGGGGAATGGCCGGGGGTAACAATCATGGAAAAGGAGAACGGTGAAAGTTTACTTTTCTATCAAGCAGCAAAACATTTGTAGCGTTACCATCGCACATGCGCACATCGCAATGTAGACGAAACAAAATATCGTGCAGCCCCAGCAAAAATCCCCATGGTATCACCTTGGCCTCACTGTGAGACAGGAATAAGCATGCATACAAACAATTTTACACCTTGATCAATTTGGTGAGGTCTACCTGCAGAACTATGAGAACATAGTTACAGGACGTTTTTAAAACAATAAAATAATGTGGCTAAGAACCATTTTACCTTTTGGATGACATGTCAACTAACAACAAAAGGATATTTCTGGTTGCTTTGCAACTCGCTCATGTGTCTCATATCCAGGCTGCATCTTTGGATCAGTTGTTCAAGCCTCTGCTCTTCTTCTCCCAGTGCAGAAACTTCTGCTGTTAGTCTCTGTCTCTGGCTCAGTGCCCCCTCAACCTCCAACAGACTACAGCCCCTGTGAAAGTGAGAAGAGTGAAGTGAGTGAATTTAAACAGATTTAGTACTGGCTCAGGCGCTTCACTAGCCCCTTTATTACTGCCTGCTTAAACAGCATTTTTTGGTACCACAGATTTGTGTTTCAATACTTAGGTGAAATCTTCCTTGTGAGCAGATACTGCAGAGGATATTATTTGGCTGCAGATTATTGTATTTTCTCTTTGTAACCCACAAATAAATATCCCCTGTAAGGTAAAGTGGACTACAAATCACAACAATGAAGGTACATGTACAGAACATGTACCTTCATTACAGATCATACTTCTTAAAATAAGTATGATCTAAAATATTTTTATTGTTGTCATTTGTTTCGAGATGAACACAACAATTTGTCTGTGGACATTTCAAAGTTAAAGGAACACGCCGACTTATTGGGACTTTAGCTTATTTAGGAGTTAGATAACTCCATACATACCCTTCTCATCTCTGTGCGTGTTGTAACTCTGTCAGACGGCTCCACCGGTAGCTTAGCCTAGCACAGATCCTGAAGGTAATCGGTTCCAACCAGCCTACTGCTCCGAATAAGTGACAAAATAACGCCAACATGCTTCTGTTTACATGTTGTGATTTGTATAGTCACAGCATGTACAAATAACAAGGTCACATGAGACACAGCCATCTTCTAAACACATACATACACATTATATATATATATATATATATATATATATATATATATATACACATACATATATATGTGTATATATATATAAAAAAAACACATTAGGCCATCATGGATTAAAATCCTGCAGCACACGCAAGGTCCCCCTGCTCAAGCCAGCGTATGTCCAGGCCCGTCTGAAGTTTGCCAATGACCATCTGGATGATCCAGAGGAGGAATGGGAGAAGGTCATGTGGTCTGATGAGACAAAAATAGAGCTTTTTGGTCTAAACTCCACTCGCCGTGTTTGGAGGAAGAAGAAGGATGAGTACAACCCCAAGAACACCATCCCAACCGTGAAGCATGGAGGTGGAAACATAATTTTTTGGGGATGCTGTTCTGCAAAGGGGACAGGACGACTGCACCGTATTGAGGGGAGGATGGATGGGGCCATGCATCGCAAGGTCTTGGCTAACAACCTCCTTCCCTCAGTAAGAGCACTGAAGATGGGTCGTGGCTGGGTCTTCCAGCATGACAACGACCTGAAACACACAGCCAGGGCAACTAAGGAGTGGCTCCGTAAGAAGCATCTCAAGGTCCTGGAGTGGCCTAGCCAGTCTCCACACCTGAACCCAATAGAAAATCTTTGGAGGGAGCTGAAAGTCCATATTGCCCAGCGACAGCCCCGAAACCTGAAGGATCTGGAGAAGGTCTGTATGGAGGAGTGGGACAAAATCCCTGCTGCAGTGTGTGCAAACCTGGTCAAGAACTACAGGAAACGTATGATCTCTGTAATTGCAAACAAAGGTTTCTGTACCAAATATTAAGTTCTGTTTTTCTGATCAAATACTTATGTCATGCAATAAAATGCAAATTAATTACTTAAAAATCATACAATGTGATTTTCTGGATTTTTGTTTTAGATTCCGTCACTCACAGTTAAAGAGTACCTATGATAAAAAATTACAGACTTCTACATGCTTTGTAAGTGGGAAAAATCCATATATAGTGTCAAATACTTGTTTTCCCCACTGTATATTCTCAGAAAGGCGAAGCAGTGCTACTTCTGCTACTTGGGCGGAGTGATATGATTGCAGCACCTGAGAAGCCCGAGCAGAGAAGCAATGCTTCGCCTTTCTGAGAATATAGTTCCCAGTTTATATACGGTTAGAAGATGGCTGTGTCTCATGTGACCTTGTTATTTGTACATGGTGTGACTATACAAATCACAACATGTAAACAGAAGCATGTTGGCGTTATTTTGTCAATTATTCGGAGCAGTAGGCTAGTTGGAACCGATTACCTCCAGGATCTGTGCTAGGCTAAGCTACCGGTGGAGCCGTCGGACAGAGTTACAACACGCACGGAGATGAGAAGGGTATGTATGGACTTATCTAACTCTGGGGGTTACGGTGAATAAGCTAAAGTCCCAATAAGTCGGCGTGTTCCTTTAAGTGACTAATATGGATTTATTTCATTTTAGCAACATCTAAATTTAGGCCAACCACATTATATCCAAGACAGGAAAAATCTGGGCCTTAACTAAAAGAAAATAGAGATACTGTATATCATAGAAAAGTGTAGAACACTCAGGTATACTAATATTTTAAGTGGTAACAGCTTGCACGCAGCCTCCTGCCTCCTTGTGCTCTACAGAACAAGGAACAAAATCAGTTTATATGCAAAAAGATACCCAAGATACACATATTTTCTGAGATGTTAAAAAGTTTTTAACTCCAAAACAATGAGATAACTCACAAGATGGAGGAAGACACAGGGAGAAACCAAGAGAACTGAAATGTGTCACATTATGTTCTCAAATTTGTTCATGATGGGATCAATTAGACAAGAGTATCAATTCAAGTGGGTACTCGGATCGGCAGGTAAGACAAAACATACTCTTAAAAAGATATAAGTCAAGTATTTGAGTGTTAAGAGTGGTGACCACTTACATCCACTGAATGTTGTTCTTTGATTTCTTCTTGATGAGGTGAATGCCTTCTAGTACATTGGTGATATCATACAGCCGCCTTTTCTGTACCTAAATGTTGAGGAATACATGTCTCATCAGTTACCAATTTAGCAGTTGATTTTACTGTGTAAATTACCAATCGTAGCAAAACAAAATCCCTAACGCATATCCAAAACATTTTCAATGCTTTGAGCAGATATTTTTGCTTAAGATGTCCCCTATACATGTTGTTATCCCTCCCTTTTATTTATTGCATCACTAACAGGATTTAGAGGAGAAATGCATCAACTATAAGGTAGGTTTGCTTTACATAACCCTCCTACCACCAGCATCCCCTTTCTTTTTTATTTTGATCTGAAATTACCTGTAAGGTTTCAGCAGCGAGGTTGAGGTCCAAGACGCCATCAGAAGACTGGGCAAGGAGGTCCACGAACTTCTTTGTCAACAGGCCCAGGGAGGTGTCATACCGAGTCTTCTCTGGTGGAGACTTGGGTGCTATGGTGGAGGAACAGAGAAATAAAGGGGAAAGGACAATGTATTTCAGCGACATGTGATTAATTTATGCGAGGAAAGTAAAACTTCCTAATAACAGTTTTACTTGGTAGGAGGAAACCCAGATAAATTGTGGGTTTGTCCGTAATGTGAAAAAGTTAAACCAACCACAAGACACCTATACTCACCCTGACTTCCAAAACCAGCAGTAGAAAAGCAGTAGAGGTGTCAACAAGTTAATAATAGGTACAACTTTACCATGTAATCCAATCCAACACAACCACACTGCAATAAATCCTATGGGTTTTTTTCAGTCAGGAAATGTTGGAGGCAAATGACTCAATCAGTCATAATTAGCTGGGAATGTGTCCTTTACGTGTACCAAGGAACAACTTGAACTTTGATAAAGCACCAGCTGGTAACGTTTTACGTAAAGCACCAAATTACGTATTTGCCAGCTGGACGTATTTCAATATCGATAGCTCTGTGTTGATAACATCAGTTCCTCTCATCAGAGGGTTACAGCATACGGCGTGTGACCTGTCTCGTCCTCCAACAACAATATATTACACTGATGCAATGGCCAAATATCATGAACACAAACACTGAGGTACAGATTTTGTTTCCGTTTCAAGTTCCAAATATAGTTCAGTAGATTGTTCCCGGGGTCCGTTTCAGAAAGCAGGTTCAGTGAGAACTCTGAGTTTGTTAACCCTGAGATGAGGGAAACTCTGGGTTTTCTGTTTCAGAAAGGGAGGTTAATCAAACCTCAGAGAGGTAACTCCAGCCCGTTTCAGAAAGGAGGTAACTTAACCTCAGAGTAGGGCTGGGCAATATATCGATATCGTGATATTAGACTAGATATCGTCTTAGATTTTGGATATCGTAATATGACATAAGTGTTGTCTTTTACTGGTTTTAAAGGCTGCATTACAGTAAAGTGATGTCCTTTTCTGAACTTACCAGACTGTTCTAGCTGTTCTATTATTTGCCTTTTCCACACTTAGACATTATGTCCACACTACTGATGATTATTATCTAAAATCTAAGTGTGAAGATATTTTGTTAAAGCACAAATTGTCAACCCTATAATATCGCTGCAAATGTATTAATACACTATATTGGAACTCGTGCATTTACTCTGGCAGCAATTTTCTCCCACGCAAATTCTCTCTCTTTTGCAGCAGCCACTGTGTTGCTTTTTTAACGAAATATATGTTCAAACTCGCTGTATGTGCGCATGAGTATTTCCGCCGACCAGTTTGTTTATGGTTGTTACCATGGTGAATCGTAGTATCAGTGCTCCATTCATGCTGCCTTTTTGTAGTGGTGGTGCACGCGCTTAACTCTGAGTGAACCTACTCCGAGTTGACTGAACCAACTCATATCAGCTGTTCTGGAACTGAAAACTCAGAGTTTCCCATCTCAGGGTAAATCAACTCAGAGCTCACGGTTAGACTCAGAGTTTGTTAAACCTCCTTCCTGATACGGGCCCCAGGACACACATGCAGAGAGTAAACAGAAATTAAAGGGCCGTCATGAAAGGGCATTTTGTTAGATTTAGCCCAATATCATTTAAATTAGGTAGCAATTAGGAAGAAAGTTTTGTCTTGTTTGAAAATGTTGTGTATGAAGGACATGCACGCAAAAAACTAATGCAACTTCTTAGTGTTTTTTAATGTGTGTGCATTCTGCATTTCAGCTCCACTGTGTCTTGTTCAGTGGAATTCACAGGATTGCATTTAAAATTGTTTGCAATAACATTGAATGTCTCAATACATCAACTGTGAAATAACCCTGGGTCAAGGGCTGGGTTAAACTCCATTCCACTTGAGAGTGAGAATTGAGTGGATCTTTAACCCTTGATGATTATGTCTAGAGCATCACAATGTGTTCAGCTCAGTGAGAATCTTTTTTTTCTGTATGAAGTTGCTGCATTGAGGCTGATTTTGTGTAAGAAACTTGGTGTTGATCGCCTCTAGTACAGGATGACCCTGCATCATTGGGCTGTAAGATTCAGGTTACAAAGGTGTACAAACAGAATGGCGAGGGCTTCTTACTTCTAGGTGTCTTTAGCCGTGCCCCATTGGCCACCACAGACCCTCCCCTGCCTCTTGGAGTCCTGGCTGGTTCTGACTGGTACTGGTGGTCTGAATCATCGAGGGCCAACCGCCTTTTTGCCTAGATGGACAAATATATACTGTTAACAGCACATATGGCAGTTTTGGTCATTTGGTAGGCATCTCATCTTTGAAGCCACCAGAAATGATGCATGATGCTAAACAAATTACTTTCATCTTATGTCTTCAGTGTCCTAAAACATTCACAACTATTTAGAAAGTTAATAGAAATACAAGTAATTTTTTAAAGAAGACGAGGTGAGGTATTTGGTCACTGAATCCGAGGCCATCATTCTTCTGTTGTCTTTTTCATTTCAGTTTTGACCAAAAAAAAAGAGCCTATTTTGTTCTATAATTTCTGAGGTGGATCAGTCAAAATATTCATGAAATAGTTCAAAAAAACAAGATGTTTTTAAATCAATATTCCAGTGCGTCATGGAGAGACTGTTGGTCTTATGTTGCGCAAAACCAATGGTTGTGATTCATTCTCATCTGAACACATTGGCCAAGTCAAACCCACATAGCTTTAGAGTGAGTCACGCCCATGGAGTTGATCACAGTAATGCCAATAAAAAAAAGCCAATACAAGTATACTTATAGCCCCATTAACATTGAATATTACCAATAGGAGATCCCAACCTACTGTCTAAGGATGTAAAAGCTAATTTGCTGTACCTTAGTCACCCATTAATCAAAACTAAATAATGCCCTTTCTGAAGCAGTGTCAGGAGCTTAGTGTATTTTGATATAATCTAGTGTTTTAACAACATACGTCCACATTCATCTTTACTCCAAAATTACAGGTCACCAATGTATAACCTGTCAGAATCAATGTCTTCTATTGTAGTACTTGTGTAGCTTGACAAAGGTGAGGTCATTACCTATGGTTTTAGCAATAGTAGACATTTAAATGTCTACCTCATCACCACTGCAGTACTTGACACCATGTTTAAGACCATTTTGGCTGTGTTCAACATTCATTTATAATGCAAATGTTGAATTACCCAGCAACCATTTGCTGTTTCTTCAGTGGAAAACTGAATATTTTCACCAGCCTAAATTGGCATTCTAGTCATCATTACTGTTACATGGCAGCTTAGTGAATAGTCTCTCCAACCAGGGAACCCTTAAAATGTGTGTGTTGGCTAGAATCCATCCTGTTTTAGTGTCTGAGCAACACACCAGTACCAGAGAGCTTGTCTACTGCATTTCCCTCTAACCCCCATGTAGACGAGCAGTCAATTAACACTCATATTAAGCATGTTATGTAGAGTAAACCCTATAATTAACACTTTCTTACTTAATTTAGCCTAAGTCTGAGAAAGAATAATATGCCCTCTGTTGACAGTCAAAATGTCAGCCATTTTATATCAGCAAGCAGCTCCCCTCACCCCCTGCCTGCTCATGGCTACAGCCTGAGATACAGAGGCTGGTTTAGGTTTAGTTCATGAAAGATGAGTAGCCAGAACAAACCAACACCCTGAATGCTGCTGAAACTATTTTGTGTGGTTTGTGCAGGTTGAAAACACAGGAAATGTGCAATCAGTTCAGCAACAAACTCCAGTTTCACTTCACTTGGCATGAAAGGCACCATAACGTTACACTTTATTTGCAAAAAAGAGGCACATAAAACACTTAACAAAATTAAGGTCAAGGCCGACAACGAGTAATGTCCTCTGATAATTAATACTGCTACTAGCCTTGAAAGCTAACACATTTCCAAGCTCCATCCAAGTTGGCTTGCAGCTTCATAGACGACTGGAAGAAATATCTATCGAGTAACGTTAGTTTCGAAACTGAAGTGAAGCTTTAGCTTATAAGCCCATGTCTTTGCAAATTAGGCACTAGTGTCTTGTCTGAAAGCTAAAAAGTAGCTAACTGAGAGCCAAGTAGTCCAACAATCCCCCCCAACCCCCAAATTAGGGCACCAGCAGCAGCCACTAGGCCACCGCTAACGTTACTCATCTCTTACCAATATTTCCATCTGGCTGCAAGGGTGAAAGCGGTCTCAAAACACCATGAAGTTAGCATAGCCCGCTATTAGATGACATGTCTACGTGTTTTGTAAACCCCAAACTAACTTAAACTCGACATTTGCTTCCATACAGTCAACATAACACTTAACCAACCCACTTGGGTAACTTAGCTAGCGGTAGTTAGTTAGCCACCTCGCTAGGTTGAGGGAATGCCCTGGCTAGGCAGCTAATGTTAGCTGCCCGAACAACAAGCTTGGCTAGCCTAGCAAGCTAACATTTTGTCGTGTTTGAGGCTAGTTGTAGCAAGCCAAATATGTTGAAACGAGCTGTATAGAGGATTACCGGCGGTCTCCCCAGAGCGGGTCGTTGTCCTGCTCCGTTTGCTGCAGCTTGTTGTGGAGTTGTGTAAATGTTGTTTATCTGAGGTTCGGATAAACACACATTTGATGTCTGTGTAACGTTGCAAGGCGGTGGGGTGGTTATTATTTGGATATACGTAGCGTTGGATTGACCGGGGTTTAAACGATCCGTGAGAGTTGTTAAAATTATATTATTGTCGAGAGGAGAGCCCCCAACCCCCGCTAAAATCACTTTGTCCGGAGCCGAGGAGATCCCTCTTCTCATCTTGCGTATTCGGGGTAACCCCTTTCTTGTCTCAGTACTTTCAAGCCCGTATGGCTGCTAATCCGCCGCAAAAATTACAAAAATAATCAGACCGAAGTAAAGATGACAGTCTGATTCATCGACTTTTGTAAAGTATTTTTCCTTAAGAAAGTGCATTTAGGCAGATGCAACGGATTAAAAAGTAGCGCAACTCTCGTTTCCCCGGTTTAGAAATGGCTTCAGGAAACGGCCTGATGAATGAAGGGATACGGTTTACGCGCTCAAGAGCCCTCCCGCGAAACTCAGATTTCCCGGGAAATTTTCAAACGGAATTTACATGACAGACGCTATTGGTCCTTCAGAGAAAATTCCCCACCCATATTATAGCCGTATTGACCAATGACAGCTCAAGATTAAGTGTGCCACGTGTTCATTGGCAGTTGTAAACAGGCAGCGTCACCTGTCACGCCTTGCGTGTTCTCTGAGAGGACGCTAAGTGGCGCAAGTGATCGGTTGTGCTGAAGAGGCAGAGTGAAGTGAAATTTTCACTCTTGATTTAATGTTCGCCCCCTTTTTAACTTGAGTTTTGTGGGCCCTTTGTACATCAGAATGACAAGATAACCTTTGGGCATTAAATACTGACCTCCTCCAAGATAATAGGTTACTGTGATATTGTTATTGTAGCAGTTGGTAAAACCAGTTAAGCAAAAAGTGATGACAAAACTAAATATGAATTTCAATATTGTTAGGTGGTATCATGTTTGTTTTTGTGCATCATGTTTTCTTCACAGCTCCTATGGGACTTTATGTGTAATCCCTTGCTTACTTCATGCAGAGCATTTAAAAAAATAAAAAGTTGTTTGCACTTTTTTTGCTTCTTTGTTTAATCAGCGCTTCTAATTTTCAAAATGTCAAGTGTATTGTTGAACTTAAAGCAAACCTTACCTGTGTGCGTAATCATAATGTTGACAACAAGTAGAAATTAACTTATCAGAAGGGCAGCTTAGCATTGTGTCTAATTCTAATAATACTACTGCCTACTGTATGTTTTACATGGCTAGAGTAGGCCAGCAGTGACCTGGTTAACTGTAGCTCAGACTCACAGAAGGCAAATTACAAAAGTATCTGCCTTTTAATTAACTTAAAGCTGTTAAAAGGTTTACATTCAGTGGGGGAATGTAACTAAGTGCATCTAATCAAGTACTGTACTTTTTCTGATGTATTTGTAGGCCTACTTTACTTGAGTATTTCCATTGTATGCTTTATACTTCTTCTTCACTGCATTTCAGAGGGAAATATTGTACTTTTTTACTTCATTACATTTATATGTAAGCTACAGCTAAGATTGTACATACAAAATATGTCATCAGCTTAAAAATTATAATTGCTTAAAATAATATTTGGCCAACCACAACATTGAATTCTGTTTACACATAAATGCATAGGCCTACATAATAATAATAATAATAATAATATAGGCTACAGTATATCATGATATAATGCTCTGTAATGGGCCATTCAAAGTTATTTTACTTTTAAGTACATTTTGAAGATAATACCGCTGTACTTTAATTAAATAAAATGTTAAGGACTTATTTGTGTAATGGAGTGTATTTTACAATGTGGTATTTCTACTTTCGCTTGAGTAAAAGATTTCAATACTACTTCCACCACTGCTTACATTACAGGTCTGAAAGTTGTTTTTCTCAGGCCATACAACACTTGGCGTATTGCCATCATAGTATGGTCAATACGTCAGAATGTACTGTATTTCCTGTAAATAGATCATGAATTGTGTAAAAGAAACTTAACTGTCCTTACTAAAGATATTTAAGCTCAACTATGCAGGCTGTTATTTTGTAGCTGATCTTGACCTCTGACCTCACCATTGAATACATGAGGTGGCCTAGTACAAGAGGGAAGAAAATTCCCTCATGGGAATCTATTAAATGCCACATTAATTGTTATATGGTATATGGAAAGGCTCATTCATAGCTGGTGCCTCACTTTAAATGTCCCCCTTGACTCACCCTGTGCAAAAAGTGTTCATAGTTCTAGGTGGCCACTGACAAAACTTCACATTTGGGCATTAATTGTGACTCTCAGCAATAAACACAAAATAATTAATAAAAATCTATTCTCTCAGCCATGCCATGTTTGGGCATTAATTATGACTCAAAGCAATAACCTCTCAATAATGAATAAAATCCATGCCATGGTCTTGCAGGAAAGAACATTCAGTCCTTTCACAGATGAACTTTCTTAACACACTCTGCAACACACACATGATTCATAGCCTACATTTTGAAATAAGATTTGGGCGACCTCATATCTAAACTTTAACAAAGCAGGAGATGTATTATCATCCATTTTCAAGTGACAAATTCTCACCTGTGGCAATCACCTTTACACTAGTTGTAGTACACACACTGTCACGAACCCCTCCCCTTGAGCATGTTTTCCCTGTCTGTTGTTGTGTTTTGTGTTACGTTCCAGGACGTACCCCGTTCCGGTTGCCGGGCAACGAGTGCAAGGCGGGAATTCCAGGATCACCTGAAACTGCTCTCACCTGTTCCTCATCAGCAATCTACACACCTGGTCCTGATCATCATCATCACAACACTATTTAAAGCTGTGACCTGACATTTAGGCCCTGCCGATTGTTAGCCATAGCCTACTCGTATGTTGTGTTTGCGTGTTAGCCTAAATCGGTTGCTAGTCAGTCTCTGTTCGTTTATGCTTGTTCGCTTAATTGTTTCTCTGTCTTCAGTACCTTCACCCTGGCATTCCCTTCACCCCCTGCCTGGCAACCAGAACCATCTTCCCTCAACACCGCTGTCCACCAGTAGGCCTACTCACCGGTCTACACGTCTGGCATTACTTTTTCAGTTATATTTTTGTCATCAATAAATACTCACCTTTTATGGGGGGCTGGGGAGAACAAAGGCTAAATCTTGGATCAAAAAATAAATACTCACCTTTTTTCACCACCTACCTTGTCCTGGTCTGCGTGTGGGTTCAGAACCTGAGAGGTCTGACAGACACGTTACCACGTACCAAAATGGGATTCCTTTTGTCTTTTGAATAACCTATTCAAACACTGTCAATTCATGTTTTCATCTGGTTAATGAGTCATGTTTTGTCACCATGAGTCACTGACAAAACACTAATTTTAAATAGGGCGGGGGAAATAGAGCTGATACCACTTAGACTGTTGCACAAAGTTGGAAAGAGCCTGGATAACACAGCGGAAGAAAGATGAAATGGCTTTCATACGTTTTTGTTCTCAATCGACTTACCTAAAGGTTAAAAAAATATTCCAATGTTAAATGTAGGCTATAGACGCAGACGTTTCTCTTTAAAAATAATCTTTACTCACGATGCAGTCTATTTATTGTTTAGATAAAAGCGTATGATACACTGCCACGTTTGAAAATGAGGGATAGGCATGTGGGGTAGGTAATGATGAACACATTTGTGTGAGAATTGTAATTAAAACATCGCCTTTTATAGTTTAATGTCTGTGAGTACATTGTGGGCGAAAACAAGTCCGTAGAGAATAGATTTCTCCTCACAGATATATCTTATTTGCTTTCTGTTAGCCTACAATGCTACAACCCCTAATGTTGCACGTTCGCAATCCGACTTTTATTTTGGAAGCAATGACCGGAAAAGCTATTTTACTCGACTGGTAGGTACTGTCCTAGAAGGATGAGGGGAGTGTTGTATTCCTGGTCATACTGTGTAACCTACTAGCTCGACTTATCACGGAGGCTTTTGCCAAACAATGAATTTCTGTCAGAGAAAATAGTAAGTAGTTAAGATAAATAAAAAAATAAAAAACAAGGAAAAAGACAACCGGGAACATTGAGGCGTCGCGACAGAAAATTACGCAGGATGGGCGAGCGGGCGGACACGACTGGATCCAAGTGGCTGCTGCCTGTCAGTGAATACTTGGGCTTTCCCCTTGATCAGGTAGGAGGATCTGTCCATGAATCACAAAACAACGGGGATATTTCGGAGTTAATAAACAGCATTCCCCAAGCTCTGTTATCTTATGAATGGCACACTGTTATGACTGTATAGTCTGCAAGTGTGTCACTTGTTACAGAGACGTGCAGTTATTCCCTTATTGTTGTCGACGCCCACATTGCAGGTCATAATTGCAATGATGTGTAGATTAAATGATGTTGGTGTCTCTCCAAAATGGCATTTAGAAACTGAAGACTTGCATGCAAAATGACTCGACGTTTATCGTCAACTATTTGATATTCTACTAAACAAGTAGCACAGCAAAACTATACATCGTTATAGAATTTATATGATACCACTGGGGATGATGAACCAAGTGGGAAAAAATCATTATAACCATGCATCATGCTGTCACATTGTCCCTACAGGAGTATTTTTCAGGTATTAAAAAGCAGATATTACCTATCCTAATCTCTACCTCTCCCATATAGGTGAATTTTATGGTGTGCCAGCTGTTTGCCCTGGCTGCTGCCTTCTGGTTTCGTCTCTACCTCAGTCCTAGCCTTGCCAATCCATTGGTCAGGCACGCTGTGGCCACCCTCCTTGGCATTGCTTTTCTCATCTTCTGCTTTGGATGGTACTGTATGATACTGTCAGAGATACTCTCACACAGTACTCTATTCAATTTCTTGCATATTATGCTGCACCTCTTCATTTTCTGTCTTTACTGAGTCAGAAAGTCTGTGGTAGTGTGTGGTAGCCACTGAGTTCTAAACTATAATTGTCTACTAACTGTCTACCTTTCTGACAGATAGACAGGGCTGATGTCAAGTGTGCAGAGCTACAGGCTTATAATTATAGGAGGACAATGAGGCTGTAGACAGTAAGGGTGCACAGAAAAGAGAGACACGGGAAATGTTTGTGGTGGCATTTGATTCCTGAGCAACGGGCTTCAGAGGAAATGTGTCTGGGCTGCACTGACATACAGCCCACTTCAATTTAAAATAATGAACACTGTATTTTTCAAATACTATTAATGATAGGAATGTTCTGGTCCTGTGTGTCCTTGTCTACAGGTACTCAGCTCACATCCTAGCAGTGGTGGTAGCAAGCTACTTGATCATCAACAAAGCTGACATCGACAATGTACACAGGTACGTGTCGGTCTTCATACTCATAAAGGGAAATTACCATTAAAGTCTGGGATAAAGCTAAGTTATGGAGACAAAATGTTGGATTATAAAATGGATCATGAAATGTTACAGCACTAACGTGGTGGAATTTGTGACATGTAAACATATCAAATATTAGGTGGAATTAAGTACATTATTAAGTGCCTGTGCAATCAATTAATGCCTTTTTGCCACACCTCTAGAAAGTCTTCAGGTAAAACTTGTCAGACAAGATCCACCTGGCGACATGATAAGAGTGAACAGATGGCTTAGTCTAGATAATGGCAACTATATTAAAGGTCCCATGGCATGAAAAAATCACTTTATGAGGTTTTTTAACATTAATATGAGTTCCCCAAGCCTGCCTATGGTCCCCAAGCGGCTAGAAATGACAATAGGTGTAAACCAAGCCGATCTGTAATCTCCCCCTTATGTTGTCATAAGGGGAAAGGTTTCCTCCCCCTTTCTCTGCTTTGCCCGCCCAGAGCATTTGGCCCGCCCATGAGAAAGAGAGAGACATCATGGCTTGCAAACAAGCGAAGTATGGCAGTTGGTCAAGTCAACACGCCCACCCTCTCTCTCCTCCTCAATAGCATTTAAAGCTACAGACACAGAAATGGCACATCCTAAGGAAAGCTCATTGTGGGACTGGCTCTAGTGGCTGTAATTCTGCACCAAGGCTGAATTTTGGGACAGAGACTTCAGATACAGTATTAGGGGACCACTAAGGCCGATATAAAAGCATCCAAAGAGCAGCATATCATAGGACCTTTAATGCTTTATTTGTTGCAGTAAAGCAGTATTTGACATTAAAATCTGAAAAACAACATTTGTTTCTTTCCTCTTGGAATGTACCCATTAATTTACTCCTTGCAATGCACCTCGTCCCTGTTATCCTTCTTTTAAAAATGTGTGTCATTGTAGTCTTTTTCTTTTTATGAATGGAGCAACATAAAAAAGGTTTTGTTAGGTTACCCTGGTTTATACATGTAAAGGGATTACCTGCAGGGGCAGGAAGATAACACCTGTGTTCTAACCATGTGGAGGCAAAACACAACATAAACTGTGTTCCGGCTGATTGTTAAACATGCATACCACATTACACTCCTCTTTATCACTGGCACAGGGTGAAAGAAGGTAACAAACTCAGGACACTATAGTGCATACACACAAAAACAAGTAATTATTCTGATATGTTATAATGTCAACATTTGGGACTATTAGAAATTTGTTGTGGTGATCCTGGTGTTAAACATTTACCATTCTTTTTGAAGACTTTAATTCATTTGAGCTTGAACCGGATGATTAGTAATCATTTTGCCTTTAATTACATTTTTACCTTAGAATAGGTCAGTTCATACATTTTCATGGTATCAACCAGCCGCTCCTCTGATAAGTCAGGACACAGTATACAAATTAAAAAAATATTTAAAGACAGAACTGCATGTTGTGACTGACATATTTTTAAACCAACTTCACTGGTAACAAGTAAATTATTCTTTTTGGCCCATTTCAAATATACAAGTGCACACCAACAAGGTTTGCAGCAACTTATGTAAAATTATGTTTTGATGAAGACATTTAAGGAAAATGAATAACACTCAGGTAACAAATGTTAAATTCTTAGCATCCGACTTTGGAAAAAAAAAAATGTATGTAAGAAAGGCATCCAGGCGTCTTAATCCGAGTATGCAGAAAAAAACATAACTGTATCTTCAACAATTCCAGATGTTCCATCAGCGCAAAAGCTGCGAGGTGATAAAAACACCATTAAAAATGAGTGACTGGATGTAAATAAAACAAAAATTGGAGAAAAAGGCACAAAGCTGTGTATATAGCAAATCCTGTGCTACTAATTTCATAATGTAATCTCAGTAATAGTTTAGTAGTAAAACAAATGTATTAATCAGACATTAAAACTGATTAGTAGTTGACCAAGAGGTATTTGTATTTATTATAAGGATCCCCATTAGCTGCCGCCTAGACGACCAGCTAGTCTTCCTGGGGTCCAAAAGGTGGCAGCCCTACTTGGTAATATTAACTCTTATATCACCATAACATCTTTTTGTCTGATGTAGTTTCTTTTCTTTTTTTAAAGATTACTTTTGGGCATTTTAGGCTTTTATTTCACAGGACATCTGAAGACATGAAAGGGGAGAGAGAGGGGGAAATGACATGCAGCAAAGGGCCGCAGGGCAGAGTTGAACCCGGGCCCGCTGCGTCGAGGAGTAAACCTCTATATGTGGGCGCCTGCTCTACCAACTGAGCTCACCGGGCGCCCTTGTCTGATTTAGTTTTGTTCATTCCTCCACACACAGGTATTCCATGGTGACGGCTATGGGCTACTTGACACTGTGCCAAGTGAGCAGAGTCTTTATCTATAACTATGGAGTTCTGTCCACAGACTTCTCTGGGTAAGGAAACACGTAATCACTCTGTAATCTTCTCTCTTTGCCACACCTTCTTGGTGACAGCATATTAATCATTTTTACAACCACACCGTTTTAGAGCAGTTGTGATGTAATCAGTTAACGTGAAATTGTGTTGTACCTGTTTACACATTCACCAGTGCCACGGCCTTGTGTAAAGACAACGCCACTGATTAAAAAGCAGCAGTGTTGATTGTTCACAGTTGACATTGTAGAGTTAAGGTACTTGCTGCTTCCTGGCAACTGTGACTTTGTTGTGCTAGAAACAAGGCTGCTTCTAAAAGAGTGAGCAGTTTACTCTTTTTTTCATTACAGCATTACATTTGGACTCGACTCTTTCAGAATTATAAAGAAGAGCTAAAAGAAGAATTTAGCGAAGCAGGAGGGGATTTCCTATAACAGAAGATGAGCAGTGACTCCTTTGTCATTGCTTATTATTTCATAAATGAAAGATTGCATCATCAAAAATGACTATTTTGAAATAGAAACTCTGCCCACATAGCCCTAGAAATCTAGACCCACCCTAGCAGCAGCAAATGTAATTTGAAGTCAGGGTCAGTCTAGCATGGCTTGCAACCTGGAAAAACCAAATTCTGGTCAGGCCAATCACACCGTGTATATGTGGGTCTGGCTTGTTAGGCTACTGCCTACAAGTATTAACTGCAACTTCATTCCATAGCTATTCTTACATTAATGGCATGCGGTTGCTTTGATAAAGAGGGTTATCATTTTGTTCACATACTGGGCCTCCCAGGATTCTCAAAAATCAGACAAATATTGAACTACATATGGAGCTGCAAATACATGTGTTTTGTCAGGCCTGAGGTGGTAGCAGTGGTTTTACTGTGATGGTTCATACCAGATAAACCGGATAATAATAGTGTTTACTGTGTGCAGTTGCTTTTTGAAAGGTGACTGTTGAATTTGCTGGCTCCTGTATTCAGCAACTTTTTGCCCAGTTCTGGTCTAGATGAAATTGCTGGCAGCAGCACTTGCACTCCGCCGCGTGACTTTAGCGATGATCAGCCAGGCCTGTGAGTCAGCCTTGGTAGGGTCATATATTGAATTAGAGATCCAGCTTCTTTAAGCTTTCAGATTGGACAGATGAATGGTTGTGAATCACAGAGATAGTGTACATATGTGTAGCTACTTACACAGGATTGAATGTACTAGGTTCTGTGACTCACAGTGCATTTTGCTTTGCTTGTATAACACCATTCATTTCATTTTCGGTTTTCTACTGTCACGTTGTCCTCATTATCACCTTGATATACCCACAGTTAATCTAGAGCTCGTCTCTAAAGTCTGTGTGCTTTTCTCCCATTTGTCATTGAGCATTTCCATAAGCCGATCTTACTGAATATGTGCAAGGCAGCAGAACTGAAACTGAACCGGGTCAAAATCTTGTGTACAGGGCCAACTTTAGAGTCTACATGGAAAAACAGAGTCTGTTGGCTACAGCGGTGGAGAGAGTTGCACATACTGGCTGGCACCCTGAAAAGGTTTCTCTAAAGCCAACGGCCAACTCTCATTGAGCTGGCAGTGCCAGCCGCTCGGCCCCTCTCTGCCTCGGTTTTCCATGCTGTCCACACAATGCAGCCCACTCAAACACAGGAACCAGTGTGTGTGTGTGTGTGTGTGTGTGTGTGTGTGTGTGTGTGTGTGTGTGTGTGTGTGTGTGTGTGTGTGTGTGTGTGTGTGTGTGTGTGTGTGTGTGTGTGTGTGTGCGCGAGAGAGAGAGAGAGAGAGAGAGATGTAGTTTGTGTGCCTTTGCACACTTACATTCTTGGGACAGAGAGGTCTTTATCTTTGAATGAAACTAGTAAAGGGGGTGTGAAACTAGTCTGTTCAGAATTATTGTACAGGACCTTAATGCCCTCCGCCGTCGCCTCCCTTCCATAATTGTTGGTATCTATTAATGGCTAGCTTACTGAAACCAAAATGTAGCTGTATGTGTTGTAATGTATGTTCACCTAGTCTCTCTGTTTACTGTTGTGTATTGTTGTTCTGGATGACTGAATTGCATGGCAAATTTTTTTCAGTCAATTATTTTTTTCTACCCAGGCCTCTGATGATAGTAACCCAGAAGATAACCACACTGGCTTTCCAGCTCCACGACGGTAAGGCAGAGGAGAAGATGAACACACACACACACACACACACACACACACACACACACACACACACACACACACACCGCTCACCCACTGTCAAGGCGAAGTAGAATTTGGGCCTTGCTGCTTGAATGGAGAAGAAAAGATATCAATGTCAAACCATGACAATACCAGGACCCTGAAACTAAAGCAGCTAAATGAAATTCAGCCATCATTCATTTCATAATTTGCTGAAAAATGACAAAATGAAAGTTTCCAAACAGGTTACTCATGACGTCATCCCTTATTTTTCAGGTATGTGTAAGAAAGCTGAACAACTGACCCCAGAGCAGAAGCCTCTGGCTATAAAGTAAGTTTTTACCGTGGTAAATATTCACAACTTCCAGTACACTTGGATTGAAACATCCAGGGTATAGCCTATTGGCAGACAAGGCAGAGCACTGTGTCCTGCAAATAATTACATCTTTTTTCCCCTACTGAATTTAGCTGATTTTCTTTTAAAGCTGATCTTTGAGGTGCACATAGTTTACAATGTGGGGTTGATATGGTAGGGTTGCATCTGAATTAACACCTTATTTAAAAAATAAATAACTGTTTCTTTTCCTTTAGCCACGAAGGACAATGACAAGGAGATGCATTCATGGTGAATAGCTTGTTCATGTAAAAAGCATGCTGTGAACTTAGAAAAGAGGCATCATTTTGCATGGAAAATATTACATTTTATGCATGTGAATCGATAAAACAACAGTCAACAGTGTACCATGCATGCCATTTTAAAATAAATTTTTTAAATACATTTTAAAATGTATCAAAAAGCGATCATAACACATAGTGTTGCTCTTGTCTGATAATCCTGCAGCTCTAAATTCCATGATTGTCTAATTTTTGTTAACCTAATTTAAGATTCCTGGGTTACCAAATAGTTTTGGATACCAACATGTATACTTATTATAATTAATATAGACGGCAGCTCAATAGGTCAAAACCGTTCTCTCAGGAATCAATAAGCTTTAAAGCAGATTTGTTATATAATTTCCTGTTTGCTTCATTGTTTAGAACTGGTAACACTTCATAACCAGTTCTCAATACCCAACTCTGGTTTTTTAAAATGCTGCAGAACTGCTGTCGGAGAACCAAAAGGGACCAGATCAAAGGCTAATTTATAATGTGGATTATAATGTCATTGTCTCATGTGAAATTTTAAAAAGTCAACGTTTTTGTCATTCACAGAATGTTTGCTTTTGTGTAACGTTTCATATGCCAAGCAATTCTACAGGTTCACAGAACTCCTTTTTTAAATGTGTCATTTTTATTTAAAAATAATGGCATGCTTTTCTCACTATCCACCAAACTTAGATGAAAGAAATTGAATACCACTGTTGCATTCTCACATTAAGTGATCACTGTTATCATACTGAAAATATGATTCTCGTTTGTTTTAAATTATTTCTCCTACAGTGTAAGGCCTTCTCTCATCGAGTACCTGAGCTACAATCTGAACTTCCTGAGTGTATTGGTGGGACCATGCAGTAACTATAAGGAATACATAGACTTCATAGAGGGCAGACACATCAGCATGAGGCTTAGGCAGCACTCTGGGATGTGTAATGGGCAGAACGGTTATGATAAGACACCGGAGCCATCACCTCTGGTAAGTTAATGAATGAATGAATGTGTTAATGCATACCTGGTTGCTGCTTCCTTAATGGCACAGCATAACCTGGGACTGTAGTAAAATCTGTCTAAGTCTTCTCCTACTTAGATTTTTGAATTCACTGAAACTCAAATCTTATCAGAGTCAGATTCTTCCATTTTTCCACCTAGTCCTACTGCTGTCATTATTTCAGCCTTGGTTGTAAATATGACTCATTTCCTCTGATCTCAACTGGACCTGGTTTTGGAGTGACTTAATTAGTCCAGTGGTCATCACGTCCATTCGTAATGTGTGTTTTCATCGCTGCTCAGCAGTTATCCATTTTCTCTGCAGAACGCTGTCTGTCGAAAATTGCTGGTCTGCAGCGGATGTATGCTGTTCTTCCTCACAGTGACTCGGTCCTTGCCAATAAAGTACAACGTGGACCCCCACTTTGTCAGCCAAGCCCCCTTCCTCACAAGGCTCACCTACGCTTTCTTCTCCATTCAAGCAGCAAGGCCCAAATTCTACTTCGCCTGGACACTGGGTGAGCTGTGTGTGTGTGTGTGTGTGTGTGCGTGCGTGTGTTTGCGTGCGGATTGGGCCGCATTTTTCTGAACCCACCCCGAGCCCGACAGGCATTAAGATATTTATGTCCGAGCCCGACACGGTTAAAATCTCGTTTTTTTTTCTCATGTACGTTTGTTGGTGTGGAAAGCCCGCTTTTATTAAGCAACTGTTTGTTTATTTAGGCTCCTCATTAGCTCCTGCATTGCAGGTGCTATTTTTTCAGAGGTCTTTACAACTCAATTGAAAATGTGGCAATGCAATAATAAATACACATAACAACATCATAAACAATAAAAAATAAAAATTGTAAGACAAAAACTAAACATACACTGTCATTTCATGACACAACTCATATAAAATAACAAAATACACACACACATAAGACAAGGACAGACACATAGACAGCTCCACCAGTGCAGTCATTGGGCATTCATACATTTAGGTTGAACACATTTTTAAGACAGGTATATCCACATACTATCGTCACATAACTTCTCTTTCATCCTCTCTGGATACATCTCACAATTGAACAAACATATGTTGTTAAACCTCAACCAATGTTGTTTCTCTAAGAAGGCATTCGGAAATGTCAACAGATGAGCGCATCAGCGCACACGGGGCAGCAAGCGCACGTTAACACAGGCGCGCACCTACATCATAAGCTTTTTTAAATTGAAAATGTTCAATGCCTTATCGCGCTGATGTGACTGAGCCCGACCTGAACCCGAATATCATTTCTAAATATCTGTTCCTCCGTCCTGTCAGCTGATGCAGTCAACAACGCTGCAGGTTATGGTTTCTTGGGGATGGATGAAAATGGAAAGCCATCTTGGGACCTCATGTCCAACCTCAACATCCTGGGGATTGAGGTACCTTCAATGTTTTATGTGATTTAATAAACATACATACACAGTCGCTCTACATTGTGTTAAGTTTCATGCACCTTCATATTGGCCAAAGTCAGGCAATGACTTTTAGAGGACAAAGTTACTGTTATGTGGTTATTGTTATTTATTTATATTTGTTCAGACCGCCACAAGCTTTAAGACATTCATAGACAACTGGAATATTCGAACAGGAATTTGGCTCAAAACGTAAGTACTCCAAATGTGAACTCCAATACGCATGCACACAGTCAGAAAACATTTACTCAGCTGTCCATTTCATAAACTCTTTTGAATATGTTTGATTACTCTCATCTCTTCAGGGTGTGTTATGACCGAGCCTCCAAACACAGGTTGGCGTTGACCTTTATCCTGTCTGCCCTGTGGCACGGTGTTTATCCAGGGTACTATTTCACCTTCATCACTGCCATCCCCATCACCATGGCAGCACGAGCTGTGAGTACTCTACCTCCTCTGGAAATTCAAATAAATACTTCATCTTCAATCTTACTTTTAAATGCAAACAAAAACACAGTTCTTGATAGTGATAAAAATGGTTTTAGAAATGTGTGTATCTGCCAGAAAATAGCTATATAAGAAGGGCTTGAAGTGGCGCTTTGCTGTAGCTGAGGTAAGGTTGGTTGAGCAGCTTCATCTCAGTTTTCAGAGAAAACCCAATAAGTGCACCTGGCTGACCTGTTGATATTAGTAGATGGTTTTACCAAAGCAACATATACCATACACCAATGAATGGTTTTAGTAGACTAAATTCATACAATCAAGAAAGGTATTAAAGTATTTGCATGTAACTTTATAGGCTTAGTATCACTGGTGTGAATGTATCCCTCTCTGTTCATCTGTCTCTCCGCACCAGGTACGTAAGTCAGTTCGCCACTACTTCCTGGGCTTCAGAGGCTTGAAGCTAGGTTACGACATTTTAACTTGGGCTGCCACCCAGCTGGCCATCTGCTACACCGTTATGCCTTTTCTACTTCTTGCAGTAGAGCCCACTTTGGTTTATTACAGGTATGTAATTCATCTTAAGTCCTCTCACCTCTTAAGTCCAATTCATGCTTACTGCTTTCGTGGGTACGTGTGACACAAATTTCATCATAGTTCTCGCCATCTTGTTTTCTAATGCATGTGAAGAGTGTCATACGCAGACCCCCGATTTGTAGTAGGTATAGAAGTGAATGCGCGTCCGCCCTGCACATGCAAGTCCGCAGCTAACAGCATTCGTATTGAAGTTTGAATAAACACGAGAATGTACAAACAGTGAAATGTGATTATGAGAAATCAGTACCAGTGCACCTGTGTTTGGATCATTTCTGAATAAATTTTTGTGTAAAGGTGTATTGCCACAAATTTGTTCAGTTTAAGGAAATGTTCTGTGGACCCTCTCAACAAACTACGAAATTGTTGTATGGAACCAGAGAAGTTTGGCATTAAAAATCGATCGCCTAATCTACTTATTGTTGCAGCTTTAGTATTCATGTGTTTGCAGGCCTTTAGCGATATATAGATGTTATATTTGGAACTATGCCAGCAATGCTGTTTCTACTGGCTGATGACATTTATAAAGGTTGAAAAGTAGAGGGCCAGAATTCTCCTTTGTTTTATACATTTCCAACAATAGTTTCGAAGATGATGGCCAGCTCTATTTTGTAATCTAATATTTTTCCTACTGATCAACATTTCCCCTTACAGTACTTTAATGACAAAGTTACAAAAGTTACACTCCATTTTTCCTCCTAGGTCTATGTACTTCCACATTCACATCATCAGCATTCTGGCTGTGATCGCCCTGCATCGGAAACACACATCCAGTGAACCCACTGCCACCACCAAAACGTTTTACTCCTCCTCCTCGCCTTCGTGCTATGCCCAGTTCCAGCCTGTTCACTCTAACAACAATGACAAAGTAGACTGAAAATCCCCACTTCATGTTCTTTTACCAGGCTCTCATTCAAGGGTGAATATCTCTTAAGGGCATTCAGCCAACTTAAAATGGGAAAACAGTATTTAATTTTGGGACAATACAGAGTTAGGAAAAATACTATGATGGTACATAATGATGCATGACTTGAACCTATGACACTGGATGTACATGGGGAGAGCTGTCATATAGTAAGGTTAACAAGATCAGAAACTGAATCTGATTCTAAGAGAACATCAAACACAAGCAAAGCAGGCAGACTGAAAAGAAAAACACTAGTTAAGGGAACGTCTCTGGTACCACCACCACCCCCAGGACGCTGGCCTCCTTCCACTTTTCCTTCCACCTGCCCCCCCCTCCATGCCCATCTCTTCATCATCTTACAGTCTGCCTGTTCCAACAACAATGCAACAGTGTGAAGAGAGAAAGGAGGCTGACTTTCTTTCCTGTCCTATCTCCAAGTCCTGCCAATTGGTGGGAACTAAGCCAGCACAGTGGGAGAGCAGCTCATAAACGGTGCACAAATACAGGACACACAAACTCATGCATTACCAGACAGACACTAGGACACAAGTATGCACAATCTCTCTCAGACGCTCCTACTTGGTCACACTCTGATGGCACACAAAGGCTGCGCTTGTGTGTCCCCAGGCAGCAAGAGCATACCAAAAGGCCTTGTGTGTGTGTGTGTGTGTGTGTGTGTGTGTGTGTGTGTGTGTGTGTGTGTGTGTGTGTGTGTGTGTGTGTGTGTGTGTGTGTGTGTGTGTGTGTGTGTGTGTGTGTGTGTGTGTGTGTGTGTGTGTGTGTGTGTGTTGTCATTATGAAAAACTGCAGACTGTGTTGGTGTGGGTGGAACGACATGGCAATGGAATACAAATTATACAATGCAGCGCTCAAACTGTCCAGTAAAACTATTAAAGAAGTATTTTAAGGCAGGATGGCAGCTCTTCCAGGTGAGGAGACCATCCTGTAGGACACCAGAGTGGTTAATATGACCAAGAATAGGAATTTATAAATCAAATATATTTCTTCTCAGTAGGAGCATGTTGCTGTTTTTTTGTTCTGTGGTTCTTTGTGAGAAAGAACATGTTTGGAAACTGTAGATTTACTAGAGCTTATCAGCAGCTGCAGGTTGATTTAACAGAGACATCTGCTGGTCGTTTGTACTGTCTGAACGCTGCTGAATGAAGCAATGAAGGTAAGCTCATTTGGATTGACTGAAACTACTGTGCTGCAGCATTTCCCAATGCAACTTCATACCAACTATAAGCAGTAAGCACATTTTTCCTCTATTACAATTTCTCGGAAGTGAATGAATCAGAGGTTGATGCTTATGATTAGAGATGAGCTAAGCTCGTGAAAACAAAAGGATACATTCACGTTTTGAAATAATGAATTATTCTGTTATTTTTTGTTATCAAGAAGTTATCACTCGTAAGAGGTTTGGGTCGCATTGGGAGTTTTAAAAGTGGCACAGTGGCTTGGTTATTAATGGTGCTACCTGCTGCAAGCTAGCATGTTAGCTTTTAACTACATATTGTATATGGGTTGGTTTTAATAAGGTGTGCTAACAATGCTAACGCTGCAATGTGAGAATATGTTTTTGGTTGTGTAACAGTGCCTGGTGAAGAAAAATGACATTGCATTTGTCAGACTATGCATTTTAAATGCATTTTATGGGTTGCCTAATGAAAATGCAATTTCTTTCCACGGGTATAGCATGCAAACAGCATTTTTGTCTGTTGAATCATGTTGGAGACACAATCTTTATGCATTGTATTACCTGCTTTAGATTTTAATCCCAACCTTTTTGCCTGTTTGGGCTCAGTTTGGACTCAACCCTCTGATTCTTATTTGTAAAGCGTCAGCATACAGCAGGTTTATACAAGAAAAAGAAAAAACATCAAAAACATCACATTTATATGACAAAGATTACATCTGTGTAATATAAAAATCACACTTCTTTGCTGTGACAAGGACCTAGTTCACAGATAGTGAAGTGTTGACACGGGGGGGAATATTCATCAAATTAACATTGATTATTAAATAAATACAGCAGGGGAATTATTTAAGATTTTCTTGATTATTTTAATGTTTACCTGTACATTAGTACCTCTCTTGAAGTTAATGAAGCATCAGTAATGACTGCTCTGGGACCCTGTAGACTTTGCAAGAAGCCTGAACTTCTAAACTTTTTTGTTGTTGGTAATGCCCCATCCCCATGACAGCCACTGTCAAAAACCTAAACTGTAACAAAACTCCTCAAGAGGTTTCTGTATGCTGCAAAGTGTTTCCAAGTATGGTTTGCTCTAACATAAACTTGTTTGGTCTTTTTGTGAAGCAAAGCCTTTATTAATTGATATGGAACTAGCTGTAGCCTTTAAATGTGTTTTTATCAATAATATGTTCGCGGCACTGTATAGTTTGCATGTTGGTAATGTGTTCTTAGTGCAGGAAAATGAGCGATGAGTGGCACATATACATTGTGACTGTGTTAAAATGAGCAGCTATTTTAATGATGTAATAATGACTATACAGATATTTTTTTGTATGTGTTTTTGCAAATGTATGCGTGATCACTGACTGAGAGTGTGTGCTGTTCCATTGTAGTATTGTTTGTATGGAGGAAAGAGTGAGTGGTATAAAAAGATTTGAGTAACAAATAAAGCTTCAGTAAAAAAATGTGTTTATTCAATTTGTTTTAAGTTTGAATTGTCTGATACAAAAACATTTTAAGTGATATATAATGATAATGAGGAATTATAAACCATTACAAAGACAAACATGTAATTTTTGTATTCTTACTGTCTTTTAGAAACAAGTAAAACCTCTTAATTCCAGGTGCCAGAGTCCTATTTGTTTTCTTTTAGTGATTCTCCCTCTATGCAACGCCTGTCCCATGCTGTTTATTCTCAGATAATACTCTCAAAGTGGCTGCCTCTCTGTCCCTTGTGTCACCTGTCCGTTCCCCTCTGACACGGATATGCCTGTGTGTTCGCCTGCTGTCCAACCTGACCTCCACAGAACTAATGACATCCAGGGGAAGAAGAAAATGTGATAAAGATGACAACTAGCAGCAACAAAATATACTTAAATCCCTGCAACCCTAGAGTATGCTCCACTTTAGATCTTTACGCAGGACACAGTCATCCAAAACGGTCAGTTTTTTTTTTTTAAACTCTGTATGAGACTGATTGCCAACTGATTGAAAAATGTGGAGAAATACAGGTGGTTATATGGCCCTAAGAATAGTTCAACACAACCAATTCAGTAACAGGTGGGCTTGTGGAGGGACTAAGTAAGGTAGATAAAATATACTGTATATTTAATTTTCAAATATTAGACTTTTTTTTTTAACTCCATGTGTGTACAGAGAAGTCAAACTTGAAAACCTTGCATCATTGTAAAATATTGTGTCAATAAATAAAATACACTGCTTTCTCTGTACACAGCTTCACAGTGAGTCTACTGCCTTCTGGAGTTAAAGCAGGGAAATGCAGTTGATCTTGTTTGGCCAAAAAGCAAAAGCTCATTTTATTTCTACTCTTTACTAAATAAACTATATCACTTCCCTGCTTGATGCAATAATGAAAGACAATTTCATTTGTTCATTGTTTGCAACTATAATGATCGTGTGCTTGTTTTTGCTACTTGGAAAATGCTGCCTACATTCAGTTTGCATTTACCTGTACTACTCATCTATGCCAAATTATTATTTCTATTCTATTTCTATATTGCTGCAGTAAAGTCTATATATAGAGAAAAATGTGGTGAAAACACATGCACATAAGCATATTATCAAAATGCATACTCAACAAATAAAAGTCCACCCCAGGCCAGATGTTTGCAGCCAGGTGATTTTGGTTTAATTAAAGCTGATAAAAAAAAACAAAAATAGACCCCTATTCTCTACTCCATTTTTTCTCTGTATTATATTCCTCCTAAGTAATCATTTTAATTTCTCACTTCTTACATACTTACACTTAAAAATACAAAAAATGTAAAACTCATTAACATAGTACTAACAGAAATCAATGATGATTGTTTAGCACCATGAACCATGTCACAAAATAAAGTCATGCATACTGCCACACTACAGATGAAAGTGCTGCAAAGAGACAAGAACACAGAAATCAGGGTTTGAACCCAGGTCATGCAGATTTGATCCCACTGCTTTCAACTTGATTTACCCTCATTGCTTAATGGAGAGAAATGACTGTACGTGCATGTCTGCAGCGGAGAATAGATGTGTTAAAGTTGTGTACATTTATAATTTGTAAAACTGTTGTGTTTTAACTTGAGTTTGATTACCTAAAAACCTGTGCCACTTTTAGGCTATAACACCAGTCAAAGCCCAGTGGGTAAACTCAAATCCCATGATTAAATCCAAGGCCTTATTTCTTACTTGATTTGAGTTTTGATGCAACAGCAACCTTTCATTGAAAACGAGCATGCTAGAGGAAATCACCAAAGTCGGGAAGCTTTGTCCTCTGGGGACCATGAATGTCTGTACAAAATGTCATGGCAATCTTCTAATAGTTGTTGAGATATTTAATTCAAAGTGGTGGATCGACTGGCCGACAAGATTTTAACATGCAACTCCAGAATTGATAGTTTTATGGTAGTTTAAAGAAGAAGTTCTTTTGGACGATAAAAAATACACAACAGACTGTGTCAAATAAGATGGGCCATATGGTGTCCAAATACTGGACCATGTTCTAAATAAAATACAGGACAGCAATGTATACTATAGACTGAAATGTCTCTGGCTAATGACTCCTGCCTGTCCATATAAAACTTCCAAATCTTCTGAAACCAAAGCAGGTCCATTCAAACACTGAAAGCAAAAAGAATTTCAAAATAAGTAAATGACAGCCAGTTTACAGCATACAACTATATCAGCAGATATAAATTAAGGTCCTTAAGTTTGCACTCACAACCTACATTTCACACACCAAAAAGGCAACCCATGAAGAATAATTCAATGTGTTCTTTTTTTTTAAGTCATCTTTGATTTAACATGATAAAATTACACAGAATCAAAGATAAATCAACTCTGAGATTTTGTGAACTGTAGGTCTCTTTGCGTTCCTCCCAATGATACACATAGGTTAAGTAACGCAGTGCAAAGTGAATTAAGGAAAATTGCCCCCAAATTACAGTACTTTGACACAGATTATTTTTTCTTACCATGACTGACTATGCACAAAAGACGGATGACAATTCCTACTTTTACTTAAAACTATTATGATCACATTTTGCCAGTCAAGCAGTTTTCTCATCACATTCTGCTCCCTGTAGGATCCACACACTGTCCAAGTCTCCACACTGCATTTGCCAGTTCACATCCCAGTAGAGGGTTCTGTTACCTCTGCAAGGCTACCCAAAAGAAGATAATCCTATTTTAAACTATGTTTATCATTATCTGTCGAAAAAGGAAAACACAGGAGATTCCTTGTATGATTCCTTATATGCCATAAAATATATATTTATATCACAGCAGTCAAAAATCTGATCTTTTGCATGTTAAAACTGGATTCATCACCTCCAGTGATTTGTATCCTTCAGTAATGCACACTTTTAGAACAAGTTTTTTTTTTTTTTTATGATTCTTACACGAAATAACCTTGTACAATAGGTTGTTTTATTAGCAGTGCATGCAAGGTGGAAATCGAGCAATCAGATCAAAAATCCTAACTACATAAATATGTTCAATTATTTTCTTCATTGTTATCACTGTTTAGGATCACTGTTACCCACATAATAAATAACCAGAACAATCGTATACAGGGTGAAAGTCTTCAGAGTATGTTTCGTAAGTTTAGTTATGGACTGTAACATAGCGATCGGTTGCAAAGTCCTTCCTGTTAAAGAATTCTGCTGGAAATATATTAACAAAAGGTGTTTTTGTGCTGACAAATATCTATTCTTAACATTGTCCTTTGAGATAAAGATAATATATAGTGTGAACATACATAAATACAAGTCTGAATATTATAACAAAAATAAACACATTTGCTGCAATCCATTCAGTGACATGTGGCTGCTTCCTTTCATTTTAACTTCCAAAACAGATTTAATGCCATAAACAACAGGCTTCAGTTCTGCTGTTGAGATGAGCAACCTGTGTCGAGCAACGACGACTCTTCAAAAGGTGAATTAGGAAATCAGTGACAGCTAAATTAAGACTTGGATGGATTGTAGTGTCTTATCATCCCAAATAGATCCTTTCTGCCTTCATGTTTCATTGGCTGGCTGATGCTGCAGATTACTTGGTTTGCATATCAAATTAAGAGAAATAATTATAGTGAGTAAGGGATCAATTATAGCCAAATAAACTCAACTAGCCATTGAGGGGCTGGAACACTAAACAGGAAAAGCTTTAAAAGATGTATAACCGCAAGTGTGTGGCAGTGTCGAGGTCAAAACTGAATTCAACTGAAAGAAACTAGCAACTTCCTCTCAATTTCAGCCAGCAGAGGGCAGTAGAGAAGAGACAATATAATTTAATTGTAGGTATAGAGTTTAGTTGTGCGTAAGTGTTAGAAAGCAGTAAGAGCTTTCCACAGAATGGAAACAGGGTATCAATCATCTCATTTTCTGTCCAACTGAAAATACCCACCGGGCTTACCATGCATGGGAGAGGTGTGTTGCAGTTCACCTGCAGGTTGGCGAGGAGATAAATCAAATGGTATTGGAACCAAAGGGACGGAGCAAATGGGACAGGTGGTTCAGTGTTGGCATTTCTTATCTTTCTGCCACAGCTACTCTGTCTCTTCGTCCCTCTGCCTCTCTGTGTTCATCTCCTTCCTGCTTAGAGGAAAGTAACAAACTGCTCTTTGAAAGATTTTGGTGAACTGCCCCTACCTATTCCAGTATACATGGGAAACATTTGGTGCATGTTACTGCTTTGGGTGATCATCACACATCATATAATATAAAGTCACACAAACAAAAAAATAATAATCGCAGGCTCAGGCGCAGCTAGCAGGAGTAACATTTAACCGCCCGATTCTCACTAAAAGCAGCTGACTGGTTGTCGTTGAGTGTGAATGAGGCGGGACATTTTAAGACTGTGACATCATCAAAAGGCAGACATGCTTGTAAAACCGAAGAATAATGTAGTTGATGTTGAAGGGTGCATGCAAAAGTGACCCTTTCCTTGGGACTTAGCTTAACACTGCTGAATCGAGCCATTGGCTTGTCTCTTTGTTCAGTCTTCCTCTATTAGTTATCACAATTTCTGCCAATATACAAGAAACCTTCAACATCAAAATGCCATGTATGGTCATTTCTTTTTCTGAATAAGCTCTAAAAGTTGTTGTGGTATTTTAGGGAGCCCTCAAACTGTCAACTACCTTTACCTAGCTTCTACTCATGTAGAGTCAGAGGTTTATATATTCAACAGACTCCGAGCAGAGGAGAGAAAGAGGCCACTGCAGTGTGTTTTAGATGGAAAGTTTTAGATAAATGAGTTTCAGCCTGTGTCGGTCAGTCAAGACAAGGTGAGGTTACGGCGCAATAGTTGGAGTAGCAGCGGTCAAATGAATCAACCATTTCTTGTTTCTTCAAGAGATGATCAGGTCCCTGTGCTTAATCAAATATCTAAAATCCTCTTCAGAATACCTTTGATAGTTTGACTGGGCCTTGCAAAGTAAAGTACCCGGTGATTAGACTGTAACGAGTTCAATGACATTTCCACACACTCCAGTCCATCAGACAATGGCAATCAGTCCCCGTTTAAAGTATTATAATGGATTTCAAAAAAGTATTTGTCTCTGGCGAGATGTCATTTTCAGTTTTTGCTGTTCTCTGTTGGAGCAGGTGGTGGTTGTGTTTTCTCCTTCGCCTCCATCTGTCCTTCTTTCTTCTTCTTCTTCTCATCATCGTCCTTGAAGAAAAAAAGAGGAAACATGCCGAGGATACAGCCGATGGCAACACCAATGGCTTTGCCCTGCACAGAGGAAAATGGAAGTAAGAAAATATTACTGACAAAATCAATTTAAATAATCCACACAAAAAAGTTCAGTTCAAAAGGTTCAGCTTTACAGCTCTGTCATTTCCAGTAAATAAGAGTGTTAATGAAGCTGTCCTTTTTTTATTTCACTTTTGGTTTGTTTGAATAATTATCAAAACCAGTTGGGTCTAAATTCACCAATTTACAAGAAAGCGTTATCATCATTTAATTGCACAATTGTATTCACAGAGCAACTGCAGACTGTAAGACTGAACAGGCAAAAAGTGCAAGGAAAGATTGACATTGATTTACCATTACACTTTGATATGTATTCTATATATACACATAGTTCTAAGAAAATAAAACCGCTATTCCACAACATGTCAGGGCAATTGCCATGATCTTTCACAACCAGGAAAGAGCCTTTTAGTGCTAGATGAATCACTCAACCTTATTACAGCTAATTACATTTCACTCTTCAGCAGTCACAGCATATTAACAATCATTCAGGTCTAATTTTCTCGCACAATGAAAGAGTGTGACCCAAAAGGCCACATCCCAGAGGCTTGTGTTTCTGTTGTCACTATACAGAACTCCTGAACTGGTTTGATGTTTACGACGCATTACACAATTTAATATCCACTCTGACTGTGGACTGATATGTTGAATGTTTATTAGTCTGATGGCTTTTGTCTTTCACGCACGCTAAAAAGTGGGACAAGCATTTAAGTCCCTGTTATTCTAAAAGAGTGACAGAGACGGTTAGAGAGCAGAGTCGGGGTTAAGGCTCGTGAGTTTTAGTGAGGTATGATGATACCAACCGCATGGGAGCTGACTCTGGTCTGCCACATGTCAGCCTGTTTTGGGCTTAAGTCAGGAATCTGCATTCCCAGCCGATACGCCAAGGCCTCCACATAACCTGCCAGCCTAAAGAGAGGAAGAGACAGACAGAAGAAAGAAGAAACTGAGTGAATGTGAGTTACCACTGATTTGGTGATTTGAAGATCAAAAGACGTAAAAAATCAGGCTGGTTTTGTGGCTCAGATTAGTTAGCAGCAGATGTTACTGAAACAACACTGTTTAGTTTTAACGGCTGTTAAAACGTGGTTCGACTACCTACGAAGATAGAATGAACAACAACTACTGCAACTGATTAAATAATTCCATCAATCAATGCAGAGCATAGCACAACCTCTGTAAAAGACCTTATGTTGGCTTTTGACAGTGTGGTTATTTTGGGGCAATGAAGGCTATGCTATGACTGCTTGTTTTTTGTTTTAACACTTGTTAAAATGTGGTGTTGTATAACCCATTTCTGAAATACATGGAAGTTCTTTACAACCAAGTACAATCCAGAGACTACAGTAAAGGAGGCATAGCACAACAACTGCTAAATAAATAAATTAATAAATATATTAAATCATTTTAATATTTAAATATTTATCATTAAAAACCTTAACGATTAAGGTGCTTTGAGAAGCAGATAGTGAATTATCCATCACGTTGTCAAGTGAACAATTTTGACATTTGACAAGATGGAAAGCCTATTCAAGCAGAGCAGAGAGACATGGTAGACATAATGTTATTAATAGCGACATGCGAATCAGTTATAGACAGAAGTTAAGTCCTTGGCTCTAAGCTTCCTATTTCATTCAAATGAAGAAAAAGAAAGGAATATTATTCACATCCTGTAAACATGACCACAATGACTTATGGGAATAAATTGCATCACTAAAACAAATGTGGTACACACATTCACAGGCACATTAAAATTGTGTTGTAAAACCACTTTTTCATGATTTTTTTGTTCCAGTTTGTAGATGATTTTCTACATTATATGTCATGATCCATTAAACCACCCACGGAACAAAACTTACATAGCAAAGTAAACGACCAAAGTAATTGATAATAACGACAAAACAAAGTAAATCAGAAGATGAATGTTCCAATCTGCGCCTTGTTGATGCCATCTGTCATAAAACCAGTATGATGTCAAATATCATCTCTAATGAGAGAGAGAGAGAGAGAGAGAGAGAGAGAGAGAGAGAGAGAGAGAGGGAGAGAGAGGGAGAGACTCCAGTGTGTATAAATGAAAATCACTCCTCAGTGCCTTACACACAGATGACAGAACAAAGACTGCAGCAGATAAAGATTAGTGTTGATCAAATAATAATAAGAGTGTATGTATCATTGAAACGTATCAATCATCCAAAACTGTTTTATTTCAATTAAAAAGTTGTACGTTTTGTCTGATGTGGAGCCATGAATAGCCATGTAGATAAGTTCTGTGTAACTGATTAATACTCAGGGCCACAATTTATTTTCTGTACTCTATAAGTAGATATCCAACTATTACACAAATCTATTAAAATACAGAATAAATCAGTTTGTATTCCTTATGAATAGATTTTAGTTTGGGGGAAACTTCTTCCAATACCTGCGTCCATAAAGCTAGACATCGGCTTGATATCTTGAAGAGCTTTTGTGCAAGTTCATCACTGAAATGACCAACAACCAGAGATGGGTCCAAAAGTGAACTACAGAAATTTTATAATTTACCTAAAGAGCAGAGAGAGAGGGAGAATATTGTCAATACTTCCCTCATTGGGGATAATAATAATTTGGGCAAGAAAGGAAAAAAACAAGAAGACTAAAAATGTGTCATATATAACAAAGAAAAAAAGTATAATGCAAGTGAAGCTGATGATTAAAAAACAGCTAATGTTAAGGGTCTCATTTTGTGTAGATTGCAACATCTACTATAAGAAACTGGTAAAGCTCTTGTTTGTCTCTCAGTTCCAATTATTTCAGAGCTGTATAGAATAGTTGTAGTAGTAGTAAATTGGCTTCATGGTGTAAATGGTGATCTCTGTGGTCAACGCTGGCTGGACCTGATAAATCAGGTCCAGCCAGCGTCAGACAAGGAGAGGAAGCCAGTGTGTGTGTGTGTGTGTGTGTGTGTGTGTGTGTGTGTGTGTGTGTGTGTATTAAGCTGCATGTGTGTGTGCCTGACAGCAATAGCCTTTCATCACAATAGAGCAGAAATAGGTTTTTAAGAGAGACCTTTTTCAGTTTCTCATTACAGATGATGAACTATTGAGCTAATTATCCAAACGGCTCCTGAGGACAATAATTACACAACAGACAATCATGATACATAGACATATAATAGAACTATGATTTTATGATATGCAAACTCATCAATCCAAAATACTGACGCTCATAGTCATACAATTTCTTTACATTTTTCAGGTGCATACCTTGATGGAACAATAATACAGACACTCCTGCCTTTGAGTCAAATCCTGCCTGAATATTACACATATTTGCAACAGCAGAAGGCAAAAGGAATAAGGAATGCATCAGAAAATAAAAAAACCTGTGTGGGCAATAACAAACGTGTGTTCTGCCGCGTTGGATTTTGATAGTTAAAAGGGCACAGCCGCTCTCATATGGTTGGTGTTATCACTGTTCTATGCAGAGAGCAGTGGTGTCATTGGCAGGGATGTAACTCCAAATGAGTGCGAAAGATGAACTATAAGAAACAAAAATCTCAAAATGATAAATGAGCTACAGTTAATGGTAAATATGGTATGTTTCCAAAAGGGGGCTTAGATTAATGGGGTGGGTTATAGAAATCCTCCTTTGACAGGATTATGCCACGATTTAAACAAGCCCCCGCCCTACTGAGGTATCCTAGAGCATAACACTGAATCCCTTCAGGGTTGGGACACACCAACCCGACGGCCGACCTTTGGCAGAAAAGGTAGTCGAACTGACTGCCTCCCCGAATTGGTCAAAAAAGTGCCTCGGAACACACAGAAGCGACGCCGACTTGAGCGTACGTTCTGCGCGTGCGCAAGACGTAATACGTCTCCATAACAGCAGGTGGTGCAAATCTGTATTGTCGCCCCAAAAAATGAAAACCGGCAGCTGATTGGACAGACGCGTCATGTGGGTCTGGCTTCTCCGGAATTTCAAAGCCAGACCATCATGGCGGCTCGTTCGGAATACGATCTCGTATTTTACGAAAACAGTTCACCGAAACGTGTTTCTGAAAACATTTTAAGCAAGAAATAGGCCATGCAGTTGCTGAATCTGTCTTCATTTCAGATCGACAAAATCAGTTTAAAAGATTTTCCTCAGATTTTGAGAGACTCTAGTCACGCTCATCCCACTCGTCATTTCCGGGTTAGCACTCCACCAATCAGATTGGTCATCGAGTCCTACTGCCCGCCTTCTGATTCAACATGTCAAATCGGCCCAAATGAAGGCTCCTCCGACTGACGATGGTAGGGAACACATCAAACAGACTCGACTGTGCTTTACTGGCTGCTTTGTCTGCCCCGGATAGCTACTAATGCATTATGTCCACAAGGAACACGACAACAGTAGCTGAGACTAAGCTGTGCAGGAGGAGCATCTGTAACAACTGGCTGAACGGTCAGAATGACTCATGAGCTAAATTATGGGCTTCAACGAGGGTGAGATGGTTTTTCTACATCTGTCAAAACACACACACACACGCACGGAGGAAAATCTTACAAATGCACCTAAGCATGAACCCCTACACATGAACAATAAACACACACACACACACACACACACACACACACACACACACACACAAAATTGTATACAAGAGCAGGGAGTCAGAGCATCAGAGCTCAGTCCCTGTCTTTTAGTTGAGGAAGACAAGACGTTGAGTGGAGTGCCATTTTCAGGACTGGTCCAAATCTCCGCAAGCACCTCAGGCGCAACAATTGACCAACTTGCGCTATAGCCGAAAAACGCATTCAAAAACCATATATCCACGTGTTCCCTGGATCCAACTGAATCGCCTGATATAGGCCACGCCCATTTCCGCATAGACTTTTGTGTGAAAAATCTCAATTTATCAAACCATCTCCTGAGGCCACCCCTACAGTGGGGTACTGATTGGTCAAAGTGGGTATGGCCTATGGTACCCAGATTTGGATTCACCACTTACACTAAAGTGAATAACTTTAAATTAACAGGGTAGATGTACAATGGGTAATTGACCTCACTTACCAAAAATTACACATGGACCACTAGGTGGTGCTATAATGACGTCAAACATGTTTTACTCCCACATTACACATTGCACATTAGAAAACCTTACATCCACGTGTTCCTTGAACCAAGCTGAATCATGTGATATAGGGCAGGCCCATTTCCGCTATAAAGTTGTTTCGTAATATTGCGCAATACCAACTTTTTCGAACTCGTCCTAGGTTGTACGACCGATCTGCACGAAACCTGGTACATAGCATCTCCAGACGGACCTGACCAAAAGTTCTTAAAAGAATTTTGCTACGTTAAATTATGCGCATTTGACGACCAAACAAATTTTCCTAGCTAGCTACCACACACATATCATATCTCAACCAAATTAAATGTTGTCAGCAAATAACTTGAGATCATTGTTCAACATCCCACTACAATGCTCTGTACCAAATTCCGCGAAGATCGGCCATAAGGGGGAGCTATAATCAATGTTTATTTGTTTTGGCCAATAACTCAATGCATTTAAATGGCAAATTTGCAATTGCAATCTCTCTGCCACAGTAAATGCTATCAACACGAAACTGTTGATGCTTGTTCGGCATGCCGCTCTGAGGCTCTGTACCAAATTTGGTAAATATAACCTTCTGAGGTCGAGCGCATCGTATACAACGCCAAACGGCACTTCTGATTCATAACTTAATAACTTTATAATTATAACTAGTAGAAACATATGGTCTTTTGAAGCTAAAAGCTAACAGTTGCCCCGTTCTGCTGATGTATTTGATGTCTTCCTAGCCCTTACAGAAGGTTTTTCGGGGTCTTTGTGCAAACTCATTTAGGCAGGCAAGAAAAATTCTAACTGATCGTCACACCCAGACTGCCTGAAAATGGGGATCTTGATCCCTTTCCAAGTGAACTGAAGTTTTTTTTTAATGAGAATATATTCCAAGCCAACTGCAGGAAACAACCTTCAAAATATTCTAATATA
Source organism: Sander vitreus (assembly GCF_031162955.1). Lineage (NCBI taxonomy): Eukaryota > Metazoa > Chordata > Actinopteri > Perciformes > Percidae > Sander > Sander vitreus. Next base: position 19,607,605 of record NC_135860.1, on the reverse strand, counting down.
TATATACTAAATAATGTTTGTTTTTTAACATTTGCTGTTAGCAAAGACACTCAATAGGTTGAGAACATATTAGATGCTAAAACTGCACTAATTAGTCAATTAATGGATATGTCATTAACAGAAAATATTCAAACAAATAAACGGTTTTAATACTTTGTTTGTTTAATTCATTTTTTAACCAAAAGAATTAAGTGGTTTCACCTTATCCAAAATTTAAGATTGCTGATCTTCCTAGTTTATTAAGACAGCAAACTGAATATCTTTGGGTTTTAGTGTTTGTTCAGAAAATAATAGTTGAAGCCCTATTTCATTCATGCTAAGCTGACTCGGCCATGCCACCAACTATCTCTTAACTGGTGGAGTATAAGTCGGTTCAAAAAGCTATTCACTTGCAATTGGGTAGTTTGGAGCTGAGCAAACAGTAAATACCAAAACTGCAGCAACTTTACAGTAAAGAGGCCCCTGGGGTATCCTCATCTGTCAGCTTCAGATAAAAAGGTACCCACAGTAAGTCCACTGTGCCTCCTCAGCTCTTAACTGCTACTAAAGTGCCACTAACTCTCAGAGTAAACTAAAGCACAGGGTGTATGTGTATCTGCACTTAAGCCATTCCCCTTTGATACAAAGCTGTAATGCAAATGTTGCAGCGAAGGACACCTGCAGGAGCTCCACTGACAAACAGCCTTCACACTCACTGGTGTAAATCCATCACAAGAAAACAAAAACCCTTTCTTGTCTGGTCTAATCGAGTCTCACCTTGAAAAACTGGCCACAATGGCTCTACTTTCCAACATGATTGAGTGGCAAACACAGACGCTCACACAGAGGCACAACTGTGTGTGTCTGTCCACTGAGAGAGTTTACAAAAGGCCAGAATTACTTATAATCCATCACACTAAAACGGTGCAAAGGCATCAGTCTTTAAAGTTGTCTTTCTACCCGACTGTCTGACTTGTCTGTTTTGCTGACTCTCTCTGTATTTAAATGAGAAAGAGTAATTCAATTCAGTTTATTTATGAAAGGGGACAGTGCAAATTAATAAAACGTCATCTATGGTCCCCTGCCCTCAATGTTAAAAAGGGCTTTTTAAAATACAAAGAAACAAAAAGGAAGACGACACAAGCTAAACAAAACTTAGCACAAAACATCACAGAAGCAGAAAACAACAAAACAAAGAACAACGCAGAACTAAGCACAAGACAAGACACAACACAGAAGCAGAAAGATATACAACAAAGCAAAGCAACATTGTATATGCGGTGGCCGACAGGGGCAAACGCACTGCAACTTAATGAAGCACACACGCAAATAGACAAAACACAGAGACGTGTCTGTACACTCATGGTAATAAAAAGGCAGCGCGCTCTCTCCCCGTGGGGTTGAAAATCAAACTGTTCCACTTAGTGCTCCCCCTAGAGGCCTGGAGAACTTCTGCTGTATAATCTGGATGCAGCGGTTTTTGTCTTGTTTCCTTTGGGACACAAAATTCTGCATTTCTCTATCTCCCTTGCTGCTCGTGCTCATCTTCCTCTGGGGTAAATTCAATGATTACAGTTTAATACGAATATAAGCAATTCAATGACTTAGCCTTTACCAAAGGGAGTGGGATGGTAAACCTTTACTTTCATTCTCTGTATATTTTAATTTGTGTATACGTGGGTTGGAATTTAAAACACCGTATTGCTGTAATAATCTGTGTAATGGGATATACACTGATAGTACCATAGTTCTTCTTAACATTTCATCATTTGAGTGAATGAGGGTAATAAATCTAAATCCTCCTACAACCTGCCATGACGTGCAGAAACTTAAAGGGTAATAGTTGCTGAGTATGTGTGTGTGTTGGTTCTGATTCTTACCCTAGTCCTGCCAGGTCAGACACCAGGTTGCCAAGGGCAGCAGCTATAGAAAAAGCAAGAGAAAGAGACATGATTACAACATAAGTTAGGAAATTGAGGTTTGTATCGAGGACAGCCAAAAAGCACATCACACAAAATGTGTTTTCCTGGTTTTTCATCATATGAAACCCGAGAAAATGACTTTTCCATCTACCTCTCAGAGGCCTGACCTGGAATCATCTGCCAGCAGAGTGTGAAGCCGACCATTTTAACAGGTCACTACATTCATTCCCCCTGAATCATATTTCTGTATATCTGTATCAGTGTCTCAGTGTCTGTGTTCTGCCTGTTTAAACGAAGTTGTTCCTCCCTACTGTCACACCAAATGCTTGCTGTTTGGGGAATTGTTGAGTCTTTGTTAATTACACTGTGGTCTAGACCTACTCTATCTGTAGTGTCCTGAGATAACTTCTGTTATGATTTGACACTATAAATTAAATTGATTGATTTTAGGACAAAATATGTACAATACAGTTAGTAGTAGTAGTAGTAGTAGTAGTAGTAGTAGTATTGTGTAGTGTAGTCACTATACATGTGCATCAGAAATACTAGTGGACCAATACATATCCTCATAATTATTTCTAAATATAAATACACAAAGAGTAAATATGGGTCAGTAGTATATATTTGTTTTACAATAACCATATAGTGCTTTTTTGTTGGGGGGTTATTGATAGGACAGATGAAGACAGGAAAAGGTGCTAGAGAGAGGGGGGACGACTTGCAGCAAAGGGCCGTGAGTCGGACTCGAACCTGGGCTGCTGCGGTAAGGACTGAGCCTTAGTATATGGGACGCACACTCAAACAGGTGAGCTACCAGGCACCCCATATATACTGCTTATTTTTACCATGTTGGTTATTACACAGCATATGATGGGACACCCACAGTGCATTCTGGGCTCGTTAAGGAGACAAATGCAATGCTGAAGCCCACATCGCTGTTGCCTCACTCACTTAGCGCAGAGTGGATGAAGATTCAGGGCAACAAAGTTTTTGTAATTCTTCGCCAAAACACACAAAGTAGGTTTGTTCTAAATGAGGAGACCAGGGGCGCGGGAAGTAGGGGTGCTGGAGATGCTGCAGGACCCCCTGTTAGCAAAGTGCGATGACAATAAAATTATAGCAGTTAGTTAGTTAGAGATATATATATCTCTATCTCTGGTTGTTGTTTCTGTTCCACGACATTTTATATGTCATGTTTGGGGTGTGGGATCAAGAGAGGGATACTTTTAGTAACAAGAGGGGTTTTCACCGTGGAACAGTTGATCACTTGTGCCTCTATTTACCAGTGTCTACTGCTGGCTCCGAAAGGTCTTTCTCAGCGCTTTGCCGCCTGAAAACCTGGCTCCGTAGCACTATCACTCAGAGTAGACTTTCACATACTGCACTGCTTCACACCGCACTGCTTCACATCCACAAAGACATTTTGGATGATCTGATATTCAGGGTGTCATGGCAGAGTTTATCAGCCGAACTCCAGAGTGCAAATCTTTTTAGAATTTGTCACATACTTCGCTGTTCGTTGTTCTGAGTTTGCTGTGCAGTACGCACCGTCAGCTCAGTTGTACTTCATGGAGGGGAGGGGAGAGACAGAGGTAGAGTGGTCTACCTGTTACATTTCTGATTGCTAGACAATCTTTTCTGTGTCTCGTGGCAGTGAAAAAAAAAGGTTGTTGGGTAAAGATGATGAAGAAATTTTTTTTCGACTGGTAAACGTAATGTAGCTAAACGACAGTGGGCAGAACTGGAGCTTCATGTGCAAAACCTTCTAGACCTGCAGCAAAATGTCTGCATGTGTATTATTCACCGATGTCTATTGGTGAGTAAATGGCCTGTGAAACAATGTGATACAACAAATGGGGCTGTCTTATTGGTGTCTATTGCTTTTAACTGCAAGGCTCACTTACCAGCTGTAGGTCACGATGATAGCTGTATATGAGCAACACTGATCTATACCTGGAGGTTTCTACAGCAACAATAACACACAAGTACACTTACACATAACTGTACATAGGCCTTACATTAATTCTATATAAATATGATATCCTGATAAAAAATTGTCCAACTTGTGGGGACCGAGGAAGGACATTAATCATCTTAGTTGTAATTATTTATAGATGTAATCCTATCTGGACCTTTCACATTACCTATGTTTAAAGTATGTAATTGGGCCAACTCAGCAGTAGCCCATTTTAGAATGGTGCACATTTGTCTCATAGAAAAGGTGTGATCGGTGGACTTGACTACAGACTTGACACTAGTGCTAAATCACTGTGGACTGGGCTATATAACTGCAGCCTCTTGATTTGCAGAGCCCCACATGTTCCAATGTCCGAGGAATGACAAACAGTACCACTTCTGAGAAAATGGAGTGAGTGATAGAAACCAGGTTGAGGCTGTGCTATTGGTGGCTGTGTGGTAGTTTCCTACACAGGGGGATTTCTGCAGCGAGAGCTCACTCTCAAATCTCTTTATGCCACTCAGATATAACAGGCTCTGCCTGTCAAACTACTGCCTGTCAAACTACTGTCAACATTTTTTCAACGATACCCAGCCCTACTTCTTGCTTTAGTCTGCACTGGTCAAGTTTTCTACATCTCTACAGTTCCCTGTGAAGTAGATTAAAAAGAGTAGAATATAAAAACAGAATAAAAAAATGCTTCAGGCCTCTGGCCTTGTCTGCTCTACAGCATCAGCTTCGACTCTAAGTCTTTCAGACTCATCACTTTACTGAGTCGATATGAAAAGCTTGAGCTAAAAACAACAAAAGCACACCGTTATCACCGCCAGTAGCAACAAATGAATCAGAAGAGGAAAGGTAAGACTTGCAGAGTAGAAGTGGGAATGCCAGTTGCCCTTAAACTCCCAATGCTTTTACCACCATTACATGTGTAAATAGGGACAGTCCTACTGCTTCACTAACATCATTGTGCTCCTCTCTCAAAGTCTCTCCCATATACACTGAACAGGAACAAGTGATAACATTAAAATGCAAGTGTGCCTCTTTGAGCTAAGTGGATATGACTGCGCCCATTCAATCTGCTTGTGAACAGTGTTATAGTATTTATGAAACCCTCATTATTTAGGCCAGGCAGTGTCACTCTATGTTATCGTTACTCTTTTTTTGGATTAGTGTCACAACAGTGTTCAAATTGAGACTTTATCATTAAAGTTTCATTAGAGACTGGGCATTCTGTCGACACTGAAATTGAAAATGCCTCCTATTTTTTGTTTGAAAGAGTTGGGAGTCCACTATGATTTGCCATACCATCACTCTAATTGAGAAGTAGACAGTGAGTGCGACTTGCAGTCTGGAAAAGAAAAATGTATATCTGAACCTAAACTAAATCCAAAGTAATAGGTTTTTGTCACATACATTTGCTCCAAGATTTTTTTCTCAAACTTAACAATTAGATGATGTATTTAATTTGACTGATTATGTATGCAAATATATGACAAACATACTTTTACCAGATGGAAAGCCATCCGGGAGATCATGTAAACATGGGTCACATGTCAGAACTGACATGTGACCCATGTATTATAATAATAGGCGTGTTTAAAGAATTGACCAAAGTGGGTTGTGCAACAAGCAACATGAGAAACATATTCTCTTGTTGTCACACTTTTGTTCTGCAACAATCCTCCATCAAAAATTTGTGTTCTTAAAAACCTACACAGAATTCCTATAACCATTCATACCTATAAAGGAAATCAGACAAGATACAAATCAAGGAAGATTTCAAAAGGCATGGTACCAATAAGAACAAAATAGGGAAAATGCACTGCGTCATTGTAAGTTACATTAGGATCATGAGATTATCTTACCAGCCATAGTTGAAATGCCGAGGACCACGCCAATGGATAATTCAATGTGTGTGCCCTGTAAAAACACACACACACACACACACACACACACACACAAGTTAATTTGTAAGACAGGAAAGCTTTCAATTTCAATTCCCTCATACTACGATACAAACCATACAAATTGGTGCAGGCTAATGACGTGAAACGTATCTGTTCATGTTCTTTCTCAATGATATTCAGAGAGAAATACAGAATGACTTGTTTATAGTCATAAAGACCTAAATTAGTATATACTGTGATGCCAGTATGTTTTTAATCTTTAGTAATGACCTCTGTGTAATGTCTCATCACATAGACTAATAGGTGTCTCTCCTCTGGTCTTGTCAAAAATGCTATAGCAAGATGTTTAACTTTAAATCAAATAACATTGTCAAAATGCCCAATACCTTTCAGTCAAGATTTTCTAGAAGCTTTCAGTCTTTCAGTTTATGGCTTCCTGGTTTTAGTGGTCGGATCCCATACAAAATGGAAACCAGCCTGAGATCTTCAGCAAGTACAGTTACACTTTTACACTCACTTTTGATTTCAATTTTCACGCTTTTGCAGAGTCTGCTTTATAAAAAATAAATATATTGTATAACATCTGCATATTCTTCCTTTTGTTAAAGTATATTTGTTTTTGGGCAAAGTTATGACATTTCATTATGTCCAATTTAGGATATCATCATTTTTTTCTCTTGTTATATATTCCTATAATATATTCCTTCACTTCGTCTATCCATCTTAAGAGCGTCCAGCATAAGAATGAATCATCTCTCTGTTAAAATAACCCTGCTGTGAAAGCGCACTTTGAATTGAGTTGAAAAAACACATTCTTCATTTTTAGAGCAGTATCAGACTGTTCCACAGGGTTTGGATTTCATTATTTGAACAAAGACTTAAAGTGCTCATATTATGCTAATTTTCAGGTTCATAATTATATTTAGAGGTTATATCAGAATAGGTTTACATGGTTTAATTTTCAAGAAACTATTTTTGTCATACTGCACATTGCTGCAGCTCCTCTTTTCACCCTGTGTGTTGAGCTCTCTGTTTTAGCTACAGAGTGAGGCATCTCACTTCTGTTCCATCTTTGTTGGGAGTCGCACATGCGCAGTTCCTAGGTAAGGACTACTAGCTAGTCAGAAGCGGAGTATGAGGGAGAGCCACGCTAGCAGCTAGGCATTATAATGTGTGTTACAAGTGACGCACGTTTGTCACAGAAGTAAAGGCTGGACTACAATAGAGCTGTTTGGAGCAGTTTGTGAACAGTGTTTTCTGTTGGAGATGGTAAGTCCCTTTGGGGTGGACTTTGGGCTTTTTCACTTTGTAAACCTATAACGTGCACAAAAAAAGATATATATAACACAATAAAGTAAAAGGGAAAAGCCAAAAAGCATAATATGAGCACTTTAATAAAGAGTGGGTAGGCTTGTGGCAGACAAATTACGATATTATCAGATGTCAAAAAAACAAAAAGAAAAGGAAGGACCCTGAGAAACAGATGAGACAGATTGCCAAACAATAACAGAAAATATACATACACACATTATATATACTGTATGTATGTATGTATATATTATATAGTAGCATTAAACTTGTGCTTCTACTTCTCCCTCGATGCTTCTATTCAAAGCTTCCTATAGTATTAAGAGTACATGCAACGTATTTGTTGGAAATCAAACCCCTTACACTGAGTAAATCTCTACACCCACTGAGCTCCAGGGGAGCACGGCACTGCATGAAGCTGACAGACTTACAGCAACAATCATGATGCAGTTGTCCAGGAATCCAAATCCAACGAACGGGATTGCATTGTGCAGTAGAACTGTAAAATGACAAAAACAAACAATAAATCACCAACAGACAAACAGAAAGCATGCAGATTGCGTTTATGTCTACATTATTAAGTAACAACCCATCAGACACATTGAACCTTGCAGAGCAGAACTGTACCAGAATGAACACAAAGAAGATACAAGAACATTATTTCACAGAGACACAAAGCACTTCTGTGCTAAAAAGAAAATTAATACTATGAAGCTGATGTTGGGAGATGCTTGAAATTGGACCATAACTCTAGTTATTTATTCATGCAGGTTAACGTTATGTTGCTGTAACGGATTGAAATGTGGAAGCATATTATAAAAACAGCCACAAATGACCTAAGTGTGCAGATTTGAAGTTTAATCCATATTCTTGATACAACATGTAACAGAAAATGTATTGTTACATTTTAGTCTGTGTCAGCTGATAGTGTGAGTAGTTAGCCTGATGGGCAGGGCCTGACTGACATGTCACATGACAGGGCGGGTTTGTGTGATGCTGATTTAACCACGGCCGAAGCGGCAGGTATGGAGATGGAGATTCAGGTGGAGATTGTTTCTGGCGGGAGACAATCACGGAAGCAGCATGCTGACAGCTTTTAAAAACCTTTTGAAACCTGAGTTATACAACACGAAGAGCGGGCTCGCGGAATCCGGACGCCGACAAAGGACGCGGAGCAGTGAATACGGAACAGCGGCCATCCGACAGCAGGAGAGACTGACGCCAGCAGGCCCGAATCCAGAATGCGAATTGAAACTGCGGCTGGGTGAGTCAGTTTAACACAGCACAATCCCTCTTAGGTAGGAAAGTATACACTCATCCAGGCCAGTTTAGGTCTCACTCTCACGGTAAATGCATCACGCAGGGAAAAGGAGACAGGGGAATGTTACCGGCGAGGCTAGCCTTTAGTAGCTGTGTGTCTTTGTTATACAAGCCCAGGTTAGCTTAGTGTTTGTATTATATTCAAAAGTATCATAAGTCAGTGGGTAGGTTTTTATACCTTATTTCTGTAGCACAGTCAATAGCATTGGTACATACACTATGTCCACCTCACAGACCAGCAGCAAAACAATAAAGTATTTTCCTGAAATTTGGAATGGGTTTCAGCTTTGAAAATCAAGAAAGACTCAAAGATTTAACATCGTTCTTCTGTGGAAATACTGTCATAAATATGTATGTCATAAATATCAAGTAGCACCATTCTCAGACCAAATAGGCTATCAGAATGTTAATATTTCTACATAGGGTAAAGTATTTGTCCCTTTACATGCATAAAGAGACTGTGTGTGTTACAGATACTGTATACAGTCTGACATACTGTTGGTGCTGTGAAAGTAGATTTTAAATGTCACCAACAGCCCCAGGAAGGTTTAGTCTATTCTAGATGAAGTTCAGTCTAGTTCAGGTAAGTGATCTGCAGAACAGCGTTTGCTTAAAGCATAATCACAGTCATTTCTTTTCTCAAGCTCTTGTTCTGCTGCAGCTCTCCTTCAATACATATGGAGAATTTTAAATATTGCTGTTTTACATGAAACACAGACTCTTTTATATCTTTCTTTTTTTTTTTATTGTATCTTTATTTGGGATGGGCAAGTACATACACCAGCATAGCAACATTAGTAGAAATAAAAACACATGTCCTTCCAGTTTTGTTTGTTTTGAGTCCAAAAAAGTGCATCACCAGTCATACGGGGCCAAAGGAAGTATAGTCATGGATCGTGGATCAGATTACGTTCATCCTTTGTATTGCCCACTCTCCTCTATTAACTTAAATTTCCCAGCAATTGTGATAGAATAACATCAGCAGGTACTCATTATCCTCTTAAGGACAGTACTGACAGTTAGCCTGGGATAAACAGAGCCAGATGAGGTCCACATGTTCACTTAGAGAGAACTCTGATACAACTTAAGTATAGATAGAACAGGTTACATGAAACTATGTACAGGAACCAGGGTGGCCGCCTGCTGCTGCTGTCATAGAAATAATCATCAAAAACCAGTCAGAAATTAAATAAGTAAATTACAAAACAATATTACCAGTGAGCTCAAATAAAGTCTGTTCTTGTGGGGGGCTATGAATGAAATCCAGTTGTTCCAAATTTGGTAAAATTTGTCCTTTTGGATTCTTAATTGGTAGGTCAATTTTTCCATCCTAAATATCTCTAGAGTATTTCCAATCCAATCATCCAAGGTAGGCTGGATCGGGCTTAACCATCTCCTTGTAATTGTTTTCTTACTTGCCACCAAGAGTAATTGCAGCAACTTTATCTCGCTCCTACGTTCCAAAAAAAGAGACGCGACCCAGGTACATAACATCAAAACTCAGAGGTATTTGAGTGTTAAAGACCGTGTTTAAGGAAGCCTGGATACCCTTCCAGAAAACATTTAAGTTAGGACAATCCCAGAATATATGATAATGGTTAGCGACAGTCGAGCCACATTGTCTCCAGCATGGCATATGTGCACCTTTATACCTCTCCTGATATGGTGTCTTGAAATATCTAATAATATTCTTCCAGCAATGCTCTCTCCAGCTCATGGAGTTGGATGTTGTCCACTGGAAGGACCAGATATTGCCCTACGCCTCCTCAGAAATCTCAATCCCTGATTCCCTTTCCCATTTACCTTTGATGTATAAAGTGTTATTATCATTGGCATGGGAAAGAGCTGTGTATAGTTTTGAAATGGAGTTAGAAGGGATCATGGTCATGGCATTTTTCAGAATGCAGTAGAATTCTGATTCAACATCTGAAAGGTCAGTCAATTTACATTCATGATCAATATATGATCGTAGTTGCAAGTATCTATGAAATTCGTTTCGTGCCAGGCCATGTTTGACCCGCAAGGTCTCAAAACTGTGCACAGTGTTTCTTTGAGCGAGTGAAAGGAGTGTTGTGCAAAAAAACAAACTAGAACTCAAGAGTGAAGCCTTTTAAAACAGCAGCGAGTGAGTTTATCATTTTGCCTCTTGGCTCCAGTATCCCTTCATATAAAGCATCGACTCATGCAATTTCACTACGGACTAGAAGAAGAAAAAGATAAACAACGGCAGAACTGGCAGCAGCATTGACGTCAATGCTTTGATTTGATTCGATGACCTACTTGGTCGGATCAAGCCTTTCATTCACCATAAAAGAACTCATCTTAACCAGGTAAGTTTACAAGAGAGACTTGCAGTCACTGAGAGTCCTGGCATCCGGTTGCCCAGGAGCTCGTTCATGCTTCCCATTTCCCCTTCGTCGCGCCCCGCTGAAAAAAAAGAGTGTTGTGCGGCATTGGCTCGCGCGCTATGAATCCGGGCACGCCAGCAAGATCTACGTCATTTTGACAACACGATGGCGCGCAGCAGGTTGGGAATGGCCAGTATAATTCACCTCTTATGTGACAGCACTCGCCACCTCGACTCCACTGCATGCACCCACATCACAGAAGCGTACTTAATAATAATAATAATAATAATAATAAATTGAATTTATATAGCACTTTTCAAGAACTCAAACTTGCTTTACAGGGTATAGATAATAGAGACAAACAAACAAAACAAAACAAAACAAGATTCAGGCATAGATGAAAAGGGGAGGGGCGTGGGGCTAGGGATAGGCAGTGGTGAAGAGATGGGTCTTGAGGCGAGACTGGAAGATGGTGAGGGACTCAGAGGTGCGGATCTCTTGGGGGAGGGAGTTCCAGAGCCTGGGAGCTGCCCTGGAGAATGCTCTGTCCCCAAAACTGCGGAGGTTGGACTTTTGGATGCAGAGGAGACCAGCTGAGGTGGATCTGAGGGACCGTGAGGGTTGGTACGGGGAGAGGAGGTCAGTGAGGTATGAGGGGGCCAGATGGTGGAGGGCTTTGTAGGTGAAACACTTGACATCATTAGCCTGTTTCAGTATATAGCTACGGTATACTTTTCTGATCGTCAAAACCACACCAGAGATGTTTGGCTTGAAAATATATGCTAATCAATCGTACTTACAGGCATTGCCCTCACAGGGAACGAAAGCAACTTATTCTTTTTTCAGAATAACCAAAGTTTCAGGAGACACTGAACCAGCGTGTAAACCGTTATGTAGTTCTTTTCCACAAATAAACCGGAAGTAAACTGAACATATTCCCGTATTTCAGGATAATTACCAATTGTGCCCAGTAGATGGCACTCTAATACAACAAATGACACAAGAAACGGCTTATTCATTCTCATGTCAGCTGAAAACACCGTTGAAAAGTTTGTCCCGAACCTCCTTCCAGGATAACTGAAGTTGCTTGGCTGATAGGGCTTTTTGAATCCTTCTGTAAAGTTAACGTTAGATGCTATGATGGCGCTGCTAACGTTAGCAAAGTTGCTTGCTAATGTTATTTCAGACTCAGGCTCTTCAGCTGCCCCAACAGAGTTTGCCTCAGCGGTGGACGAGGAAACATCAACTGTAACATCTACAGATGAAATCTTGCTAATTTTAGCTGCATTACTATGCCGGAAGAAAAAAATCTTGTATCCTTTTCTGCGACTAACGTTCCAGTCAACTAGCCTCAGCCTGCTCGCTTCTCAGTGAGTCACATGACTCACTTTCACCTCTATAGCAGCTATAACAGTTAATTTTAGTAGGCTACATTCAAACCTATCCATAACCCTTTTTTGCTATTTGCCTCATTATTTGATATACAAAAATATAAATAATGTCAGACAGCGAATTAGTAATTATTTAAAAAAAAAAAAAAAAAAAGATCCAACTCCTGCCAGCAGGGGGTGCTGCAGCAGACTAAAAAATGTTGGGTGACCCTCCCCTCAACAAAGAATAAAAAGACATGACCCTCCCCTATTTTCCTCCGGTGGTCCATTCCATAAATACTGAACGGTCCCTTATCAAGCTTATTTTCAGAATTCATAGGTCGGAGTGATATGACTTAAATGCTGAATGTTCCGTTTTTACAGTAATAAAAAGGCAGAAAAGCAAGGCAACAATACACACAACACAAAGACTTTGCTGTCTTTAGGAAAACATTTATGTGCCGTGTTGGACGCTGTTGCTCTAGTGACAGCCAGCTGAGTCGATGTTTCTTGTCTCATGTTGATCTCAGCTGTGTTATCTTTAGTGTTGAGCCAAAGCAAGAAAAACTGCATTTCAGCACAACAGAGCAAGAACAGAGGTCTCTGTTTTTGCTTATAGTCAAAGATCTTTGTCTTTCTCACAGTATACACAAACACAGTTTGATATGAATTACTTTAGGCTTTCCAACCTCTCAGCAGAAGGAGAGGAGGAGAGAAATCTGAGGTCATGTCAGTAACTGAGCAGCGCAGAGTGAAGTATGCCTGCATAAGCTTTTAGTTGAGTGTGTGCAGGTGGGTTACATGTGTTTTAGTGCATGACCTTCCATTTGTAATGAGAGACAATCTGCAATACACAGATTAAACTGATATTCTTGGGTATCCATTTGTCAGGGACATCTGGAGCAATAGCTAGTGGCATATCTCTTCATGGAAAACTTATAACCCTATAAGCCAGATTCATATACACTATGTTTTTCCTTTCCTTTGGAGAGACCATGGAATCAAAGTATCAACAATGAACCACAATAACCTGCTCATTAATGTTAATAAAGACTGATCTTCATTAATCCTTCCTGCTTGATTGACAGTTAAATGAAAAATGTCAATCCAGGCGGTCATGTTACAAGATTAATAAGCATTTTTCAATTCCATGTACTTCTTTAACCATCCCTCTACATCACCAACATGGGGTAAAATACACCTAGAAACACAGAGTCATTCTAAAACATCCACCAAGATTACAAAAAAAATCTGACTCCTTACCATATCTTAACTCTGCTGCAGTAGGTGGTGCAACTTCCAGCTGCCCTGAAAAAGAAGAGAATAAGAAAAAATCTATTATAAAGCATCTGCATCTCCAATGGCCTGCTTTTCTATAGAGGGGAAAAATCAGGATAAATGTCACACAGTTCTTAAATGGCAAAGCCTTTCAGTCAGGACCTTAATAAGTAGGGAGGGAGAGGGAGAGAGAGAGAGAGAGAGAGAGAACATTTTAGCAATGTGTCAGAGGAGATAAAAGGGAGCGAGGAAGAAGCGGAAAGAGCACCTTCCTCGTTGCCATATTGCCTGAGCGAGATGTGGATAGGAAGAAGAATGACGTCAGACGTCATTGGTGTGTGTGGGGTGACAAACAGACGGCGAGAAAGGTAGTATGAGATCGAAGGTGTGAGAGGCTTTTATTTTCTGGCATCATCTCAACAGATTTAAAGTAATACCATCATCCAACACAACGTGGATGAAAATAAAATGATTACTTTGTCTACACTGTGAAATTTAAAAGGAAAAATTAAGTTAAAGAGCTGTAACATCCATCTATGACGTGAAGTGTCAGACTGGATATGCCACACAAAAAACAGTCGCACCGTGACACAAAGACCTGCTGTAAAACAAGAGATAATTACTGTGCTTTTAAGGCTAAAGACAGGAAAGAAATTGGATTTGTTTTACTGGAGGTCAGTAGAAATGTTAGTCCACATAATGAAGTCTGTTCCATCAGTTACAGGTGTTATTGCACCACTGCAGGGCAAACCAGGCGGCAGCAGATTTCGCCATACACAATCTGTCTCCGCTACTATTTCAGCCAGACACACAAGCATGCATTCTGACACAGACACTTGCTATCCCCAATGCACTATTCCAACTGAGTTTGTTACAAGTGCAAATGCCAACTTTTTGGGAGGAGAGCTATCTCTGCCAAGAATTGACTCCCGCTATTTAAAATGTTTGTGTTTTTTTTCTCCACATCCTGAATACATTTTGACATTGCTATCACTTTATAGACACATTCACATTGAAAACTGGTAAAACATTATCCACCTCATAATACTAAAAGTCAGGCTGTACCATCAGAAAAAATGCAAAAAAAAAAAAAAAGTGCCTTTATCCTGTCCCCACCCATTTCCATCTTCTCATTTCCTTTCAGGAATCAGTGTCACATTACTTACTACATGCTGCAGTCTTCAGTTCAACCCCGGTCTCATGTTGCTAACACAACAATGGACAACTGTTCACCTCAACGACAGCCCTTTCATCAGCAAGAGAGTACAAATACTACCGGCACATTCACAGAAACGCACCAACACGACTATATGTTCATCATCAGTGCTCATACTTACACACTCAAAGATGTGTAATTGCCTCCAGCCTCTGCAGCACTGACCTTGTGCATAATGAAATGCTGTCTCTTTCCAATTTCGACCATGAGCATTATTAAAAGGTTTTATCTCATTTCACAGGTTTTGGAAAATCCTCTCAGCTACAAAAGCATACATAAACTATCAATCTAAAGAGAGGAAGAAACTGGCAGAGATGAAGATCCTGCCCACAGAGGGCTTCGGCAATGAGGTACCAGAGCATATTTCTTTCCATTTATTACTCATTCATGGGTTGTTCTAGGATTTAATTATTTTTGCATTGGTCCAAGCTTGGGTTATCTTAAGACTAAAGCAGATAATTCCTTTTGTAATTTAGTGCCGTTACAAAATTGTGTATTTTGTTATCATCCACATTTGTTCTACAAGAATAGGGTGAGTCAAGGTTATAGAAACTGCAGAAATATCGTGTAGAAACAACAATATACTTGTGCAATGAACAGTAGCGGTTGAAATTAATTAAAATGCTTGCTGAGTATTTGTTTTTCAGAGGTTTTTGGCACACTTAACTATTTCTCAGACAGCAGATACTATGGCCGTGCGCTGTTGAACAATGCTAAAATACAGGTCTGTGATCAGTCTTATGTTTTAAGCTGTCCCATTTTGATATGACAGAAATAATGCAATACATCATTGTGGTAATACATAATTGTGGCCCAAGTCAAAAGCCTGTTCCTGCTATATCTTGCAAAATGAAAATGCAGCTGAGTCACCATCTCATCCCTGGTCACATGAAAAAAAAAACATGAACGAGAAACAGAGTTCCTTGAAGATTTTTCTCTCCCAATCCAGCTATTTATTATAACTGTGGTAGCTGACATAGCTGTCTATTGCCCTCAGAACTCCTCTGGTATAAAGTATTGATTGCATGGTAACTTAAATCCCCCAGCGCCGCTGCCTCAAAAGAATTCAATTCCAACAGACAGGAGTGATGAAAACATGTAATGGGCTGTGATAAGTAGCTAACCACAAGCATGATTAATACCGAGGCAGCCATGTTTCATTCATCTCAAACCTTTCCTTATCTTGCATTGCCCTACTGCACAATCACCCATACAGCACACACCTGGCATCGTATGAAAACTGTGCTTACAGATAAACAGAAAACAGGATATTTGGGCTCAGATCTTAACTGTTCTTTGCCAAGTCAGATACAACAATTCTCTGAAGAATTAACTATGCTCAGCCTACAAATGATCTAAGACTATAACAAGGCTGTTAACTGGTAGTGAAATGTTCTTTGAAAAAGGGGCTGTACTCGAAATACTGGAAAAATGTGTGCTGGGTTTGCATTCACACGGCTCTCACAGACTGTTCCCCATACATGAAGTACCTGAAATATGTTTTTTCACGTGCGGCCAGACTGGCTTTCAAAACAAAGAACAGAGAATCTCGGATTGCAACACACAGAGGGAATGTGACTTCATTCTCTGCTCAGGATGCCATTACTCCACTATATCTTTATATATCTTATTTGTGTGCTGGATAGTTTTACCCTGAGGTTTTTTGTTTTATTCCATCCTCAGCTTCTTGCTGCTATGAAATAAGTCTGTTTGAACACTGAAGTCCTCTTAAGCTGTGATTGTTTGAAGGGGAGAGACAAGTCTCATTTTCCGGTCTTTATTTTGCCGTGACAAATGGCTTTTTCCACACGTTTGTCTCTTGGTGCTGATATGGCATGAAATTGAAGTGTGAACAGAGTTTGGGAAATTGGAGATAAGTCTGTGAAGGAACTGAAAAACCAAGTTCTCTCACGGCAGTTATGAATGTCAGTCAATGAAAATGATAAATAGGAGGCAATAACATTTTCTGCAAAGTTAGGTGTTGGATGTTACAGTGGTAGAAACCAGAAGATTTGCACTGGCATTTTTAATGGCAGTACTGTGCAGCAGTTCAGCGCAGTTTGTGTGTGTGACTGCCTCTGTGTGTGTGTGTGTGTGTGTGTGTCTTGGGCTTTATCTAGCAAGAAACATTGTCTTCCCCACAGAATTGTGTGTGAAGGGGTGTGGTGTGTAAGTGTATAAGCATGCGTTTATCAGTGTGAATCTATATCATATTATCTGCAGAGTGTGTGTGTGTGTGTGTGTGTGAGAGAGAGAGTTCAGCAGAACAGGAACAATAGAAGGCTAAAGCCATTCATCAACCTCACTGCACCTCAATATTCTCCTATGATTTATGAGACAGGAAAGAGCTAATTTCACAGCACGCAGAATGTGGGTCAAGACGGCAGGGACAGTTATTAGTAAACTTCTAAAGTCTAGGTTGAAATTAATTTTACCTAGAAAAGGCAATTAGATTTAGAAATAAATATATTTAAGGGAGTACAACTCAATAGAAAGCAGACAATACATGAAATATTTATGTATCTAATGTCCTCTAATATAGTAGTCCAATGTAGTTTCAGCTTGTGATTTGCATATAAAACGCTCATTTGGAGGAAAGGCTATTTATTTCTGTTTCTGCTCCCCTTTGCCAAGCTCTTACAGTACATACTGGCAGACTTCTGAAAGTCATAATACAACTTAAAATACTTTGTCTGCTGAGGGGAAAATAATAGGCTTGCTCCCAGTAAATGCAGAATTGACTAGTCAGTATATACCCGTGAGAAGAAAATACCTGGGGCACGACACCACACAAACTGAAGCCTAACAGTGTGGTTGAATTTCAGCAAAGTACTTGTTTTCTTCCCCTGTGAGTTGAGTGAACTCTATATGGCAGGTAGACAAATATAAATAGGACACCCGTCTATTCTCCCAGTGCCAATTAAGACAGCTGTGGAGGGCCTGAGACTAAACACAGAAACAGACCAAAAACAACCACAAATCCTTGAAAGTAACCCAGTAATGGCAAACCACAAGCGAGAGGAGGAAAACAAGAAAGCAGCCCCGTTTCCTCTCTGTCTTACTGCTAGCACCCAGCCAGTAGGAACAAAGGGCAAAGTAAAACAATGTTTTTAATTGAGCAATGGGCTGCCTAACTAACTCCTAGAGCTTAACACTAAAGGCAGTTTAGAATGACTTCCCCTGTGGTTTTTAGTAACACTAACACAGCGAAAACGTTCCTAGGAGAACATTAATTTACATGAATTGTTTAAACCGATAATAAGATGCCATAATAACATCATATTTTTATAGTTAAATAGTGATACAGACCGAAAAGGTTCTACCTATATTACAGTGAACGCTCACTTCATTTTAGTTGTGAGCAAATGCAAATCCTGCAGCAGCCCTTTCTTTCAAAGGCATGGTTCTCAAAGCTGGCAACAAAAGTGAAGCTGGTTTTCATCCATGCAAGTTAATTGCACTTAATTACATGCACCTGCCTTCCTAGATGTCAATTAGTCATTCTATCAGATTGATAGAATTAACAGCCCTACTCACTCTACTACGCCCACAAACTCATGCACAGGTGTTTTCACTTATTTTGGCTAATTAGAACCTCTGTGTAGGTGTGCACAGACCATCTTCCTGATTCTCTTTTCCTGCTTCTGTTTAGTGCGGGACAACTTTACATTTTGATGGTTGGCTGCACTCTATCTGGCCGTACCGGCATGCTGCATGTTACTGTACATATCAGCAAGAGCAGGGAAAATTGCTTAAACGGGGCAACAGTGGCACAAACTATACTGAATCCGTCTTAGTTGATAAACAGCAGCAGGTAGAGACGAGGGAGCTGTGAGAAAGCTGCTTATTGAGAGTGAGGTTTACTGGATTTAGCTGCATCTTTAAACCTGCTTGTGCACAACATGTGGAGTTGTTATGCAGTAATATTTCCATTGTTTACCATATGCTGGAAAGGTACGTTTTGTACCCTACTTGCTGCTTAAGCCAGGGTCAGCACGTTCTGTTTTCCAAATTTAAATATTGGAAACCACACTTTGTACAACACAAACCAGGATTTCATTAATTGGAGCACACCCACTCTTATGTGGAGTTGAGCTTAGCAAACTCAAAGCATGACTCTCCTAAATTTAAACGTGAAAAAAGGTCTAATCAGCAAAGAAAAGAGTTTTGGAAGCTGACTGTACACTATATCCCCAGCATCAAACAGCACACATTAAAAGTTAGTAATAGTGGAGAGTTAGCCAGAGCTGTTAGGAGAGTAAATATTGGACTCTGTCTGCTGTTTGCTAACAAGAAAAAACATTTACTATTATAAATCCTTCCTATGCAACTTCAATATCTGTATTTGGGGCCAGTCAACAAAGCAGCTAGTGAAGTCAATTTGCCAATATAGTAAGAAACTTAGGTAGGTAAACCTAGAAAGCAGTAAATACAGGCCTTGAGAAAAATATTAATACCTGCTATAAAGTGCTGACTTAAGTCTTGTGGGACTGCAGTGAATTTAGCAGCCATGGTGACTGTGTAGCAAGGTCAGTTACAGAAGCCTCTGGGGGAAGGTATGATGTGTTGTGGTACATCTCATAGAAGTGTGAAGGGACAGAATGAGAGTGGGAGAAATAAGAGGAAAAAAGAAAGTGAGTGAGGAGTCAGCAGAGCAAAAGAAGTGAAAGGGGAAAACAGTTTGGAGGTGTGTTGTCTTCAGAGGTCATATTGTCCCATGAAAAAAAAAAAGATAATCCCTCTCTGTCTTTTACGCTCTCAAGATCATGACCTCGTGATAGAATGGACAAGCTCACAAAAACAAACACCACCATGAATATCAAACACATCCTGCTGTGCATAATAATATTACATGGGCTTCTGTGGTGCCCGTATAATTTGATTCATGCCTTGATCCATCTGTCTAGGTTTTATAAGAAGGAAGAGCCATACAGTATGTAGTGACTTTCCTCCATCTTTCATATCTTCTGAATAATTACATTTTAATTGGTGCCAGATTGTCAACTGGAAGACAATCTCACATACTGGGCTCCATATATAATGATTAACCTTGGCTCTGATTTATTGTCTTTTAAAGACTCAAAGGAAAAGAAACTTTATCAAAAAGTGTATTTTACTCTCCAAACAAAACAAAAAAAAGTTCAAATACAGTGGTTCTTGCAGGTCCGTTCATTTTTGTTTTGTTTGAAGTTTTTATATAATACTATAGCTTCCCAGTAGTGTTCATTATGTATTCAAATCCAAACATTCATGCTGCCGCTGCCTAACATACTTACTGGTGCCATGTGTACATGGTGTCCACAGCAGTAACATTACATTGCTTAGCTTCTGTGCCGTTATTTCCAAATTTAGCACAGCTAACGTTGATTCAGTTAGTGCCTGCATTCAGATTATTGATAACCTTAATGATAAACTGTAGTAAACGTCACTGCTTTTTGCTAAGGCTGAGTGTGCATTACCATTTAAAAAACCTTTAAAAGAACTAGGGCTGTCCCAAACGATTAGTTGACTAATCTAGTCAAACTAATCTATCTATCGATTAATTTTTCGATTAATCTAACGATTAATTTTTCAATTAGCGATTATTTTTTAACATTTTACACAAAACAAATTTCAATAAGGTTCAAATCTCTATTTATTAAAATTGTTTAACACTGCACTGTTCCAAGTAAAATGTATTTGTAGTGCAACCTGAAGCCAAAATAAAGTCACTTTCAGGAGGAATACAAAAATAAAAACTTAAGTAAACAGAGCAAGAGCAAAAAGAGTAACCTGTATTTGCTTTGCTGTCTTAAAATCCATTTCAACATCAACAAAAATACATTAAACACTTAGTTGTGAATCAAAACAGTTATCAAAATTAAACAATTCTGGTAACACTGCTCACTCAGAGAAACATTAATAAAACTGGTTGTGCTTTTGGATAGGGGTGCACCAGTCAGATACTCAGGATTGGTATCAAGCCGAACTGTAATAACTGAACTAACTAAAATGCAAAGGAATGTAAACAACAAAGACTTTTTAGTGCAAACTGCATAATGACACAAACCTTTAACAATACAATAAAACTTGGTGACTGCCCTGTTGTCAACATTGAACTAATGGAGAATTAACTTAAGTGCAAAGGAATGGAATTGAATTGCCTTGTTGCTGAAAGGTGCTGTAGAAATAAAGTTGCCTTGTCTTACAACCTCAGCCTGTCAGTCAGTCACCAGGGCACAGAAACCACTGTTGTGCCTGCATGTCTCAGGAGGAAGTGTCACCGCGAACGCTTTCGGCGTGAAGTTTTGAAAACTGTAAACTGCAAAGTGCTGCGGGAACAGTGTTGCCAACTCTTCAAAGAAAGTCGCTAGCACCAGCTCCAAAAGCCGCTAAATGTCGCTAGTTGACGTCATACGGTCATTTGCATATTTTTTACGTCATTACGCAATCATTTGTATAAAGCTTAGTGGTTGCATCAGCAAGGTAGATAGAAAGAAATAGAACTCTTTAGCCAAATTCAATACAGGAATTTATTTGACCTTATAATTATTACTTAGGTAGCCTATCTTTGAAGTAAAAAAAATTCTACAAAGGGAGGGAAAAAGATCGATAAAGAATTCTCAAAGAAGGCTAGCTTGCCCAGGTCCAGGCCAGCTCAGTGGCGTCTTTCTCCCGTCGCGTCCTGCTGTCTCTCCTACCTACACCGGCCCCCGCACACCCTGTCCCCCTCCCCTTCTAACTACCTGCACACTGTGCGCAGTGCTGCTGCACATGAGGAGAGAGGGGAGAGGCTGCTCCGCTGCTCCTCAGTCACAGAACGGAAGACTGTTTTGGCGGCTACAGGACAGAAATACCTTGCGTGCTCGCTGGACAATACTGACGACTTTTCTACAGAAAGTCGCCAGATTTGTCGCTAGTCGCTTTTTTGAAAAAAAGTCGCTAAGGGGGTCTGAAAACTCGCTAAATCTAGCAACAAAGTCGCTAAGTTGGCAACACTGTGCAGGAAACCCTGCTATTTTTAGATTTACACGTGAGTGGCGCTCATAGACAGTTAAAGAAACGCGACGCACCGACGCAAATTATTTGTGTCGACGCATTTACGTAATCGATGACGTCGACTACGTCAACGAATCGTCCCAGCCCTAAAAAGAACACAGTAGTCTGCCTTTAATTTAGTTTTCTTTGAGTGATAAAGTGTGATAATGTGCACATGAGCAGTTTGAAAGGTTGTGTCTTATTATTTAGCTTTTCTAAAACCAAAAAATAATTGAGCGATGGATTATAAAATGTGGCGTTACTAGCCGCTCTGACATGCAAACATTAGCATGCCTTGCTAACTTGCTTACTACCAACCTAACTTCTAATTTAATGTTACTTCAAAGGCTAGGAGGCATTTCATTAGCATGATATCATGTATGTAATTATCAAATACATAAGAACCCTTTCACTGAGTTTTTAAAACATGTCGGAGTTTTGAACCAATTCATGGAGCTAAGTTAGCTTCATAAGCTAGCCAGCTACAGCTAATAAAATCTGCCAGCAGTTGTCATTTCAGCCTGCAAAATCAGCAGTCACTGTGTAGAACTTGAAAGCCTGCTTTTGTCTACCACTGTCCGACACCAAGGACAAACTGTTTCAAAAATCAATATGAATTTCGAGCGGTAAATCTGCCACCGTTGTAAATGTAAAGCTTGGCGTAGCAACGGTATTAAAGTGGGGCTGGGCTTAATAAACAGTCAATTGTGGTATATTGTTTATGTATGATCAATAGGATATATGATATAATCAAATAAGGTATCCTTTAAAAGGAAAAAAACTCACTCATCCTCAACATCACTCTGCTTATTTGTTATTTGTCTAGCATCAGCGATAGCAGGTATCACTTAATTTTTGGGGGTTCAGCAGCACCCACTGCAGTTAAAACCATTCAGTCTGTGGCTGGGTTGGCTCAGTGGTAGAGCAGGCACACATATCCTGAGAGGTTTATGCCTCAACGCCGCGGTCAAGGGTTCGAATCCGACCTGTGATAATTTCCTTTCTCACCTAGCTGTCCTATCAAAAATGAAAGGCGGAAAAGCCCAAAAAAATAATCTTCAAAAAACACTCTCTTTAAAATCTCCTTGGCACACTGAGACTGATTAGTTGTTAATGGCTGCAGTTCTGTTGTTGGCAGCAAACTGCGCTCAATAAATACCCACAGCGTGTTATAGCGTGTCTGTGTGATGAATGGTGCATTTCTGTACACAAATGTTACAGCAACAATATCCACTGGACAGCAATATAACGGACTGTCTGGCATGTTATTTACTCAAGTAATTCAGCGAGAATCACTGTTTCCTTTTAGAAAGTCAAGTAGCAGCATGATGGCAGCATCATAACAAATCATGCAAATATTCTTCAGTGCTGATGATGCCTCTACTTTTTTATACCAGACTGAAGAGAGTCAGTTGTGTTTGTGCATGGGTCACAGCAGGTTAAACGTCATCATGGACCACCATTATGCCACAGCGTGTGTGAATTAGCATGACAATAAGAAGGTATGAGCCGAGGCAGAGTGGAGAAAGGTGCTCTCCTTGGTCCATCAGTTCAGGCTAGAAGGCTATAATCTGAAAGGCGGTGAGAGAGGATATGGCTTCCCCTTTCAACATGAAAGATGGAATATAATATTATCAGGCACTATGAAAGCAATGCATTGAGCCCAACAAATATTAAGCCTCCCTTCGAAATAGACAAACCTGAGAAAAGAGGATGAAAGCTTTGATGCGGGATTCATTATACCTGCTGAATCTTGTCATGGTTCAAGAAGAGATTAAGAAAAAGAATTTCAAACTTTAAGACAAACGGACGGGTTGTTTAAAGACAATGAAAGGAAGAGGTTTGTTTATGCCCCTAAGACTGTGTACTGTAGCCTCAAGGGTCACTGAGGTGAAAAACAAAGCAAAGTCATAAAATCATCTAGATATCGCCCATTCCCTCTTGCTGCTATTTCTTCTCTTTTGCATCTCCAATTAACTTTCCCTCTACATTACTTCTCCATCCTCTGAGCCATGAAGGGAAATTGCTTCTATCCTGTCTCATCTCACGTTTCCTTTCTTACCAGCAGGCCTGTGGGAAAACCACATTAGTGTAGTGGATGTCACTGAGTCACTCAGTAACTGGTGATCATAGAGGGCCAGATGGAACAGAATCTCATGATCTCTGGTTGCTTATTTATTAATTCATTTATCTGCTGCATCTCTCCTTTAGCAGGGTACAAGCGGCCGAAATGGGTTTCCTCAGGAGAGTGGATGGCGTCTCCCTTAGAGATAGGGTGAGAAGCTCAGTCATCCGTGAGGAGCTTGGAGTAGAGCCGCTGCTCCTTCGCGTCGAAAGGAGCCAGTTGAGGTGGTTCAGGCATCTGGTAAGGATGCCCCCTGGGCGCCTCCCTAGGGAGGTGTTCCAGGCACATCCAGCGAGGAGGCCTCGGGGAAGACCCAGGACTAGGTGGAGGGATTATATCTCCAACATGGCCTGGGAACGCCTCGGGATCCCCCAGTCGGAGCTGGTTAATGTGGCTCGGGAAAGGGAAGTTTGGGGTCCCCTGCTGGAGCTGCTCCCCCCGCGACACCGGATAAGCGGACGAAGATGGATGGAGATTGATGGATCTCTCCTTTAGCCTACTTCTCAAAATCTTTGCTTCATTTCTCTGTACTTTTGTCCATTGTATAAAATGTAACCGATGACTAATTTTTGTAAAGCAAACAAGATAACTCAATATGCAAATATGTTCCCTGTCTGAGTGTGAGAAATAGGCTTACCTGTCCCCCCAAAACAAAATGTGTATAGATCAGCATTTACTTCTGGGAATAATTCCCAGAATAATTCAAATTAACCTCAAAGTCATTTTTCTTTTTTTTTTTTCTCTGCATGATTTATTGACAGTGTTAATGTCACATTGATTATTACGTGACAAAGTGACAGCATTTGTCCTTCAGCAAGTCATTAAAATAATATATATTTCAACTAATCTGTAATCATCAATTATTTTAATTACTATAATTACCATAGTTACAGTGAGCCCCCTTATTTCCACTCTCTCTATCATTATTATATCCTCACAATGATATTTAGACAATCAATAGATAATAATAAATCAATTAATTAATAATTAATCATTTTGTTTTATATGAAAATCCCAGTCCCAGTATTAGTTGGTCAGTCATTTCAAATATTTATATTTATTTGCAATGCAAAAGACTGTGTAATAATCACTAAACTGGTCTCTGACAGTGTAGTTACTGAGATCTCAAACATGAAAATGAGTCATCAAGATCCACACTTTAACTAAGCTGTACAAACTGGTCACAAGTGTAAAAGGCTTTTCAGCTGTGCTTTTGTTCACCAGGGTCAGCTTTATTCTTCTAAACTGTCATGATAGTAAATCACAAAATGTCCCTGATTGGTCTTAATTCATTGTCTTTGAAACATCTATGTTCAAATTTTGTTGAAATCATGAGCTCATTTTTGTTCTTTCTGGCTTGAGTCAAACAAAAAAATTGCTAAATGTCCTAGAAGAATAAAATTGGGATTTGTATTCTCATTAAATATGTCTGAGTTACTTTGCACCATACTTGGTTATTA
Source organism: Sander vitreus (assembly GCF_031162955.1). Classification (NCBI taxonomy): domain Eukaryota; kingdom Metazoa; phylum Chordata; class Actinopteri; order Perciformes; family Percidae; genus Sander; species Sander vitreus. The sequence continues at coordinate 19,582,395 of NC_135860.1, read as the reverse complement.
GAGCTCCCTCATAGTTTTTACTTCTCGCCATCCTTTCGCTTTCCGTCTGTTTACTCCTCTGCTCTAAATTAATCTTTGCCGACATCTCTCCCTTATCCATTCTAAGTGTCTGCATCCCCACCTTACAGTACCTTGCTTCCTTCAAACTTCTCTCCTCTTTTTCTAAGAACGGGATATTTCTATCGCTACAAGAGGTAAGGGGAATGTACTTGTGTATGATCTCCACTACAACTTGCTTTTTCCTAACACTTTCTCTTTTCTCTACTCAAACAAACATCTAGTCCTAACACTGAGCCCCTAAAATGTTGACTGGACATTTGTCTGGAGAATAAAGTCTGAGAACCAAAAACTAGTAACAACTTACCAGCCCTCAGTCTGCCTTGTATGTTCTACTGTTTCACCAAAAACATTGCAATACAAAAGTATTGCAGTCTGATTTCCCTAAAGTTGTGATTATTAAGTGACTTGAAATAAAATGCATGCTCCATGCTTAATAAAGAGAAGTAGTTTTAGCCACCATGACATAGAGGCATGACTAGAAAATAGCTGTCTGACATTAAAACAGAAGACCCAGTAAAGTTGATCCCGGACTGTGTACCACCACTTTCAAAGAATGGTAAGGGAAGTTTTCAATTCTGAAAAAGCATCAACAAAGCCTTCTTATATCCAGAATACTGCATTTACAGCACACCCTATGCTATGAACAATGGGTCAAATGTGAAAGGGGTTGTTTGTTATTACATACAGAACATTTTCTACCGACTCTGCAGTTCTCCTCAGCTCTACGGAAAGATTTAAAATCTTCCATCTCAGTGTTTTGATTTTACAGCTGGCAACTCTACTATTTTGGGTGATCAACTAGTTCCCAGCAGCTTGCTGTTTTCAGAAAAAAACTCAACAGACTGTATGCTACCTGCCCAGCACCAAATGGAAGACAAGCCAAGTTAGCAACTAGCTGGTGAACATAGCGAAGCATTTAGCAGCTAAAGAGACAGATGTTTTCCTCAGGGGTTGGTGGTGACCAAAAACAGAGCTAAAAGAAGAGTGAAAATTGGACTTACATCTGGCAAGAAATCCAAACGACCAGAAATACAACTCAAAATTAATGCTAATGTTCCACTTTGTCTGCAGGGTGTGTAAATAAGCAACTGTTTGCTAAAACAGTTGCAACTTTGAAAAATTAGTGTAGCAAGTAAACTGACTAAATGTTCAGGCAAGCATCTTGTAACGTAACATGTAACTTAAATTTAAGAGCACAATCCAGAATGAAGGTGAATTCATTCGGTAAATATGGCCACAACCTGCATGGACATTATGCAGTGGATTCCATTAATCCTGAGGACTGCCCAGTACAATGTGTCAGCGAGTTTCACCCACAGGCAGAAATCCAGCTTCATCACCATTCCCCGAAACCTGCATATACTGTAATATATGTCAGGAAAATAAGGGCTTTGCCTCAGGTGTCCTGCAGCCTCTGGGTAGAATGAGGATGGGTGTTTATAAGTCTTGTCTAAAAAAAATCAATCTCTCAGCCGGCAAGTCAGTGAGAGAGTGTGCCGACCGGTCCAGCAATCACTGATTCAGCTACTCTGCAGCCCTGCACATATAGTAGGTAAGAAGATCCCTGAGGGTTTTATAGCGCGAAGGTGAGGATGTCCGCTCGCTCCAACCAGGTACTGTAAGCCCCATCAGTGAGAGCAGAGGAAAGTAGCTGTCGTCTGCGTACAGTTACCTCAGTACACTAGCCACATTGTTCTCTATCTTTGGTTGCAAATTTGTGGTGGTTTTTGAATTGTAAAAAATATGAAGTTGTGAATCAAGCCAGCGATGTCAATCTATTTATAGCCCTCTGGTGCATTTCACAGAAGGGGATGGATGTTCAAAATCTGGTTCAAAATATTACAACATCTCTCCATTTTCATGCCACACAACAATATCATGAAAGCAGTTTTGCCCAAACATTTAAAATGGTCTAAAATTTTTAATATTATGGTTTTCTAGTCACTAAGTGCAACATGTTACAGTGATCCAAAATGAGTGTGACACCTTGTTTATTGCAGCCCCAGTGTGTGATATAAAACCCTCCACCATGAGGATCATGGGGGATTTAGCGCTGTTTGTTCAGTGTTGAAATTGCACAGGGAAGGCTGGCAGCATGTGGTCAGGATGTAATCAACCACATTGGACAGGAAAATAATGATGTACTATTAGGAGCGCCGAGCATGGAGAATCTTATTGCAACACCTCGTAATGGGGCGAACCGGCCAGCCTCCTACAATTCTCTCTGCCAGTTCTCCAGAGTCTGGATGCAGAGTGGGAATGAGAACAGGAGCGGTATTTCCAATCAGGCAATAGACAAACTGAGTTTCTGTATATTTTTCCTTCCAAACAAGTTATTATCATCTGTGGAATGAGAGGAACTATTTAGGTGGACTTGAACAGGTTCTAATCTTATTGGGCAATAACTATCACTAAGGCTACGTTCAGACTGCAGGCAAAAGTAGCCCAAATCTGAACCTAGATCGGATTTTTTCAAATCAGATTTAGACCACTTCCATATGTGATCCTGAATCAGATCCATGTCTGATTTTTTTTAATGCTGCCGCAGTGTGAACAACCAAGGCGGATTTGATGAGACTTTTACGTCAATCTACATCGACATTTGTCACAATTATGCGCCGGCGGGAGTTAGCCCTAGACACAGACAGTAAAATTAAAAACTTGACTAGGCCTACAAAATGGAGAACAGTGATGGAGCAAGTCAATAGAGGGAGAATGAGGTGTTAGACCTAATTAGTGTATGGGGAGATACTTCAATTCAATCAAAACTAGAAGGATCATACCGTAACCACTCCGTTTTTGAAAAAATAGCAAACGAAATGGAAGAACGGGGACACAGGAGAACGTGGCTGCAGTGTCAAAGGAAGGCGAAGAGCCTTGAAGCTAAATTTAAAGAAGTGAATGATTCCAATAACCGAAGCGGTCGGGGTCACATCACCTGCCCATTTTGTAACAAGCTTAGCCATGTTTTGGGCGATAAACCCAGCTGTCAGCCATTGAAGCTGCTGGATAGCTACGAAGCAGGCGAAGAGGAGCCCGAAACTCAGAGGAGCGAAAGTTCAGCGGACAGCCATAACCCCGCAAAAGGCCAAAATAGCCAAATCTTTCTCTTCATTCTTCTCCTCCTCAGCACTTGCTCATTGATGTTACGGCTGCCATTACACAAACATTTGGAATAAAAAGCGAAAATGCGTACTTCCTCCATAACCTCCCTAACTTTAGTGCAACAGCATGCTGCGTCTGATGTCATTGTTATTGTGCTTTTGTGCATGCGTGTCAGTTCGAAACCGCAAACAGTTCACACTGGAATCTGATATAGGCTGCATTTTAAAAGGTAATGTGAACAGCCAAACAAAAAATCGGATCTGAACAAAAAATCTGAAGACTTGCGGTGTGAACGTAGCCTAAAGGTGTGAACTGTAAAACTGTTCAGCAAAATAACATAACATGTAGGGCTGGGCGATAGGGAGAAAATCAGATATCACGATATTCTTGACCAAAAACCTCGATATCGATATTGCGGCGATATTCTAGGGTTGAAAATTGGTGCTCTAACAACATATCTTCACACTTAGATTTTAGATAAATAATCACCAGTAATGTCGACATAATGTCCAAGTAGGGAAAAGGCAAATAATAGAACAATCAGACAACACTATGTCATTTCACAATATTACCATATCCAAAATCTAAGACGATATCTAGTCTTATATCACGATATCGATATAATATCGATATATTGCCCAGCCCTAGTTAGATGACACTGTCAAGCTTAACAATCATTACCATTGTCTTCACAGCCATCACTACCATCTCTGTAAAACCACTTTTAGCATTATCATCACTGCCAAAATGACTTATATAACCATCTAAGCTACTGTCAGTCAGCAGAAGCATCACTGGCCTGTTTTAGCATACATGGACAGAGGTGGCTGACTGCTATGACACAATCAATCATGTAAAGGAATCAATACCATCCATCCCCCATACTGTAGATGACAGCAGAATGCTACTCTTCCCAGTTAGGTTTTCGATGCAGGAGTGTATAGAGAGTAAATTATGACACTCACAGAAAAAAATGATGCAACATTTGTTTGTGTTTTTCCTCCTCAAAAACCATCTCTGACGAGGTAAAAAGTGAAGAAGCAGAACAACTGAAATCTTAAATTGTAAACTAAACAAAAAGATGAAACTTTTCAAGCCACAATGTCAGTAGGCATGCTTATATTAACTATTACAGTCTTGGCTGTGATTTGCACATGTAATTGCTAATTGTTATTCTGGGCCTCAGATACTGTACACTGCAAAGAAACTGTACACACATGACACTATTCATAGCAACTGATGCATGTACGTTCAACATTCAGCAGTCTGACGCTACATGGTTTAAAGGAGCCTGGCATGTTCACTGAGTGCAGCAGGGAGTACACAAAATAAGAACATTAGATTCAAATGGTTGGTGCAGAGAAATTGAGAGACTTTAGGGATTATTCTGACTCAAATCTTCTGAGGTCAGAGATATTTAAAGCTATACCCTGCAGGGTGTCCCACGAATCACTTGTCCATCATGAGACACAACAGTAAACAAGGCTCCACTGAAAACCATCCGTGCAAGGCTCCAGGAATAAAGTGAAAATAAAGTGCTTTTATTCACAATTTGAGGGCTCAGTGCAATCACTCATGCCTTTCCTCAGTCCATCCATCTATTCTCTTCTGTCTCTGTATTGGTCGACCCAGTTCCTTCTTTTTCTCTGTGTCTGAAAGCCACAACTATAGGTTTAGGTACTGAGGGATACTGTAGTCTACTCCCTACTGAAATACTGTGTGGGGGATTCTTGTGGAATACATGTGGAAATAAGAGTTACAGTAATTAATGGTGACACACTGTATTGATCCCTGCCAATAGATTATCTTTTCTCTCAGGGAGGTCAGGGTCGGCTGCAAAACAGAACACAGGGATAAGCCGTCCTCCGTGGAACTATGGTGTGATATTTTAGAGAAACTAGGCTTTGATCAGTCTTCCACCTGCAACTTTTTTAGATTTCCATTACCCATCAGGAGATTAAAATCAAAGCTGTGATGTTACCGACATTATACTACTGTGTTAACCACACTGCAGGCTACTCCATCTTATTACAGCCTGTTCCCTGATGCCGTAGCTTATGTCAGCTATGATTACACTGATACGTGGATATCTAACCCAAAAGTTAACTGCTTGTCATGTAGTATTCAGTGGTGATTAATAGATCTAACTATGAAGTACATACTTAAGTTGATGATGGCACAAAAAACATTATCATCAATTATAGGCCTAAATGATTTTAATGATGCATTTTCTGATAAAGTAGGCTATAGGATGTCCTATGTTGTATATTAAAGACTATTCATTCATTGCTCAACATTTCAAAAGGATGGCCAAACTGTATTTCCACTGATGTTCCGGCTGTGTGGCACTTATTATGAAAATATATTTAGCTGTAGGCTACTATAGCACATCACCTACCTTGAGCTATGGCTATGGACTCGAACTTGTGCAGTTCTCGCAGCAGACAGGTACGCTCAGACGGATGGAGAGTATAAATAAACTCCTTGGCTCCCCGGGGAGAGTCGAGGGGCTCCACGAGCTCATTCAGCGGATGTGTGCCCATGTTACACCGCTGCACCAGCATGGAGAGAGGAGGCTCAGAGGCGAACCGGGCTATGGCGGGTGTTTGGTGGTTGCGTCCGGCTGTGGCCAACCCAGCCCCGGTTCTCAAAGAGAGGGCGGGCCGCAGGACTCTCCGCAGGCAGGGCAGCATCGCAGGGATAGAGGTGGAGCAATACGCCGGGAACCTGATGTAGAACAGCGGAAAACATACAACAGGCCTTGTTACCACTTTCAGCCTGCACTCATCTAAAACATAACATGTCGCTTTATAAAAGAATGATGCTACAAATAATCGCTGCAACGGTCGCATGATAACATCCTCAGTGTAGAGGCATCTGGGGTTATTTAAGAGCATAACGGGCCTGACAATAACAATTCCACATTGTTTAAGAACATATAACTCAAGAGTATTTTACGCGCCTTTTGTAAAACAAAAAGTAGGAAAATATGCGACAGCTGTCCAAAAATCCAACGGCAACTTGTCTTATCGGACGCACCTCAGTCGATGCAGCTGTCCCGTCCAACAACCTAAGAAACCTTGAAAATACAGAAGCTGCTCCGGCGCACACGTTACTTATTTACTAGCGGTGCGAGTTTGTAGATAGCCGCATGCAACCTCAGACACCCAACTGGCTGTAGTATTCGTACAAAATCACATATTTGCGAGCGTAATCCCGGCTGGTGTAACCTCTGGTTGACAGGATGATGTGAGTCGGATGGGATGGAGGGCACGTCAGCGGCCAGCAGCCCGAAAATACTTTCCAATAGCAGCGCTGCTTTCCTCCGTGCGTAACTGTGACGACACCGCCAGACGTAGCCTACGTTCATTCAGTTCATAGATAGGGGCACATTGTTATAGGCTACGACAGTAGGGAACCGTACGTCTACCATACATGTATAAATATAAATTGGTGATCTTATACAAATGTTAGTGATAGCAGCTGAGATTGAAAAATAATATATTCATACAGTATAGTATAGGCCTCCTGTATGAAAATAGTATTTGTCACAGACAGGCGGTTATCTCTTGCAGGTTTAGTAAAATGAGTGCGTTTGTCTGCTGGGTGTGTGCTCATCCCTCCCTCTGCTATTAAGCACTTTTGAGCATTTGAGCTATTCAACCAGATTACAGTCCACACCCTAAGAAAATATGACACCATGTGGAAGTTATTTGTGTCGAGGAGGAAGCCTCCTACTTTAGGCAAAAGTAGGAGGCTCCTTCACAATCTAAAACTTTGTAATGCATGATTTATTTCAAGCCCTTCTGTGTGGAAGTGGCATATTCATTGTTTTGGCTGTACATGTATTGATTAGAAGAGTGTGTCCAGTGATGTAAGGATGGGAGGAGTGATGCATTATCCAAATAGAAACTGCAAACCAGTTTTGGGTGTTAAAAGAAGCTCAGACAAGAGCGCCCCCTGTTGGACAAACCCAAGCTCATCATCGTCATCATCATCATCATCATCATCGGTTTACATCCTAACCGAAGGTAGTGAAGACTTGAGCTCTTGAACCTGTGTTATCCTAGAGTTACTTTGAACCTGTACATGACAACGTTTCCCACCCACTATCCCACAATATGGCCAGTTTTTAAACTGGGTTTGTTTAAAAGCTTTTAAATGAACACACAGCTCATGCAATTAAATACATGAGAGATCAATGTGCAAAAAAACTTTTACCTGATTGTTTTTGAGTTGCTGCTTTCAAGGTCAAGACTTAACTGTAAAGCTTAACTTTTAGGTCAACATCGATGCGAAGTCCTAGAGGTGCTCCAAAAGTTTGAACATACATTTCCATTGCAACAGAGCTAATGCAAATGCCGACGAGGTCCGTGTGATATGGTAGAAAGCTCCAGAACAGCTAATAAAGGGTTTGTCAGCCATTTACCTAAAAGTTCAGTAATGAACGTAAGATTAAAACTGACCCGTGCAAGATGTCTTAGGCCTACAAGTTAAACAAATGAAGTATAAGGGAGGTGGTGTTTAAAACTCTTGATACAACACATTCAAGAAGTCAGTGAGCCAAATCAAAATTTATATTTTTATTATATTGCTAAAGCTGTCATTACACAAAAATAACAACCTTTTACTTCCTGAAACAAACTGCATCATAGCATGTTGAACTGTACAGGGACAGACAGAGAGGTCAACTCTCCTCGGTGCTAAAAACTAAACTAGAAACCAGGTTCAACTGTACTTTCAAACCCTCACAAACTATAAACGTCTTATTCATAGGATATACTGGCATTTGGCAACTCTGATATAATATATATTTATGCTAGCTATTTAAATATGGAAATTACAGGTTGATAATATAAGTTTTAGACAGGATGACGGCCAAAAAACAAACAAAAAAATGAACATCATCAACAATTTTAAGAACTGAATGCTGGGTTTGAAGAAACATCTAAGCAGTCATATTATTTTTTGCTCTGTTGAAATCAAACAGTACAGGGATATTTTGTATGAAAGGGGTTTGTGGTCCATAATCCCTGTTCACAATATAGGTTTAATTCAGGCACAGAGATAATATCTTTGCTTTTGTCATTGCTTTTTTGCATGAATTCCTCTTTTTGTACCTTTCTATTACATTGCATTCATAAGAATCTTGTTTAAAAAACTAAATTCTCATGCTAAAATGTCTTTGGAAAAGTCAGGTCAGATTAGGCTAGAAAGGCCAGACGTTGTGGGCAGCGTGCCATTTGTTCGACCCTGATATGAAAAGATATTGTTCAATAACATTTGACCTGAACTCAGTTGTCAATAACTGGGGTACAAACATTCAAAATTAAATCACCCTCAGGGAATAGTTACAAGTTTGCATGTCGCCATGATGATGACTCAGGCAAACCCATTCTGAACTGTCTGCACTGTCTTGACTGAACTGGACTCAGCTCTTGTAAATACCATCTGTCCCAAAATCTGAACCCATAATACTGCCTCTCCATTGTAAAAACCAAAACTTTGCGGACTTCTAGTGGTACCTGGAATCAGAGGAACACACTTTGTTGTAGCCTTTGTTCACTTCTAAACCAGCCAGCATTTATGCCATTATTAAAATGCAGTGCAATTATGCATGTGTGTGAAATATGGGACTTGAATGAATCGTAGCAGGACGGTCATGAACGTTTCACTGATGAAACAACACATCATCAGATGGTACATGCATGGATAGAGGAAACAACTATATTACTCAATTTTATATACGTATAAAAATAGGTTGAGAAAAAAAAAGACTGAGAAGAATAAAATAAATTAACATGTGTGAGTTCTTGGACTAACCTGTATAGCTAAATAACACTTACAGTTCCATACATCTTGTAGTAGCCATGGTCTCACAGTGCTTGAACAGAAATGTAAATTAAAATACAGACTATGACTCAGGGATACTATTGGTTTCAGCTTATTGTCTTAAAACGCTGCAGTCTCATAGCTCCAAAACATCTTATTGTCCAGATAAAAACAGAGCATTTTAAATTGTACCTATGGTGACATATTTCTTAAATTATACAATGGATTTTCGTAATTTTTAGGGTAACAAAATCTGTACGTACTGGACTTGTCACCTTTAATGCTATTGCAAAAGAATAAAAAAAAAAAAAAACAGTATTGGAGATGACAGATGTAAAAGCCTAATTAATCAAAAAGGACATGAGCATGCACGCTACGTGCTTTTCAAAGAAGACAACAGAGTTCAATATAACAGCAACCAGACAGAACAATTAAACCAGTATGGCATTACCAGTCACAGCTAATAATACTTAAAAGATCAAAAGTATTTCCTCATTAACTTCTAAAAAATGTTTAATAATATATATAAATTCGATTTAACGTTGAGTTTTGACATGGCACATCTGTATATTGACATTTATTAGTAATGTTATGAGCAATGGACGCGCAGCAGGTTGCAGTATGGCTAAAAAATGCTACGAAAAAGAAGGGGCTAATATATAATTGCTAATATATAAACACAAACCACTGAGGGGTTCTACAAAGGTCAGCATGTAGATATTGCAGATTAAATGATAAATTCATACTGGGAAAAATTATGAAAAATAAAACCAATTCACATCCAAAGGTAATGGTATTTGAGTATTATTATAAATTATATTAAAGATGTGAAACTTTGTGATTGTGGCACAGAAGGAAGGAAGAAGGAAATACAGAGAGCGAGAAGCACCAACACACTCCTCAGCAACAGAGACGTGCAACATTATTTACAAATCATGTAAATACTAACACAACTAAAACAGGGCGTAACTTTTAGTGTCTGTTAATGTCACGGCATCAACCATGTGACACTTTAGTCACATTGTTGTCTCCTACAACTTTGACTTGGATGAAACGCCGGCTGCAAAACAAAGCCAGTTCATTTGCTTCTTGAGGAGCTCTTTGTATTGGTCACAGCCCAGCCCGTGTTGGCTCTGTGGACACCTCACATATTGAAGTATTTGAACTGTGAGGGGATGACAGCATTGAAAACACAGCACCTTCCTACAGCCATCAGGGCGTCCCTCCAAGTAAGCAGTTAATGCAATTCAGGAGATGCCAAATGGTGCAATCGAAAGCCGACCACTGGAGCCATTGCTTTCTAGTGCGACTGAGTATTGCTCTTGATGCTGTGAAGTACTTGCATTGGCTATTGCGCTCCTTCTGCCAAGTCACTAGGCAGTTAGAATGCTTACTTGTCCCACGCTGGTACAATGCACTCCCTATATAATAAGAGTTTACACATACTATACTATTATACACATTTTATTTATTTTTGTCTTTTTACACTGAGAAGAGGCAGGCACATTGTCCTTGTCCGACACTCTGCTTCAAGAATACCACCTGATAAATGTGTGTAATTACGGTCCTATTAAAGAAATGTGTGGTGTAATGCTACTCTTTTCTTCTTTTGTTATTTATCAACAAAAATATCCTCATGTTTACACTGTCATTACACAGCTGTTGGCTCGGATTTGCAAAAACATTTTAGTGCTGAGGCCAAAAACCTTTATCTGAGGACCTAATTTCTTAGGTCTTATCCTTGTACCCGTAAAGGCTCGTTAGTTACTCGACTTACACAAGGATCTACTACATGTGGTCCTGTGATCCACTTTAGGTCCAAACCAATATTTCAACAAACCTGGCTTTACATTGTTTCTGAGGCATCATAAGCCAAATCAGAAAATGTGAACCAGCATGTCTTTATATTTTCTACATTGAATCATTATAGATGGCTTCTGCAGTGAGGGATTCTCACAGGTGAAAATGTACAGAATGAGAAACGCTACATGGTGTCATTCATTTCTCATACTAGCATAGGACGCCTTTTGATTCTGTACATCTCATTTTTATCAGCGAAATTTTTTTCTAAAGCCTTTGACCTTATTTACAAACACAATGAAGGGAGAGCCTCACTTCTGTGACATGAGCTCACATGTTGTCACGTGTCATGTTATCATGCGATGCGTGGTGCGGAGCGGTCGTTGGTGAGGGTTCTCTTGAGCTTGACCCCCTTGCGGATGGCCACCAGCATGTTACCTTCTAACTCTTCTCCTGCCTCCTCTGCTCCTCCTTCCTGCCCTATCTCACAGTGAAGGTGCTGCTGGTTGGGCAGGGGTACAGTGGGAGGATTGGTTGTAGCTTGACCACTCCAGGACATCACAGGCAGCGTGCCAGCATCCTCCCCTCCTGCAAATGTTGGAGAATCTGGGCTTTCTTCTCCTCTTCCTCCAACCATCTCCTCTGCACCCCTGCTCCCATTAACTGCTCCAGACATATCGGGCACCGTAGGGATTTTTACCGGTATGACAGGCGTACGAATAGGGATGGGTCCTGTGCCCACAACTGAGCCTGACCGGCGGGCGGAAGGTTTTGAAGAAGGCGTGCGGCGGATTGTGGCAACCCCAGGGGTGACAATAACTGGACCGTGGCCTGTAGAATAGGAGCCAGGGGCATTATGGGAGCTGGATCCAGAATAATATCCCTGACCTGAACACGAGCCTGCAATGGTAGAACACAAATAGCAATTTAAGCCAAAAAATTAATTTTACTATTAATAAAGATCATTTCAGTATATTATACAGCAGCCTTTGAGATTTATTAACGAGAATAATGAAATAATGAAGGACATAAAAAAGCAGGGGAACAGACAGAACATGAACTATTCTTCTGATGAACTATTACATTTATCTAACATTTATAAAGTGTGTTTTAAAAGGAAGTTATTGACATAAACCAACATGATACCTTACAACTTCAAGACAGTAAAAATGGAAAGATTTTAAGTGTACACATTCAATTGTGACACATATCAGTCGGTACCTGTAGGGGTAGGAGGATAAGCCCCAGTGTGGATAGGTGTGGGGGGATAGGGCCCTGCAGGGTAGGCTCCCTGTCCATGGTAGGGAGTCTGTGTGCTGGGCAGGCCGGCTGTGGAGGCCGGCCGTTTGCTCTGGAACATGAGTCGGTAGGACTGACTGATGTCACTGTTTCTGGGGATGGTGGAGGACTTGTCAAAGTCAGAGTGCTGCTGCTCAGGCTCCTGATCTCCGGCCATTGAGAAATAGTCATAATCTGATACTAGAAAGAACAAATAGAGAGGTTAACAATGAGCTGACACAACAATATATTGTATATTTGAAAAAGAGAGGATAAAAGACAAAGAGTTGAGCAGTGTACTTCACTGAAAATTAGTGACCATTGCATTATAGATGTACAAGTGTTACCTTGTGAAGGAATTGTGTCTTCGGAGCAGCAGGGCGTGTTGGTCTGCGTGCTGTAGCCACTGGAACATTGGATGGAGTCTCTACTGGACCTCTGTGTGTCCAGCTCCAGACCTCTGGATAAGGCCAGAGCCAGTTCCTCGTGGGCCTCAATATCACCAGCCTGGAGCAATCACCCAATGAAAAAAACATTTGGTAGGGTCAGGAAGTCTCACTGTTTGGATACAGCCAGATGCAATTCATTAAAGTCATTAAAAACATTAGGTACAGATCATGAAAGTCAGTAAATGGGAACATTAGTGGTAGGAGGCTCAATCATGTGGTCTAAATGCCATGATTGCAAAAACATCGGCTAGCTGGAAGTTGAATCTGAGGTCGCCTGAAACAGATGGCATTAAATGTAGACTGACCTATGTCAATGTGCTTTGTCCAGTATTTGCAGAATTAACAATCACTGAACGATTCTGATTTTGTGGCAATTTGCCACCTGCTGCAGCAAAGTACTAATTTTTCAGGCACAAAGACAAAACAGAATGTCTGAAATCATATGGAGCTTCTTTGCCCCTAACAACATAAACACACAAAATATAAATCAGATGACTCAACAATCAATGGAGACCATATGGTAGTACTAAGGCCAACAACACACTTCTCACAAGTTGCTATTAAAAACAGCGACTAATTAAAACTACCAAAAGTCTCCATTCGAGTCTAAATGGAGGATAGAAAGGAAATGATACAGACAAAGTAAAAAAAAAAAGCTAAATGAAGAAGCACAACACATAAGTGAATATGTGCCACAATTACCAAAAAATGAATGCCTGGCTGAAAGCGGGATTGGCTAAATGAAGGAAGGCTGTTTGTATGAGACGGAGACTAAAACTGACCTTAAAAGGGGAACCCACAGTTCTGTTCTTCTCCTCCACCGATGCCGATGTTTGTAGTGCAGCCGGAGCTGGTGCTGAGGTCGACAATGAGGCCGGGCCTGAGGATGGTCTGCTATCATTACTCACACTACCATTACTGTCCACTACAGCTGGGGTCCCCTTGTCTTTCTTCCTCCTCAGTGTGTTGACCATGGGCTGGTCATAAGGGCCTGGCTTAGCCCAGTCCTGTAAAGAAAGACACATCAGTGTTGACTGTTAATACTTTTCTCTGATGTGCTTTCCCCCTTATTTTCAGCTGCAGATTGAAAGTATAAAAGAAGCAAACTGGTGAACAACAACAACAACAACAACAGTAAAAAATGAACAAGGCTTGCATGTTGAACAAACCGTATAACAAAGAGAACGGGAATAAGTTGATCATCGAGACCGAGGGGATGAACAAACCTTCCAGCTGGGGACTCGTGATGAAGGCACCATGGGGGAGCCCAACGAGCAGTTGTGAGGTTGGTCTGGCAACAAGGCTGAGGCAGGACGTGACCATGAACGAGTGGGGCAGGACGAGGCGATGTAGGATGAGGAGGAAGGAGGGAAGAAGGGAAAGGCAGTGTCTGACCCTGAGCCCAAACTCCCCCCGTTGCTATGCATGTAGGGGGAAATGGCTGGACTGTAGTGGTCAAAACCATTGGACAACTGGATGCGTGCGCGTCAGTGGGAGGAGGGATGATAACAGAAACCGGCAAAACAGAACAAACACACAATGGGGTAAATTATTGAAAATCATAAACAGTGGAAAATAAAAACAAAACGGAACACATCACTGGAAGAAATCATTCAAAGGAACACAAAAACAATAAGGAATCCATATTGATCACATCAACACAGAACAAATGCTGAACTGAATGAAAACTGGAGGAACTGACGTACATGCCAGGGAGTTTGGAGGTTTCTTTAACATTTCTGTGATAAACCAAAGTTGATGCAATGTACAGCACAGTTGAAGTTTAGTATGAGGAAGCTGCGGTGGGTGTATTGCTGGTACAACACAGACCTTTATGTGAAAGGAGGGGTAAGGTTCTTGGTGCATGAGTGTGTTTCACCTTGTCAGTAGCGTGCTGAGGAGCACTAGCAGCAGCTAGAGGAGAGGGGGAGCTGCAGTCACTGTGGAGCTGCCCAGTCTCTGATACCTCAGAGGACCTGGAACTGGGACAAGGCTGGGACAGCGAGGGCAGCAACAAGCAGGCAGTGGGAGAGAGGGGGGAAAAGATGGGGAGGGGGGGGGGATTGAGACAGACGGAGGGGAAGAATTGCAAAGACAGACATGTCAGCAGGTAGACAGATAGAGGCAGTTTGTTAGAGAGCACAGGGAACTTTTCCACAGTTCTCAGCAGTTAGTGAGGAGTACAGCCAAGTGTTTATGGAGGCTGTAGCGAAGGTGCACTGGGAGTCATACCAGCATTACTTGCAAGGACATCAGCAGTGTTGGAGTTTGTTAAAGGGAAGCACAGGCAAAGTTCTTCTTCTTTAGGAAGTTATAAGTATCCTCACAAAGTCAACATGTGTGCGCATGACATTTAAAAGAAAACTATAAGCCCTGGTTACTTTATTAACATTAATAATATGATACTTACTCAATGCCTATAGGGAAATACACTTTTTGCATGCTGCCCTCCAGAAGGAGATTAGGAGTTGGGGCCAGCTACAGAACATCACCCTCCATAGAAGTGGGTTTTGAAAATGGATGGATCTTAAAGAGATCCTCATTAAGTGTAAGCCATGGCCCGGCCTTATTAACCCTTGGTTAAAGAGTGAGCCCCTGAAACCCCTGTTTAGCCATGAGACTGTTCTCCTTTGAACATCAACTACTGTTACTACACCAAGAATGAGGCAACGAGACGGCTGATTCCTAGGACTGCACTGTAAATGGGTCAGGTATGGACTTGCCAAACCGCCGTCTAACTATACCAATGTGTTTTGGACAGGGGAACTCTGGTTGCTGGCGTGCTAACAAAATGTCAGCTAGAGCAGCCGCTTCTCATGGTTGATCTCAAACCACAAGACCCACACAGATAATCCTATGGACTATCACAGTAAATATTATCTGAAACCTTGTGTCAGGTGGTTGGATAAAACTGTCAGGATTAGACACGCTGATAGAGACACAATCTTAGTGTCTGTAAAATATGCTGTTGACACTGTGACATGTCATTTTACTGTGATACATTTAATGAAAATACAACACACAGTATGCTCAAGCCAAACCACAGTCTGTCACAGCGGTCGACTCTTTAATAGCAGGATGGGGCTGACCTGTTTTGCCCTGGGCTAGAATGGAGACAGACTAATTTCCTGAGCATTTATGTCATAATAATAATAATAGCATTGAAATGACTTCACCATGATCACATACACTTACGGCTGCCAGCTAACTGCCTCTCGTAGTGGCTGGGGAGATGTGCGAGAAAAGACTTGCGTGGATTGCTGGTTTGAGGTTTTCTCTCTGTCTCTGACTACAATAACTTGTAAATCATAGAGCATATGTGGTTTTATAGTCTTGTCTCAACCATGTGTACATACCTATTATTGTTTAAGTGTGTGTAGCGGAGGGCTTCTCTTACCTTCGTTTCAGCTGCCATGGGTGGGGAGGATTTGGACGATGTGTATTGGTCGTGGGATGAAGAAATGAAGCCCGAGTCGTGGGAGGAGATGCTAGAGAGCCGGGCTGGGGCCTGCTGGGGTAGTGTGGAGCTACGGTACCGATGGTAGGGGTGATGGTGGTGTGAGGAAGAGGAGGAAGAAGAGGAGGAAGGAGAATGAGAGTGAGAGCCACTGGATCCCCTGGAGTCACTACTGTTAACGCTGTTCAGACTACTGTGAAAGGGGAAGGAGTGATGGATGAGGGGAGGACCAGAGGAAGGAGAAGTTTGGCAGTGACAGGCGGGGTAAAGAGAATCAAGTGCACCCAAAGACATGGATTGAAGAAGGAAGGTTGGATAAGAAAGAGATAAAAGGAATAAAAGGGAGGGAATGAAGGCAGGGGATTGGGGAGAGACAGGGTGGGAAACTATTAACACAGCACACACCAAGATGCAGCAGGCAGTGACTGAGGCCAAATCCAGTCAAAACAACAACACAAACCAACTTAAAAGGCAAGAAATCAAAATGACAATAATTACAGGCAGGAAATCATGGGATTTCTTGCCTATGGGAATATTCACACAAAACACTAATGAAAGGTGAAAAACAGCATAAAGACTGGGTCTAATTACTATGTGAATTGAGACTTGAAAGCAATAATCTGAATGTCTGAAGAAGATATAAAAATGGCATCTTGCGAAATCTGTACTATGAAAAATACATACAAATGTACCAAATCATGTACAAAATTAATAAAATGCACAAGAACAAGGCAAAACGATACATAGTTTAAGCTTCTAGTAGTAAAAAAAAAAATAGTGACAATTATAAATTGCAAAGCATCAAAATCATAAAAGCGGCTGCCTCACGATGATTTGTGAATTAACAAATCACCCATCTAAGGATCAAGAAAAAAAAACCTAGCTCGTTATGGACTGAAACCATTAAACTGGTCCTCTATAGCGGGTTTAAAATGGTTTCAGAGTCTGGAAGGCCTTCAAACATTCTCATCATGACATAAAGGAAACCCACAGCCCCAAAATTACAGTGTAGTTACAAGATTTTAACAGGACAAACGCAAAGCAATTCCCAACCCAGGCACAACATTTCATTCTTTAAACCAGAACAGTTCAGTAAAAATCAATGGGAGATGCACAAAAAGCAGGGAGGACAGATGGTAGTAAACAGAACAGTCTGAACAGCTACATAACAAAAAAGTGTGCTGTTTTGTTAATTCTTTAAAAGTTCCCTACCTTTACTTTGACAAAGTAGGAACACTTAAACTGCATTTCTCAGTAAAGTGAACTAATGAACAATTATCACTAGCAAAGAGGAGATGAAGCAGAGATACAAAGAAACTAAGATAAAGAATTTGCAAACTACTCCATATTGACCACTGGGTGGCAGACACAGTAGGCAATACAAAAGCTTTTCTCCATGTTCTTGTTCCCTACTGCATTACACTAAGGTAAGCTCTCTCCACAACCATGAAAGGGTCTACAGGACAAATTCGCAGATTTCAGTAGATACTATGTGTATACATGTCCTGCTATAACATAATCTCTAACTTGACTAAAAATATAGACACTGTATACAGTTTTCACCTCCTAATTCCTCAGTTCTTGGAAATGGGTGAACAAAATAACTGGAGTTAATTCATTTTCCATTTGACATTATTTTCAAGCACACTGGGGCACAAAAAGCTTTTACAGTTACAGCAGGTAAATGTGTACTTAAAAGACAAAGTCTCTCTTTCACTTATTTATGCCTATGAGTCTTGTGATTGGCTGTCGCAGCCTACCTGCACATGCTAGACTTCCTGGACATAGTGGTGCTGGGGGATGAGGGCGGCGTTTGATATGACCAACTGTAGTCTGAGCCCTTAAGGTCCAAGATCACCTGAGAGGGAGGACAATATTAGTCATACTGATTAGTCATAGTGAAGAGGAATGACACTAAACAAAGCTTTGTTTCATCAACAGAATAGAAGAAAAATAAGACACACAGGATCAAAAGGGTATGTATTTTGACAGTGAGATAAAAGGGCAGTTGCATAAGCGCATCTGATATTTTTCCTCACCTGTTCACTAGCAGGGGGAAGCGTGTGTGGGTCAGAGGTCAGGGCTTTAAGGTCATCAGAGATAGCCTGGAGATGGGTGACCTCTCCCAACATAGAAATCTCCTCATCCTAAAAGAATTAACGGCAGAGAGAGAGAGAGAGAGAAAGAGTTGTAGAATGAACTCTCATACACAGTTTACACAACATTGAAAATAGTCCTCCTTAGATTAGCAGTGGTAGTAAAAAAAAAAAAGCTCTAGAAATGTGATGAAGTAGAGGGTGTGAAAATGCATCTTTCCAGTCTGTGGGATTAAAAGAAAAAGCAAAGACACTGTGGAGTGAGTTGACTTTCCGTTGTTCTCCGAGGGCTTTCTGAAGTCTAATTTCTCTTTCTCTGCCGCTGTACTCACCACTACAGGACGCAGCATGGCTACGAAACAGCAGAACCTCTGTCTGTCCTCTATAAGAGCTTTCCTCAGGGCCTGTTTCTCAGTCTCTTCCAGCAGAATGTATTTATCACTGACATCCTGCATGGCACTGTCCAACTGGGGTTGGATATCACCACGACCTTAGAACACACAAAAAGAATATATACATCACTAAAAGGTATAATAACGTTGCCAACTCACAAGAAAAAAAACACGTCTATGACTCTATTTACTACTTCACAATGTTTAAAAATCAAGGTACTGCGCTACATTTTACCATCTGTTCCTTGTGCTGCCTATATCTCTATAAATATAAATAAATAAATATATATATGTTTGAATATGCGTATGTAAATCCAGGAATGTCTTCGGGCAATTACAGTCCCAAGGTGACCCTGTTGTTCAGCACTGTGTGCGTCTTTATGCTGCATGTGTATAGGTGCGTGTGTGCGTGATTGCATGCATTTCTGTTGGTGAGTGTGCAATTATGAGAGATGATACCCTGAAGCCGAAACAAGCCCTCTTGAGCTCTCTAAGGAGGCAGGAAGGCTGGCGACTGCCCTAGATGACATGCAGTGGGCCTCAAAGACATTATCTAACCACTTGAAACACACACACACACACACACACACACACACACACACACACACACACACGACTTTGATACATCAAAAGGTTAAACCCAAAGTGAACAACTGTGGTCTGTCTGTTCTTGTCTCTGGGCAAAGATAACAAACATGGCATTTTATATGGCCCTATATCATGACAATCAGTTGTAAAGAAACACAGCTAGAGTTACACAGGCAAATCATGCGCACCTCAAATGTAAAACATAAGGATGTGTGATCTTTCCTTTCTGATGTGTCAGTGCAGTAAATACATTATGTATGATCCAGCATGTGGGGAGCGGCTTCCACGGCTTTATCTGTCTGTCAGTCAACTTGAACACAATTAAAATGCCAATTAACAATGGCTTCAGGCACACACACACACACACACACACACACACACACACACACAAATACCAAGTTGATGGAAAAGCACCAAATGGAAGCACTTATTGTTCTTATGCACCCACTAGCACAACAGCTGCCATTACTGACTAAATGTTTTAATCATTCAAGTACAGTATGAATGTTGATATGGGGTGAAGGTCTAGTATAACTCCTCGCTATATATTGTTCTGGATTTAAGACAATGTTTGTACCCAAAGTGAGAAGAATGCAGGATTATATTGGACTGTTTTTTCTATTCTAGGCAAGATTAAGTCTAGTGTAGCTGCTTAAGAGTTTCAACCAAAACACCAACAGTTATTGTCATACTTCTTGGTTAACATATTGATGACATGGTAAATTTGTAAACATTTGTAGTTTTACGGCAACTTTTCAAGTATACTAACACCACAATTATGAGTCCTGTGTAGAAAGTCCTTAGCCCTTGATGGCTGGTGACAAACTGAGTTTCCATATGGAGGGAATCCATTTATCCAGCTTGGTTTGGTGACTGTAACACTGAGAGGAATGTGAGTTATGTGTGTGTTTATGGCAGTTCCTCCTATATTACACTATGGAGAACCACAATGGAGAAGATGGACTGTAGAAAGTCCAAATTGCATTTCAATCCAAAGGCCATTTTATGAGCAGACAAGTATACAGTTACGTTGTACTGTAAGGTTTTGTGGTGCACTGGCAGTATGACTGAGTCTGAGAGGGCTAGACGGGCCTCAGTCATTGGTCTGGTTTCCACTGCAGGACCAAACTCATTATTATTTACTTCCCCCCCCCCAAGGCAAAATTAGGCCTTTTCCATCTTTTTTTGCCAAGGAAATTAATTGTAAGCTGGGCTGACATTTCAAAGAATGTTTTAGTCACTGGTTATAAATAGCCAATCATTTAGGTAATGCAAAAAAACACGTATCAAGTGCATCTATAAATTAAAACGGCGTACAGTTAAAATTATAGAACAATACTTAAAGTGCTCATATTATGCTTTTTGGCTTTTCCCTTTCCTTTATTGTGTTATATATCTTTATTGTGCACGTTATAGGTTTACAAAGTGAAAAAGCCCAAAGTCCACCCCAAAGGCACTTACCATCTCCAACAGAAAACACTGTTCACAAACTGCTCCAAACAGCTCTATTGTAGTCCAGCCTTTACTTCCGTGATGAACGTGCGTCACTTTGTAACACACGTTATAATGCTCGCCTAGCTGCTAGCATGGCACGCCCTCATACTCCGCTTCTGACTGGCTAGTAGTCCTTACCTAGCTACTGCGCATGTGCGACTCCCAACAAAGATGGAACAGAAGTGAGATGTCTCACTCTGTAGCTAAAACAGAGAGCTCAACACACAGGGTGAAAAGAAGAGTTGCAGTAATGTGCAGTACAACAAAAATATGGTGTTTTTTGAAAATTAAACCATGTAAACCTATTCTGATATAACCTCTAAATACAATTATGAACCTGAAAATGAGTATAATATGAGCACTTTAATACCTGCCGTAACAACAAAATATGCCTTGAGTGAATGTAGCCTCTGTTGTAATGCTCAGGGATATACTGTACGTTACGTGCCATTAAGAAATATTCCCATCACAGCCATGTTTTCATTAACTCTGTTTAAGATAAATAAATAACAGTTTAAACTTAAGGCCTTAGTTGGCCTCAATATACTGCAGAAAATTGGCTTTTCAAGTCCCGGAGTCAGAGATGCTGTGGTGTCTCCTTGGCATGCAGTAGAACGAGGGAGCATATTGTATTCTGGTTTTCTCCCACAAGTTCAAGTCTTGGCAGACTGTATTCTCAACATAACCACAGTGGGTTTGGAAAGACACTACTGTAAGTTGAGGCACTTTGTCTGAGACAGATGGAAAGCCAAATCATTTCCTTGTTGCTGTTTTGGTAGTGTCCATGAGTATCTTGCGTAGTGCTTCACATTATCACAATCAGTGTCATAATTACTTCCTCGTGTACTTCTGTTAAAAGTTGACCCATCAAAAAGCACCTTATCCCTTCACTCATTTAATTACATGAACAAGTTTAAATCAAGCAAGCAAACAGATTTAATTGCGGCTGACTGAGTAATATTTGAGTTTGAAAGTGAATCACAAGGCCATCAATTCCAAACATCCATACGCTCATGATACTAGCTCATGTAGAAACTGACCATGAAGAGTGAATATTATAAACATTCTTTCAACTAACCACACAGATTGAAAAATATGTTTAATATTCAATCAAATGCCATTGTTATTACTCAATCAGCTTGAGGCAGACATCAGTGTTGATGTAAAAGACGTAATTGTAGGGATGGAGGGGGTTGCGCACACACAAACATAAGATGTCAACTTGTGGTAAGCAGAGGGGTTATTAGTGCTGAACTGAACAAATTCCCGGTCTCTGTGCCATAACTTCTGCATCTGTGCTTGTGCAACTATGTGAATTACAAGGCCCTATTTGCTACTTCCTCTTTTTCTTCAACCACAGACAAACACTGAGGTTCAATAAAAGGACAATTAGTGCTTGTGACAAGTAGTGTAGACTGAAGGATAAGCGATTTTTGTTGTGGACATTTTTGGCCTTTATTTTTGACAGGACAGCTGAAGACATGAAAGGGGAGAGAGAGAGGGGGAATGACAACCTGCGGGAATGACCGCAGGTTGGAGTCGAACCCCGGGCCCGCTCCGTTGAGGAGTAAACCTCTATATATGGGCGCCTGCTCTACCAACTGAGCTCTCCGGGCGCCCCCTTTCATTAGATTTGCTGTGTTGTACAATCTATTATTTATCAGAAAGTTTTAGGTTAAAAACAATAAATCAAGCAGTCTCATAAATCTAACTGATATTTTATAGGCTTAGTTGTTTTTTACCAAACACAAATAGATGTATATGCTATGGTATATCTGCACAGTCTGCACACTTGTAAATACTGTGCACACACACGGAAATGAGATTAGCTTCTTCAGCTTTCACATGACCGATGATTACATTAGGTTGCAGTCACAGGCTGTTACTTAGCAAGGCTGGGGTCTGAGGTCAGAAAAACACCCTCACAAGACACGTATCAAAACATCAAATATACACTAACACAACCAACACAAGCGGACAGATGGGGTGTTATTTCTGTGTGTAAATGGACAGCTCTTCCTTTAAGTAGTGTGACTAAAACTAGTAGCCCTTGATTTAAATGTTTGTGTGAATTTCTGTGGTACAATGGTCACAGAGTTTACATACTTCTTGGGTTAAAGAGTTGCATTTAGGTTAAGTGAAGGAAAGATGGTTGCCAAACAAGATGAAATTATTTCCAATTTATAGGAAACAAAGACAGTAATCTCTTTTTATTTCCTCCCTGTGAGCAAATATATATATACAGTAAAGTGCTTGCTTCTATTATACACACACACACACACACACACACACACACACACACACACACACACACACACACAATTTAATGACTTCATTTACAACTATTCAGTGTTGACAGGTTGTAGTTAAAAGTAAGAAGCATCACAAAGCATTACAACTTTACAAAAAGGTTTTGTTCTGGCCACACAGACATTAATGTAACATTACAGAACTGGACCAGTAAAGCAGAAGGAGTCACGCACTGGACAATTTCCAGTCTACTTAGGCCTCCACCTCACCTGCTTTCCTCTCTTTCCTCTTCAGACCACAGCTTGTTTTTACTATCACTGTGATACTGATTCACTGAAGACATTCTCTTTTCTATTTCAACTCTCAAGTGGGTCAGAGCAAAGGCTCAGTAAAGGAGCACATCTCTGTTTCTTGTTCAATTTCCTTTTCAAGAACACTTCATTACTCCAAGTGCTCAACAACATGGGGCCTCTGACCCAGAACTACAGACAGCAAATGAGAGGAGCCATAAGAAAACAAAGGAGAGGATGTATAGGCAACAGTAAAAAGGATAGATCTTGGGTTTCTGTACCCTTAAGTAAAAACCTATAGGGAACCACAGCTTCTCAGATGACTATATACAGTATCCTAATGTGCCAATATGAAGTTGCAGCGTCAACAATAGTTGCCATATCTGTGGTGGCTTCTTCACAATGCAACCAAAATGCTTGGTTAAGCATTACAGTGTAAGCAACAACCTGGACAGTGTGTCTATTCCACAAACTGACTTACCTAGATTATCAGCTGCAGTGCAGCGTAAGGAGAAGGATGGTATCAGAACCACATGGGGACAGGGAGAGGAAAAAAATGCAAGTCAACTGAAAAAGTGCCAGCATTTAACACCAATGCATCACCTAAATGTGCAGTCTTGTATGTCTGGACGCCATGTTTTAAGCATTTGTATGCCTTAGTAAATCGTACAAGAGTAAGACAGGCTGAGCTTTACAGATATGCCTTTCTCAAAGATATTAAACCTTTTGGAAGGTCAAATACAACGATAAATTGATTGATTTGGCAGTTGCATTAATTGCCACATTGCCAATTCAAAAACAAATTCCAAATATCAGCAGGTTTTGTTTTCTACAGATGACATTGTCTGATACCAAATGTATGCGGATATGTTCGTACATTAATACTAACACCGAAATTCCACCAACTGCGGAACGGCTGCGGATCGGCTCCGCTGCATGTCGGCTCCGTGCTCCGCCGTCCTTCAATACCCACCGGGTCCGGATTTGTTGCGTAGCGGCTGCGGCCATGACTGACAGACAACTGACAGACTTTAATGGAAACCTGTTGACTCCGCCGCCATTTCGGAGCAGATCCGCAGATGTTACGCAGTTGGTGGAAATTACCCGCAACAGATGACACAAAATGGGATTAGGGTTACTGCTTCCTTCCTCACTGGCACACTGGTCCATTGGTCAGTGGACTCAAATACATCAAGACAATGCCTTTCAAAAAAACAACATTTGACTGGACATGCTTTGTAAATTAAAACAAAAAGGGGAGCAACGTGACAACAATCCCAGTGCTGACAAGTATGGTCTGTCTTGAGCTTATGCCAGCAGTGTTTAATGATAATCAAAGTCATGCAAACAGCTGTAGGGGAAGGACACCAGTCTTAAAGGGACAGTTCAACCCCAAATCAAAAATACTAGTTTTACTCTTACCTGTAGTGCTATTTATTTATCAATGTAGATAGTTGTGGTGCGAGTTGCCCAGTGTTGGAGATACCAGCTGTACAGATGTTTGCCTTCTCTCAAATATAATGGAACGACATGGCACTCGGCTTGTGGTGCTCAAAGCACTAAAAGAATACATTTGAAAAACTCAACAGCAATGTCTCTTTCCAAAAATCATGCCCCGGTTACTCCAGATAATCCACAGACGTGGTTTTGAGTAGAGATGGCCCGATACCATTTTTTGCTTCCCGATACCGATTCCGATACCTGAACCTGCGTATTGGCCGATACCGAGTACCGATCCGATACCAGTGTGTCATATATTTTATTATGTTTTAACTGTATACTACTATCCCTGTATGGATGTGATATGATTTCTATCTTTGTTATCGGTCTGGCTCAGGTTAAACTCTTTGTGAAACGTGAACAATGAACGCCACAGAACTTTCTTTTATTATGCAGTTTGACAGTCAGTTATAACGGAAAAAGAACATAAACTACTTTAACGTAGATTTTCTTTAGGGCTTTCTTACATGGTATCGGATCGGTGCATAAACTCCAGTACTTCCCGATACCGATACCAGTGTTTTAGGCAGTATCGGAGTCTAACATCTCTAGTTTTGAGCAGTTTCATGTAGGTACTATTTTCTTTCTACTGAATTACATCCGCCAACCTTATCACCGCGCAGAAGGAAACGTACTCATGGACATGGAGAGGCTGGTGCTCGTGACATCGCGAGATGAAAACATTTAGGGGCGTCCCCCTGGGTTAAGTTGTAGCGTTAACTAGTTCAGGGGAGCTAGCAGCAACGGTTAGCTATAAAATAATCTTCACAAGATGAATATGCTTCCTTCTGTGATACGGTCTGTGGATTATCTTGACTAACCGGGTCATGATTTGTCGAAAAAGACACTGCTGTTGAGTTTTGAAAATGTGTTTTTTGGCGCTCTGAGCACCACAAGCCGAGTGCCATCTACTTCCATTATATTCAAGAGAAGGCGGACATCTCTACGGACGATATCTTACACTGGGCAACTCACACCGAAACAATCTAGATTGATAAATAGCACTACAGGTAAGAGAAAAAAATATGTATTTTAAATTTTGGGGTGAACTGTCCCTTTAAGTAGCAGTATTAGTAACGATCACTATGCGCAGAATCTGTTATATGCCAAAGAATACCCATTGACCTTTTTTTCATTTTTTTTTTATTACAAGTGTGCTAAACATCTGTTGACTTTAGGAATGTGAGACATCCACTGATTCAAACCTGAAACTATCAACATCCCCAAACATCTAATTCCTTTTGTGTATAGTATGTTTTCTTTAGGCAGGTGAATGTGTTTGTAGAACCTGAGCCAAGAGAAATGCAGAGCAGGGAAAAGCCTGTGCCCTCTCAGAGAGTCTTTACCAAGTAAGGTAATGTTTAGCCTCACTAGATCTGCACACGTCTAATCAGTAAGAACAAACTTCTTCTACACACTTCACTGCTGTCTAATGAAAACGAAATATATACAATTTGGACATTTTCCTATGTGAAAACAAGGTGGCAGTTGCTTCTACCACTGAACCCTTTCATAATTTTAATGATCAGATTTTTCCACTAGTCCTGAATGTTGACTTCTTGCAGATAGAAATCTTTGCCCAGTACAGCATAAATCAAACTAAACTAAAATACTCCCAAAGCACAGGTGCATACAGTAGAATTCAAGTAAAACAAATGATAGCATTTTGAGTGAATCACCAGTAGATAAGTTGCTATTTTTCCTTCTTCTATCCTACATCCATAACGGATGACTGCAAGACTCTCATAGAGGTCAATGAAAACCACATTTTTCTTGACTCTGGCTTGTGATGGCATATACGGGGGGAAAATAAATCACTGACTGAATTTCAAGAAGCCAAGCCCTTCCTTACTAATACATGTCTATAGCTAATCCTTTACCGAGAGGGGTGTAAACGACTCAGGTTCAATGCTTCCTGATAAGGTTGCATACTAGTAGAGGATAACAAAAAGCATTTTACTTGTTTGCTTTCTAAGAATTGAATCTGAACTAATTATCTGACGGACACTTGAGATGGATATTTTTCACTGAGCTTAGCAGACAATGCTCCAAGTTGTTAAGTGTGTCTGTAGGAACATGATTTAATACAAGATTTGTCTCCATCACTATCAGATGAACTGCACGTAGCAGTGTCATTTTTGTTAATTCACCCAAGCTTTGGTTTAAAACATTTTTTTTTTTTTTACCTTTCTTTGCTTTCTTCTGAAGTTTCAGTGTGTCCGAAGACTTCTTCTTTATTTCCTGCCGGGCTCTTTTATACTCTGGTTCAGATAGACAAGGTAAAAAAAGCAAACTAACTATGTGAAAACTAAGTGTTAAGGTACACATTTTCATACACTTAATAATATTCTGTGGCACAGAAGAAGAAACATAAATGGTATGAAACCCTGAATGTCAACCTAAGCTTTAAGTCAGAAAAAAAAAAAAAAACGTATTAAAACATTGGCAATTTACATTGCTTTAAGATTTTGCAAGATGTATCCTAATGTCAAAGTAATTCCTGGATCTGCAATTTGTGTTATATCCTTGGATGTGATTACATTTGTTTGTCCTACCTTTAGCATGGTCCTTGTCCAAAGTATTGACTCCTCTTTTCCACTCCTCCATTTGTTCTTGTAGAGGGTTGATCAGACCCTCCAGGAAGGCCCTTCAAAACACCAGGATAGTTACTAATGATGTGTACTTATTGACCAATGATAGTGCCCAAAAAACTATTTATAAAATGTTAAATACCAGACCTGCTCTGTGGGGGTTTGTCAGTATATCTGTCACCTGATCGTAAAGTACGGTCAGACATAAAAATCATTAGGTCTGGTTTGCCTTTCTGTCTTTACACTGTATGGTCATGTCTGTCAATCATTAATAGGCAGAGAGAATTGTGAGAAAAACAGAGACTGGGAAAAGAAAAGGTCGGCTTATGTCTGACTGTGTCACAGGAGGAAGTAAGAAGCTTGTGCAGTCAATCTTTACCCAACAGTGTCCATGTTGTATTTGAGATGTATTTGTGAGTGTGTTGAAGAAGCTGTGAGTGCGAGAGGTAGGCAGCTGCAGGCTTACTGCATGAAACTAAAATTAGACTTCTCCCTCTTGCAGACATTTCTCCAAAAGTCTGTGTGTGTGTCAGTGGGTGGGTAGTGACCACAGCCCCCCGTGTACAGCCCCTGCTATGGAGATCCAAGTGGAATCTCCACTGAAATGCCACCCAAAATTAGAGAGCCCCTTGTCTGTGTAGGGTGTGTGTGTGTGTGTTTGTGTGACTGAGGGAGAGAGAGAGAGAGAGAGAGAGAGAGAGAGAGAGAGAGAGAGAGAGAGAGAGAGAGATATGTGGTGTGTGTGTGACTACACTGCAACATTATAGATGCTTGTGTTGCCAGACAATCGTCTCTTTCCCAGCATTCCATGACAAGGGGCATTCTCACCCACGCACACGAAATGTCAAGACATGGAGGATACGCCGAGATATATTTTTTAATGTTGACCATTTTATTGGAGTTGCATTGTTAGAGAAACAGTTTGGGTCAAAGTACACAAACTGTGAGTAACTTATATAAGAAACAGTGCAAAAAATAATGTTTTTAACCCAATCAGATGTTTGTAAGAAAGGTTTTAAAAAGCTGGTGCTAAGAACTTTTTGTCAACAGTAGAAAATCATATTAAAAGCAAATAATGCATCACTTGAAAGTGGCAGGGTTTTATTGGGGAAGTTTATAGGACATATGAACTTCCTGTAAATATTCCTCTTTTAGCTCAATAAAACCACACTAATGGGGCTTATTCACAAAGTAACCCCAATTAAATCCCATCTCCCACCCAACCCCTCTTACATCCCAGCCAATCATTCACCAGAATTGCAGAAGGGATATTTTATATCAAATCCTGTATGTTGTATGTATGTTGGTAAATTTCAATAGTATTGTGGTTGAGGAGAGATAAAGACAAGACAAGGTAAAACAGCACACAAATGCACTACGTGAAAAGGCTCTGACACACCACCCCGACGGCCAACCGTCGGCAGAAAAGGCAGTCGGACTGATCAGTCGGCTCCCGTCCCTCAAAAAAGTGCCTCGGAACACACCGAAGCGACGCCGACTTGAGCGTACGTTCTGCACGTGCGCGAGACGTAATATGTCTCCATAACAGCAGGCGGCGCTAATCTGTATTTTCGCCCAAAAAACGAACCGGAACCGGAAATGATGGATGAACATCTCTCTAGTCCTAGTAAACACAGAGCACGCTGTCGTCAGTCATTGCCCAGTCAGCCCATCAGAGAGTGTTGATAGTAGTCAAGAAGGATCGTTGTTGTCATTACTCGCTGAACGGAAGAAAATACGATGGCTAGTAATAAGGAGATACTGGCGTTGTCAGCTCTCCGGGAATCAGAAGCACTGATTCGCTAGTCAAGGGCTAGCATCCCACCAATCAGATTGGTCATTGATTCAACAAGGCCGATTCAACAAGTCAAATCGGCCAAAATGGATGCCGACGGCTCCTCCGACTCACGACGGCACGGAATACACCAAACAGACTCGAGTCACCGACCTCAGCAGACTGTCCGACGGCCGATAATCGGGTTGGTGTGTCAGAGCCTTAATGTTGCTTACATGGAAAACTGTTTGAGTTTAGCCTCTATGCTGCGATGTCTCATACACATCCTGGTCAACGCTGATCCAATGTCCTTGGTCCCACCTGAAAGACATTAAAAAAAGACACAAAAAAATGTTTTGGTAATTGTATTAAAGTAAAGTATACAATAGTCAGTTAATTCATATAAGATTGAGAGTGACTTTGCTGCTGGAAAGAAAAAATATGGCTGGACTTTCTAAATTAAACATCTGTAACAAGCACTCGCTGACCCCACTCTCTCTACTGTGGGAAGCCGAGGGAAAACACTGAGTTACGAATTGCACACATTTTGGCCAAGAGAAGTGATGGGAAGTTGGAGATGGAGCCTTGTAAATGTGCATGAGGCCAGTTTCCTTACACAGGTTAACTAGCTGTCCACTGGAAGGCCTCAGGCTGGACAGCCAAGCAGGGACTTGACGTTGATTGACAGAGCTATTGTCTGGCTGCTCAGTATGACTAGTCGGTTTCTCTGTGGGGTTGAAGCGCTTCAACCCCGCAGAGTGTGTGTGTGTGTGTGTGTGTGTGTGTGTGTGTGTGTGTGTTAGAGACAGTTTGGTGTGATGATCTAATGTGAAGTGTGAATCCCCTCCAACAGAGCAAGCCATTCTGCTGTCAGCACAGTCCTTGCTTCATGCAGAGACGCACACAGAGCTGTCACTCACTCACAGCCACTCATACTCATTAACAACACACACGGACACACAGACTTGTCTTTTGCTCGGCTGCTGATTTGGCCTACTACACACACTCATGGTGATTGGGGCGGCATAAAAAACAGTCCTCTTAACAGGAACTCCTTACAGAACAGGAGAAAATGTGTAAATTGAGACAAACTTTCAAATTGTTTCAAAATATTATTGAATGGTAATGTGATACGGCCGAAGCATCAACATCTCATATTGGTCTTAGATTTTTTTCTTTCACCCTCTGTGAACTGTTTATCTCAGCTGGAGTGGGGAAAGATGGACCCAAAGTTTGGAGCATATGTTCTGAATTACTTATGTCTAAATTCCAAAGGCTCATGTGTGAAGCAATGTTGAGTGGATAAAGGGTTAGAGTTTTTCTGGATCCCTAAAATTAAAACCATAGATATTTGGTGTCAATGTTGCAAAATGTGTTTTGTGTTAAATTCTACCTGCCTTTTTCACTAAGCTACCACACAGATCCAACATACATCAGTGACAAAATATCTCGTTTCTACTCCAAAACTAAACCTGTGGAATAGCTGCTGAAGTTTTTAGTCTCAGTCGCTGTGTGATTATGAACAGTTTGTCTAAGAACTGGTTTTCAGACAATCCGCATCTGTCCTGCTCTTCTAAAAGACCAGAATTAGCTCACTGTTCTTTTGACTGCTCTGTAAAAGGAGGGCAAAGCAGAGACAAACTGTAATACAGAGAGATACAGCGTGATAGTGAATTAAGCTATGTATTCTACATGGCAAATTACAACTTTCACCAATACATAATTTAATGTCAGTCCCATTGAGCCCATCACAACCTCAATGTTTTTCCTTTATCCATTCATTCATCCTTTCCTCTTTTACTGTGCATGCTTGTTATTGCAGAAGGTGTGGCTACTACATGCCATAAAAGACCTTTCTGTTAACACCAGAATTCTCATTCATTCCTTCGTTTGCTTGTTTAATCATCCTATCCATCAATCCATCCATCTGCCCATCTCACCCTAACTATGACTGCTTGTTGTTCCAGAGGGTGTGGCTGATAGATGCTATAGTGCCACAAGGAGGCCACACAGCCAAAGGAAAAAAAAAGTAGGATTTAGTGCTAGCAAACGTTTTTCAGTAGGGAGTTACTGTAGAGTTGTAGCCCATGTTGCCAAGAGAAGAGTTAGAGATTATTGGAATATCCCCATTTCCATTTGAATAGAGTTCCACTGAGGCCACGTCCACACGTACCAAAACAATCTTTTTTTTTTTACCCGTCTTCCCTGGATTCGTTTCAAGAATAGTTGCGTCTAAACGGATCCATTTGTAAATGACTCAACGCGCTACTTCATATTCCAGACCTACATGCGTCGCTGTTTCTGCTACAGAAATTTGCCAAAAAACGGAGAAGAGCATAGTCACTTCCACTTCCCATCATAACATGGCTAGACTAT
The DNA here is from genome assembly GCF_031162955.1 of Sander vitreus. Classification (NCBI taxonomy): domain Eukaryota; kingdom Metazoa; phylum Chordata; class Actinopteri; order Perciformes; family Percidae; genus Sander; species Sander vitreus. Next base: position 19,551,063 of record NC_135860.1, on the reverse strand, counting down.
AACGTTCTCTTAATGCATCCATGGACTATAATAACTTTCACAACTGCTCAATTTATAAAGGCCGCCGCAAGAAAACGTATCTTTGTTTACAATGTATAATGTGCTGTTGGATTGCTTTTTATTTTGCAATTCTGTCTGCCATCGGACATGATTGCAGCGCGCTAGCAGCGAGCTAACATTAGCGCGCTAACGTTAGCTCTGCTAGCTAACATCGGCAGTCAAACAAACATCAATGATCCAATGTCTTTTTGATAATCTACACGTTTTTCTTGCGGTAGCCTTTCTACAATAAGCCGTGGTAAACATTTACTATAATCCGTTCAAGGAGTTGATAAGCAGACAGATTAGCTAGCTAGTTGATAAGTTGTCTACTTCCACTTTATAAACAGATAACCATAGCAGCTAAAGTTACGTCGCTGCTGGAGTGGTCAGCTACTTTAGCGATGTTTAACGTTAGCTACATAACGCTAGCAATATATCTTGTGTAGAATCCAGGACCGGCAGAGGGAAGTGTCAGGGAGAAGAGACAAAGTATTTAGATGAAGTGAGCTGGTTTGACCATGGAGATGGGATATGCTCGCTTAGCTTCACCGCAGTCGTGTGTGGCCGTGCACTAGTGCGGGTAAGAGGTCGAGGGGTGTGGCGATGACATCATCGATACGGACGTATTCGTCGTCCAAACGAAGCCAAAAGGGAGCCGTTTTCAAATTTTTTCACCCTGAGACCAGGTTTCAAAAAAGTGCGTTTTCAGGCAGTGCGTTTAAAGAATTTGTTTGGACGGGCGGCCCAAACGATGCTAAACATGTACGTTTGCATCAAAAACCGTCTCCGTGTGGATGGCCCTTGAATGGCACATTTTCTTTCAAGGGGTCATATTTGAAAGAGACAGAAATTTGTATGCAAAGTTAGCATTGCTCAAGGCGTGGGAATGACAAAAGAACTCCTCCTGTGCCATGAGCATAAACGGGCAGACATTCCAGGTAACTGAGCCTTGCAAATATAACAGTTTACACCATAGCAAGATGATAATCATGAGAAAGGTATTTTGCTGAATTAAAATAATTCAGCAATACCAAATACTCCATGTGTGAAAGAGACTTGTGCGTGTCTCCCTCTCACAGTAGGTAGCCAGTCAATGTGGCCTCTGCCATGACTACCGGTTACCGTGGAAACAGTTTATGTATGTGTGTGTGCCTGCTACACTCTGACTTGGGCTCCAATAGTGTTACGAGGTTAGGACCCTTTTGTTTTCTTCCATGTATAAAGTCAATGAGACGTCACACTCTTTGGGAAGTATGACACCCAAAGCTTACACATGACGTCCAATATAATGCACAGCAAAGCAGGGTGGGATAGTAGGACTGATTCAATATTTTTGTTATATATATATAACAAAAATATTGAATAGCTAACGTTACGTCGCTGCTGGAGTGGTCAGCTACTTATACTTATATACTTATACTTATATATATATAAAAGAAGTAAACCAAAAGTGGTTGTGTTGCTCTCATGATGAAGTGGCTGCTAACACACATCGTCTACTCTGTCTAGCACCAAGTGACCCCTGGATAGAAATAGCGCCATTGGCAGCTCCAGTTGTCACACGCACGCACGCACGCACGCACACACGCACACGCTTCAGAACGCTGCTCTCTGTGTGTGTGTCTGTCTGTGTGTGTCTGTCTAGAGGCATAGCTGGCTGTCAGTAGAAATAGCTGCTGTGTGACATGGTTGTTTCGGAGGCTTGTAATTATCCCTGCACCACTAACACTTAACCAGTTGAAAACACACACATTATACACTATGAGCTTGACTCTTTGGTGTATCTGTGTACCAACTGTGCTAAAGTGACGCCTTTCTTACCTAGTGCGCAAGTAGCCAGCGCTAGCAACTTTGAAAAAAAAAGAGCAAATTTGGCCACAGACTGTTTTGAAGTTTCAGTATTTTGGCTTTTGCATGATTTGGTTGGGAATGCCAACCAAATCATGCACACCCAGCCCTAGCCAATCAACAATGTCCCACAGTAGAGAGTATACAGTATAAAGTCAATGGATTGTCTTGCAGCTGTTAATTAATTCACTCTGTCAGGTTGTAATACTCAGAAACCACCACTTTTCATATATCCCTAACAAAGCTTTGTCTATTGGTCTGTGATATTTCAACTTTCTGTGGGAACTTGTGTCTCAATAGTCTATAGGGACATTTGTGACAGAGGTGATAGTTTTCTGTCTGTGTGTGGGTGTGTGTGTGTGTGTGTGTGTGAGAGAGATAGTATTGCTATTTGATGATGAGCTGCCAAGTCTGTCTCTGTCCTCAACCCCCTTCCAGACTGTTCCTTGGAATGTCACACTGTGCTGGCACAGAGTGTGTCTCTGTGTGTGTTTATGCATTGTGTAAGAAAGCAGAAAACGGACTTGGGAAGGAAAGTAGATTAAGATGTATCAATGTATTCAAAGCATACTGCAAAAAGGCACTCTTTAATTTAAAGTGTTTTATTATTAGCTCTCATTATGCATAGCCTCTATAGTATAGACCTGTGTAAGCGAGCTCTGTTTATTTTTGGTCTTGCAATTAACTCTCTTGCTAAATAAGCTTGCGAGACAATTTTCCCAACGGCAGCAGGCCATGCAACTCATCCTCTCCACAGAAATTAATAAAAAGGTGGAACGACAAAGTTCTTTCCTTTGTCTTTTTTTATACAACATGAGTATAGTTCTGGTTGCTATGAGAACGTGATATGATTCAATGCAATCTGAGACTATCAATAATAATAATCCTCTCCATATGCTTATACCTGCAGTAAAATCTCAATGGACCAGTACTTTATTAGCAAAATGTTAGCACATAGCTAGACCTAGGAAAAATCTATGGATCATAACATCTGAATTCTTCTCTTCAAATGTAAACCATTTCAGTCATGAATATTAAAGCAAGTGTAAACTGAACACAATAGCATTAATGACAAAACATTAATGGGATGTTAATAACTTAGACAGTATTCTGCTGTATAGTATACTAATGTTTCAATAAAAACAAACACCTTATTTCAGTATGTATTGCTTTCAATCAATTCCAACTTTTCAAAGCAACACTGTTGGCTTAAAACCTCAAAGACAGCAATGATTCATCAGAATACATCAAAACATTTTTGTTTATAGGACCCCATTTTATTTCAATAAATAAACTACAAGAACCCTTGTTGTGTGCACCCCACGTCACAATCTCGTAACCATCTCTTCACCTCACAAAACAAGGTTGTTATGTTACAAGCAGTTCTGGAAGTTTGATAACAACTGGTATTACATAATGGGACTGTGCCTTGGGTTTTAGCAGAACTCTCTCTATACAGTATGACCGAAACGAGTAACAAGTATGACTTGTTACTACAACTAGGATTCTTTTCTTTTAGCACGTCATATAGTGGGAGGGAAGGATAAACACTTAAGAGCAAAAGGGGAGAAACATGGAGAAATAGAGAGAGAGAGAGTGATTTGGCTAGGGTAGTTTTGAAATGAAGATCAGGCTTGCTAAGCTAAAACCAACTCTGTATGGGCACCAGATGGTTGCTGTTAACTCTAGGCCAGTGGTTACACTGATAAGAGACTGGAGACCATACAGCTGGAGGGACACACGGACACACACACACACACGGACACCCACACACACACACACACACACACGCACACACATATATACACACACACACACACACACACACACACACACACAATAGCTGAGCAGTTGGTATGCCCAGATGGAGCCACCCACATAGCACAGAAACAGGCTAGGATTTCATTCATTGATTTATATTTCTGCTCGGTCAGTCTGGTAGGCTACTGTAAGTCTACAATTACATTTTTTAATAAACGATAGGCCTAAACTAAGTGACTTGAGGGAGCTGGGGAAAAAAGTGAATAGATGTAGGAGTGAATGAGTCAAAACGACCAATCAAAAAATGATCTCAATAAATAAATAAATCTACTATACAATTCATACTGGGTTAAGGGGTTAGGATATGTGGGGATAGGAATCCGCATGGTCTCCAAGGTCAAGGCCTCATAATAGTCTGCTCTAATAGTTCACCTCCTTGGGAACCAAGCTCACCTTTTCATTCATCAATAGCTGTTGACAGAAAGTCAGCTTGCCCTGTCTACCCACACACACACACACACACACACACACACACACACACACAGTCAGCAAGTCTAGCCTCAATGGGCACCAATGCTCACCCACACCAAATGTGTGGGTGAGCAAACACACACGCACCTGCTGCAGTGTGACCAGTGCTGACACACAAAAACTCTGGCCTGTCTGACTACAGCTCCTAACAGCTGTCATCCAAAGACAGAATAAGGGAAAGAAGGACAGAGGGGAGAGGAGGAGATGAGCAGAGGTGTTGAAAGAAAAGAGGAGTGGGAGGGAGAATAAAATGATGAGGAATATTTTCAGATACTGTAAGAATTCTGTAAGCGTCCGGTTGGGGGTTTCCTGTATTGAGACTTTAGTTGAAATGTGTGTATCTTAAGTAGAGTTGTGTAGTAATATTATTGGTGCTATATAAATTGATTTAGTTTTTTACTCCTTATGAACATCTCTAAATTGCAGACTTTTATGGTGAAATTTCTATTTACTTTGTGTTGTATTGTAAGATATGTGTTGTAGCAATAAGCTGAGCCTTATCTGGTTTTATTTAGTGACGTATATAGTCTAAATACCAGTGTTAAGCAGAAACTAAAACATCCACATTGATTTAAATGTGCACCATATTCACTGAATACTGACAGGAGAGATAAGAGAAAGGGGAGGGCGGATCATTAGCCAGGTTTGAACCCATGATGCTGTTTGTCAATGGTTTGCATCATAGTCAAATGAGGCACCAAAACAACTGCAGGCTGACGTCTGAGTGTCTTTATACAGATAGTGAATTAAGCGCTGGATGTGTAGCTTAGTGACAGTATTCAACATAAACCTTAACATTGGCAATGGGCCAACAATGTAGCAGATTGTAATACTGATTGCAAGATATTTACTTTTGCACAATCTGTATTCTTTAAAATAACTCATTGTCAACTGTAGTTGTGAATGTGTGTCAGTGTGCCACTGCAATGCAGTGAAATGCATCCTGAATAGTAATGCATGAGACTCCGCTTACCCTTCTCTCCTTTACATTGCTCTCCTCTACTGAAGGCTGCATCTCTCCCAATCTCCTCTCTACTACCCGTGTGCTTCCATTTTTCATTCCTTTTCTGCCCTGATCTTGTTTCTTCTTATTCTCTCTGCTTGCCCTCCCGATTTCCTCTACTATTCTCATCCCATTCCTTTTTTTTTTTATCCGTCTTCCAACTCACTTGGTCTCTTTCTCACTACCTTCCTGCACTCTCCACTCTATTCTATTATATCACCATTGGTGTACGGAAGAGTGATGTATACAGAGATGATTTAGAGATGTAGTGCTTTAAAAGAAACCTAAGAGTCTTGGACTGATGTACACTAAACAGAGCCGAGGTGGGCGCCCTGGTAGCTCATCTGGTTGAGCGTGCGCCCCATATACTGAGATTCAGTCCTTACCGCAGTGGCCTAGGTTTGAGTCCGACCCGTGGCCCTTTGCTGCATGTCATCCCCCCTTTCCTGTCTTCAGCTATCCTATCTAATAAAAGCCAAAAAGCCCAAAATATTATCTTGAAAAAAAAAAAAAAAAAACGAGCCGAAAGCTGTTAACAGGAAGTGTGTCAGTGTGCCACTGTAGAGCTGCAGCCTGAATACTAATGCATGCTGTACAGAGTTCCAGCAAAATGTTTACAGTGTTGACATAATGCTTACTGCAAAGTAGAGAAAATGTGTCATAAAGAGTGGGCGAGGAGGGCTGCAGAGAAAGGAAACCAGGAAACTGTAAATATATGTTGATATTTCATTGTTAAGATAAAGGGGAGAAGAGAAAGTATAGTTAACAAAAAGGACTAATTTGAGAGTGCCAGTATGTCACCTCTGTGTGGTCCTGCAGTGTGAATGCTAACGAGGTCTCGAAGCCGCAGATAAACAAGAAAAGATAGCTGACAAATGCATCCACTGCTCTCTGCATCACTCACTTTCTCATTTGGATGCTTACCGAGCTCCTGTATCTCTACATCCCTCCTCCGTAATTCTCCCTCTCTTTCACCATTTCTGTCTCACAGCACTGTGGTATGAATGGATACTAAAGCAATGGATGGGAACCAATTAAGATAACAAGAATGCATTGCTTTCGTCTACAAAATCCCACCATCCTTTTTCCTGTCACACTGTGTGGTGGGATGTGTGAATTATTTCTCATCTTGCACATTTGCTGCACATTCATTCCTACTTTTTTTTTTTACACAAAAAAAGTGATTTGGATTTGCCCAATACATCATCACTACCAATATTCTGCATCTAAGATCTCTTACTGGAACAATGATAAGCAATTATACATCGTGCATTTCTTGGGGTGCCTTCATCCAAATGCTTATAAAGAATTTCTCTTTTAGATACTTTTGTGTCTACTATTGGACTGCTGCTGAGTTCTGGGACAGTGCAGCAGGACAATCATCCTGAACATACAGCTAATGCAAACAAGAAATGTTTTATGGCCAAACAGTGGATAGTTTTGTCACCTGACCTCAGTCCAAACAGGTGTTTCACTTGCTGAAGACCACACTGATGGAACTAAGAACTAAAAGAGGATGGCTCCAGTACAGGCCTCACAGAGCATCACCACAGAAGATGTCAGCGGTCTGCTGATGTCTACAGTATGGGTCACAGTCTTCAGTCTAGCAGGAAGCAAATACAGTATTCTTGTCAGAAAAATTAAACAACATGGCATGTCTGCCTGGATAGTATACAAACTGTTAAGCAGACAAGTACTGTATCGTAGTGTGATCTCTTGAATTCACATGCTGCACAAGAGAGTAAGTACAAGAGAAAAGTATCAGAGTGGTCTCTCAACAGAAATCCCAAGCTAACAAACAGTCTCCAGGCAGACTTGCTAATTTATGCTAACTGGCTTACTGTACTCTATGTCATAACTGCACATGTTGGCTTCAGCTCGAGATTGCAATGCAAATGTAGATCATTGAGGAATTCCATCCCCCCTCTCCCCTTTATTCTACTGTATTCCTTTGATTTCATCTTTTAAGCTGTTCTCTAGTTGTTCTCTATTGTGTGCTCCAATCTTTCTGTGCTGAGTTTAGTTTTCTCTCTTTCTGGTTTCTTTCTGTACTGGCTTAGTCCTCTGCTCCCATTCCCCTCTGTGGATGTAGTACTATAATGTTAATATGGTGCCTGAGTTAATCCAGTCAGTAAGCAGTAGGCCAGTTCAATGAACGGTCAAAGTTGGGACAGAAAATAAATGCTCAAAGAGAAGTGGAGAATGTCCCATAGGAAAGTACATGATGGAAATACAGCTTTTTGGCGCATCCTTGCAAATGCCATCTCTACTGACAGAAATGTTTCAAAGTGTTGTCTCGGAAGAATACTTGCAGCAATATTGAAAAATAGTAACATATTAAATGGTAAACATCACTCATCTTAATAATAAAAACCCTGCATGGTCCCAAAGTGTTGGGACCATGTTTACGGACACAGTTCTTGAATCTTGGGTGGATTGATAGACAGTGTGTATTATGCAAAATGCACAATCTCTGGTATGTACAGGTGTTTGGTGTTAGGCTAAATATACGGCCAATGGACTTTTAGACAACATAACTACAGGTGCCATTACATTTCAGCCTCATCCGCATTCAAGACAACACGTAGTGAGAACGAATAACCTCGCAAAGCTTTAAACACAATAACATCAACTGTTGTAATAGAGCTGGCAATATCAAATAGAGCTGGCAATATCAGGTGTCATATCAGGATAGCTGGTGCATAATGTTCTACACAGCATGTAACAGCTCTCCAGCAGCTATAAGTCTACTGCCCAGATAACCAATTAAACCCCCGAACGAGGGGGTTTAATAGTGTCATAAGATGACCAGAGAGAGAGAGAGAGAGAGAGAGAGAGAGAGAGAGAGAGAGAGAGAGAGAGACAGAGAGAGACAGAGAGAGAGAGAGAGAGAAAGAGAATGAGAATGAGAGAAAGAATAGATTACCCTAGAGCCCACTCTTGCTCTTTTCCGGGCTCTGGTGCCCCACTTTCTCTCTAATCTTCCTTTCTGGTCTGACACACATTCCACAGACAGATAGAAAGAATTTACTAGAAGCTCTACCGATTAACTAAATCCATTGCTTTTTTGGTTAGAGTATTGCCATCCTTATTTAGGGTACGCAGAACTAAGAAGCAGTGGCAATGATAACGGCCACTTAAAACAATCAATGAAACCCAATCCACATAAAAGCCAACAATAAAGCACTTTTTTTTCTAATTTATTGGACAAATGAGACACTGTCTGGTCAGAAGTACAGCGCAGCGTCACATCAGCATATGGTCAGAACGTGCAAAAAGTCTCATGTCACGGTTAATCATTTGCAGTGAAAGGGACAGAGGTTCATATTTCCACTGCAATAACTGAACACAGTAACAACTGAATAAACTACGGTCTGAGTCACTGGGTCTGAGTCACATTCACCTTGTATGCAGGACTAAAGTCACAGCCTAACTTGTCTTCATGACTCATATTCAGATTCAGTTTCAATTGTGCAATTCTTTACATTGTCAAAGAGGCAGAGATATTCAAGTCAGGTTTTAGGTGCAATATCACCTACATAGGTCTCAACACTATAATAGAATAAAACAAATGCAACCTGTAAAAAAAATATCAGCAATAGAAAAACTTTGTTACATGTTATAACAAAGTTTTTATCAGAAGAGTTTTAGCGTTTCTGTCAATTCGCCCTCACGCAAGAGGTTTATGTGGGAGCAACCGTTTTGAAGATATTTCAACATAAGTCATAATGGAGTTTTGGGATATGTGTGCACAAGGAGTGGCAATGTATCATTCTCTCTTCTGTATAAGCCCAAGGGCAACGTGTAAAATGTTTCATTGAGGAATAAATTGTAGTAATCACTTTTGTACACAGCAAAAATACCATACTATATACATTAATGTTAATAGCTGTAATACTGTCATAGCAAACAATATCTGGTGAAATCAGCCTAGACATCAAAGTGATGAAGAAAAAACATCAAAATTTGACCTTGACACAATGGGAAGATAATCTTTTTATGAAAGTGACTTTAAAAAGTGTGATGAAATGAAAAAGACTTTGGTTGCTGAGGGGGAATCCACCCAAAAACATCAAAACAACAAATATCAAGAGTAAGAAGTAAGCTGTGGCATAATTAAGAGATGCACGATGGAGAACAGGTTCTAACCTAACTTACTTGAAACCAAACAGTCAATCAAAAATATCTACTATGTTTGGCTTTTGCACATTAGTATGCAAATGGGCCTGTGATCTCCACCTTCCTCTGTAGGCAGAGAGAATATGAGGCCTCTGGTCTGGGAGATACAGGTGATAATTTCAACCAGACACACACACTACAGAGACTGAACTGTTTGTCAGCGCAACACAACACTCCATTGTTTGCAATAATGACCACCAGATTACATCTACCATGTGTGCGTCTGAGCCTTTGCATGCATATATGTGTGTGCACATGTGTGCTCGTGTATGTGTAAGAGCCCTCTATACTGTCAAAGAGTGAGTGAGGGGACATTTTCCACCCCAATGTCACCCCAGTGTTTTATGAAGTGTCTATGGGACGATAGGGAACAATCCAGACACTGAAAGCTCACTGAGTCAACACTGAGTAACTTGACTGAAGCTAACCATTACTTATCCATCTATCAACCAATACAATGGCTGTATTATCTCACACACTCAATGATAAATTCATACCTTAGATCTGTTTACATTACAACAAGTGACATGCTTGTTCAGCCTTCACATTCATTGAAATCATTTACCTAAATTCAGAACCTATAGCTTAAAATAAATACATAAAGAAATATAAGGCACATTTCACACACAGTGTAAGGTCACCTTACCTTATTCTAAAAGAATAAAGTTTTTCCAGTGAATGGGAATGACTGAAAGAGGTAACACTTCATCCAAGTTCACCTTCAATGGTTATGCTGCAGCAGATGGCTCACCTGTCCAGTTACACACCAACGAGCTGATGATGGTATCCCACTGTGCATGCGTGTTTCTATCTTTGAATGTGTGTGTGTGTGTATGTATGTATGTGTGTGTGTGTGTGTGTATATATATATATATATATATATAACTGTTGCACTCTATTCTTAAATATGACACCTTTTATTACTGTTACTTCTGCAACCTGGCTCTTGCTCTCCTCCGTCTCTGCCCCCCTATATGAAATCCATAAGTGTGTGCATGGAGGTATAGAACAAAAGCAGACTGTGTTAGGTTGCAGCCTGGCTGCTGGGATGTGGTCTTGTGCTGATGTGTTCAATGTAACTTTTATAGAAGGAGAAACCCAAAACTAGCATGCACAATTACAACACATACACTTAGCTAGACACCACAAAGACACACACAAGCCAGAGCTTTAAGGTAAACAAACTAGTACATGCACACACAGTCAGCAGAAAGATGCAATTACACAGACTCACAACACTTGTGTGTTTGAAGAAAATTTGGGTCTTGGTTTCCCTAAAGCCTCGGTAATGCTCGCGCTTGACACCGTGGCGCGGGCCTCCATAGATGGTGCTCACGCTACGAGCACGCACAGAGAAGTTAATGCTCAACGCATTGTTTGTCGCAGTATTCTCCGAAATGCCAGGGGGCATACAAACAAAAGAATCTGTGAATAAGCAAGAGGTAGTAGAGAAGAAGAAGAGAGCGGAGGTAAAGGTAAGCAGTGGTAAACACATTAATGATAAACACAGACGTACCGCCAAACATCGCATTGGTGTAATTATTAACGTTACTGCCGCTCGGAAGTGGAAATGACTGACTGCCTCTAAATGTTATGAACACTCTTTCTATAAGGGCCGTTTTTAAGGCCATTTGACTCCCTGTGGTCTGTACATGAAGAATCATACAGATGACCATGTTGAAACGCGCAGCAACAACTTGTGGAGCCTTTGTGCTGGAAATGACATACGCGGTGTTGCCATTTTATGGCTTGTGCACCTTGCGCCGGGAACACCACGGCGACCGTAAACCTAGCTTTAGTTTCTCAGGACTCATTAGCAGACAGAAGGGATGTTATCAGCCCATGGGTTTTCTTATCACTTAATATAAGAGGTGAACATTTAGGAAATGTTACCAACTGAGAATAAAATGTCACTCAAATATGACTGGGATTAACAAGTGTGCAACTTGTTCTTTAATGATGTATGTCTTTACTCTTGTCTTTGACATGGACAATGACAAAAACATGTTTATCAAGGCCACCAATGTGATGTTTCACATTAACCCAAGTCCTTTAATGCATATTTTTTTTCCACCAGAAAGGGGTATCAATTTGGCAACTTTCTAAATAACTGCCAATCAAACCACCTCAGAAAGTAATTCGTCTGAAGTTCATTTCAAATGTCTTTCAAATTTGGCTTTGCATGTCAGGTGTTCTAAATCCGAAGCTCACTGGTCTAACCGGGTTTATGTTTAAACTTGAACAAAAACAAAGATCAAACAGCGCTAACACCCACAAACACTTGTGTGGACACACGTTGCATGCACACATAGTCAAGTTCACAGAGGATTCTCTGATTCTTTTCTGGGTCAAACATACCCAAAGGTGTTTTGGCCTACTCTCCTGTTCTACTCTACACATACACAGAAAAACGTACACCCCCACATTTGTGTCCCTCAACTCTATGACAAGGGCGTTTTGGAGCCTAACTATGAATCTGCAAAGTTAATGGGCAGATGTTTGTATTAAAGCAGATGGTTTCGGCTGCATTTTTCAAAAGAGACTTCCTTGTATTTTCTCTATTAATGTGTTTTATAGTGCAAGCTAAATGGCAAGGCAAGTGAGTCTACCATGAGACGTGACAAAAGAGTTTGACCCATACATTCTCAAACAACAGAAAGAAAGACCAACACTAAATCAGCCCCAGGAATGACAGTCTGAGAAAGGCAGAGATCAATTAGTCTATATGATTGAATTATGCTGTGTATGTTTTGTGCATGTGCACACAACGGTGTGTAAGCTTGAATTAGTCTGTAAGTCTATACGTGAGTCTATATATTGTGTATTTGACCCATTAACTGATTGAATTGCTGGTTCCAGTGTTCTGTAAGATTCCCAGGATGGGATCAGGGTGAACAGAAGAGAACAGAGGGTGGATTGAGAGGCACAGAGCTTGTCCAGGGGATGGGATCTAGGTTTGGGCTGGACAGAGGACAGGAAATGTACAGGGCCAGGCTGGTCTTGGACTGAAACTGGAAAAGAGGACAGAGCCCTGTCAGAGAGTGCATTGAGACAGTGGGTTAGTTCAGGATCTAAGGCTGCTCTGTAACAGAGGCCAAGCCATGAACTGAGAGGGGCAAAGAGGAACAGGCTTGATTCTTTTTGTGGGGCTGTATGGGGGTCTGTCCATGGCAGAGCACACAGAGCCTGCTTAGAGAAATGAGCACAAATACAGACTGAAGTCTGTTCCACCAAAATCATAAATTCAGTGCATTCCAAGTTTGGTTTAGAAAGCCAATGTGTCTATGATGGATTTAACAGACAATTATACTTTTGTCTTGGAGCCTGTCAAGTAAAAGTACATCTGCATTCAGGTAGAACTTGCTGGATTATTAAGAGTTACTGTGAGCAGCTCAAAAGGAAACGTGCCCACTTACTTCAGACAGGATCTCTTCTTTACTTTAACTAAAATAGGCTGGATGTGCGCTAGTTCACAGTAATTATATGGCCAAGTGCCACTCAGTAAAAGGGGATGAGAGAGGGGGAACAGAGGCCTCATTGAGAAACAATCATGCACACAGTCACACAAGAATATGTGTAGCATGTTCTTGCCTGTATGTACACATGTGCAGCCACAAGCTCAAATCCCTGCACACCACATGACAATCGACACACACTTGATTTTTCACTCCCCTCAGACCCAAATATTACAGAGATCTACAGTATCTAGGTTATATATACACTAATTAGTTACCCTTTAATCTCCCATTTAGACTTTGGATCTCAATGTTTCATATCCACACCTATTGAACTGCATTAACCACAATGTCTGCCATGCATGCCGTCGCTGTAACCCTGTTTTTAAATCATTCTCAATCTCATCTACCAAGACTGAAAAGTTAAAGAGAGTGATAATATGTTAATATATTATCTATGCCTGTAATAGTGGCAGGCATAGAAAACAGATAACAGTTGTGACAGTTTCTACCCTGCATTAGCAGAGGTACCAAGTGCATTACCAGATGACTGGAAATAGCAGAAGGTAAATCTTTAGAGACATCTGCTTTACAGCCCCACTTACCCTGAATATCTGCTAAACACACAATAACACAGCATGAACAACAATTTATAAAACACGTATGTAATCAGCTATTGTGGAGTTTGTCTTTTTTTTCTGGAAACATATGAAATACACTGCAGATAGTTTAAAATGAAGTACATACACAACTCTAAATTGGAAGTTATTTTCGGGGGCTGAACTCATTGTAGGCACACACGGGCCTCAGTGGAACTAAGCTATTCCATAAGGAGGGGCGGCATTGATGCTAATGGGAGAGGTATTACAATTGGCTGAAGCTAGGCAGTATAGAGGTCAAAAAGATGTAGCACAGCTACTCTGTCACAACTAGAAGCAAGCTGGAAAATATGGAGCAATGAGATAACTTGGCAAAGTAGTGTACCAGTATGTTAAAATCAGCACTGGATTATTTACTGGATTCATTATTTTCATTAAAACACCCCTAACTTCATTCGCAATATACACAATCACACATTGATTATGAGAAAATGATCACTCACTTCATACTGTAGATCTGGGATTTAGCATCGTGCCCAATACTTCAACGCACCTTAAGCATCTCAATTCCATAACCTTGCTTCTCCATGTCTGCTGAGACAACTACAGTTTCATAAAGGCTGCAGCTTACTCAGACATACTGGGCTGCTTCCAGTCAACATACCAGAGAGGTTTATGTTTGGTTGAGGTTTTGTTTTTCACCATTGGCCCAAGTGAAACAGGTGGCTGAAACTGTCTGTCTGTAATAAATGTGAATTAAAAATCAGGTGCGAGATAAGAGGGACAGGCACTTGGGTAATAAAGAAGTATAGCTGGATAACAGCAAGTATTATAATAATGACAACATGACTGCAATAATGACAGCAATAGCCAGCCTATTTCCAAAACAGACAGGATGTGTGTAAGAACTGGCTTATCGTATTCATTAAGGCTTAATAACAATACTACAGTAGACATCTACATCATAAAAATAAAATGCTTGACTTGTAAATGTAGAGAAACTGATTATTTGACAATACATGTTAAGGAATATTCATTTTGACCACACAGTGGGCTGTGGGCTATTACTGTACATAGAAGTCTTAGGTATTTTAGCCTATTTAGCCCCTTAGCACTTATGGAGGAGCTTAAACAGCTAATTGTTTAAAGAATAATTTCTTTTTTCATCTTTGGCACAAAAAAAACCCCACCATTTTTAAAAAATGTTTTTTTTAAAGCACATATAAGCAAACTGCTTAAACAAGAAAACAATATCTGACCATGTATACACAATTCTAGTGATATGGAGCTGTTTAAATGTTATGTAATGATCGCTTTATGATTTATTATTCTTGCTGAAAATGATTACTGGATGGGTGACTGGAAGATTCAAGTAATTATCGGCTCTAAAAACATGTTTGTACAACTTAATAATCCTATTAGGTCCAAACAGGCTTTTACATGCTAGCTCTGTGGCAGGTGTCTATTTCATCTCGACAGAGTCAGACGTGTCCAAACAGACTCAACACTAGAGCTGCTGACAGAGCCACTGGTATTCATTTATACACAGGCGCACACACACACACACACACACACACACACACACACACACACACACACACACACACACACAGTGGCCTGACAGCTGCCAACCATCATGTGACCCCGGCTTGGTTATTTTTATGACTGTGAACAAATTTTGCTATGGATGGTGTGAGAAATTTGTGTTGTGTGTGTGTGTGTGTGTGTGTGTGTGTGTGTGTGTGTGTGTGTGTGTGTGTGTGTGTGTGTGTGCGTGTGTGTGTGTGTGTGTGAATGTGTTTTTGAACATGCAATAAGCAAGAACAAGACTCTGGGATTTAAAGATGGGCCAATGGAAGCCTCAAACGCACCATCTAATTACGTCTCAAAACTGGTCAAACTTGCTCTATGTAAACCTAGTGAGACTGTCCAAGAAAGGGATGTCTGTGCCTACCAGTAACATACCATAGTCTAGTAACCTTAGATAATAATGGCCTTCAACTTTATCAAAGTTAACTGCCTTTGGGAATATACTCTTACACAAGTCAAGTCTGTTTTTAGTCCAACAATATGCAATTCTTAGAAAGGGTCTAAATTGCATTACTGTGTTATTTTTAACATCTGCTCTCCTTGTCTAGTCTGTTGTATGGAATGACCTCATATCCCTGTACAGCCTGGTTGCCATCAGCTGTTTCACCACGGCTGAGTCGAAAAAATCCCACTACTTACCCACTCTGTCACTCTCACACTCACTTAGTGAATGGAATACCACAAAGAGGTAGCACTGCTATACGAACATGCACGCACGCTAAAAAAGATTCATACTCAGGCACACAGAAACAGACACATACACCAACCCATTATACGCAGAAGGAAACTCTGACGAAAGTATAATTTGATACAGAACAGAGAGAAAAAGGGGATCTACATTGAAAACAAAATGGCACTTGATGAAACAAGAGAAAGGATTATACTTTTGCCTTCTCTGTTCTTCTGGGTCTGATATCTCTCTCTCTCCCCAAATTCAATAGGGCTTTGTCTCATTCGTCACCAATGACTAGTGCAGTTTCATGTTTTTTAGAGGGAGAAAATATGGTTCAGACTGCCTGGTTTTGTCTCAGCCAAAAAAAAAGCTGAAATGAAAATCACGAAATACCAATCAGTCTTGCTTTTTGCAATTATTTTTGGTTTTGCCTGTACAATTAATTCTTAAGATTGACTTGCATGGTATAATACCTTGCAAAGAAAGCAGGTGTACGTTAGAGTGCCTAAAGCTGTACCCTGTAATTGGATTGAACTGACCCATCTTCCAATGTTTTCTAATCTGCTTACTTACCTATTAGGGGTGGAAAAAAGAATTAGATCTTAGAAACATCATGATACTCTCTTAAACTACTGAGCGCTGATGCAAAAAAAAACAGACTTCATTGGAATTTAGAGGGCTCTCCACGGATGGCTACTTTTATATACTGCAGTGAAGTCTTATTTTGGGGAAGGTGGTAAGGAGGTAAAGAGATTACTGACAGAATGTGATGTGAGTCAATGTGAGCCATTCTGCTCATTTAACTAGATTTATGTAACCAAGATTGCTTAACCTATTTAAAAAAGTGCTAAAAGCATGTCCCTACTGATGAAAGCTTTATTTTGTGTGCACCATGACTAAAGATATTGTTATGGATATGCTCAGATTCTGTTTATAAAATGTAAAACATAAATGTAAATGCATCACTTGTAACTGTTTCCATTTTAGAATCAAACCCTATGTAGGGTGGCCATGCACGTCCAAGCACCTTCAATTGAAAGCTAATTGAATGGTGAGATAACTAAAGATGCCTTGCCCTATTGCCTGAAGCATCACATTTTTCCTTTTAGCAAATTCACAGACACCTCTTGGTAACAGCTTATTTTTCAGCTTTCTGGACATTGTTCCATGTGGCCTGATGGCCGAGTACTTCTATGAAGTCAGACCCAAAACATGTTTAATCATTAACGTTTTATCACATTAGTTTAAATCAAATAGAACCATAAGACCTATTAGAGCAAACACTGTCACACTGCTTTAGGCAGAAGCAACTCTGCGGGCGCGTGATGTGAGTGCCCTGTTTGCCCTGTTTGTGCCAACAGTAGATGGAAACTGTCACAGTATGTCTTATGTAATGTTTTCACCCACCAGGGTTCAAGGTTCGAAAATAGATAGAACTCTGAGAAAGATACAGGGACAAAGAGTAAAAGCGGCCCATACAAAGAGAAGAGAGTGCTGCAAAAAGTGGAAAAGGAGACAGAATAAGAGGTGCAAGAGACGGTGAAAATGTGACAGACGAGAATACAATTAGAGACAAAAAAATCTATTCTTAAATTCAGTTCTTCAGTTAATGAGCGAGAGGGTTAGTGTGAAGACGGCAGACAAACTAAATAAAAAAAAACAAGGATGTAGCCTAATCTTCTGTACAGGAATTGCTACAGGCTAGACAACTCTGAACACGTAAAAATGGGTAAACAAAAAAGTTAGTTTTGGAAAAATCCTTTTGTTAATATGACACAGTAACACGCACGCCAAGCAAACTAAAAAAGGCTTTCTCTTTCAAATACCCTTTTTCAACCAAAATGATATTCAATTTGTTCCACATACATTATTCCACATACATACAACACATACAGTACCTTGAGAAAATATTGACAGACAAAGCGAGACAACCCGTGTTTTAGACATTACTGGAAAAAGGTGTCTGTCTATTTTGAAAATACATGGAGTAGCCAACGCCAAGCTGTCCATACTCAGCACCTACGGCAAAAACAAACAGAGCTGCAAAGACAAAAGCGGAAGGCACAAAGCAAACAACTGGATGAATACATTTTCCACCGGGATATGACTAAAAAGACCAGGAAAAGGGCAGTTTCATGTTGAGGGAAATCAAATACGAAAATGTACAGTAAACCCTGACATTATAAGAATAAACTTATAAAATGATAAAGAATAAAAACTATGCAGACACATTGCACAGAAGTTCAAAACGCAGCTGAAATACAACTAGAAACGTGCGGAAGTGGGGAGATGCCAAAGCACACTTTAATGTACTTTATCAGACTGGGACAACAAAGCAAAGGGAGCCCTTTGTGCATGAAGAAAGTCCAAATCCGCACAGACCACAACAGAGCACAGCGAAACAGGTGGTTTCAGCTAATCCCCTGTCTGTGTGGCTATGAATGTACATGTCTTTGAGTGACCACTTTTAAATGTGTAGAGGTGTGTGATCATCCATGATTATAAGTGCATAGCTCTGTTTATTTGCAGTTGTGTATATACATACTGTACGTATTGATACATGTTCTACCTAAGCAAGCAGATCTAGTCATTGCTGTGTCTGTGCTCACTGTCAGTTCCAATACACTCACGAATAATAGAGCACAACAGAGGAAAAAAAAGACTTTGTCTGGAAACTTAAGTCTCTTTCTTTCTTTCTTTCTCCACTTGGCATTCCAGTTATTGTATTTCACTCAACTGTGTTAACTAGTAAGCTGCTTTACCTTTATAATTCTTGACAATGAAAAGAAGCATATGCACTCATTGTGAGTTTATTTTGGTAATACGCAATAAATCTTGAATCTTAATCCTCATTTCTTTTCTAACCCCTAACTATGCTCTAACTGGGTATCCTCAACCTGGTCCTTGTAATGCAAAAACTGGCACAGTGTTCCAGATTTAAAGTGTTTTATCCTCTGTTCATCTTTATGAACACATCTGGTTTTCATAAATCAGTTACACAAACAGAATGCTACAGCTAATGATTATATGAAGCTACAAACTTTCACTGGACCATTTCCAAAACTCAGTCGAAGGTTTTTACTACGCCACAATGATTAGCTCATGCAATGAGCACTTACTGATGTTTACTGGAAGATTGTTCCACAACCCCAGGGTGCTTTGCATGAAACTACAGCTATATTGCTGACACAAGGTTCTCACCATAAATTATCAGGCATATTTTAATCAAAAGCCCCTTGCTGATAATAAGATGATTATGTTGTGGTGTATTTGGATTATTTGCAAATATGAGGTGGAGTGAAAAGAGAGAACGAATCTTGCCCAATGTATTAGGTCCAATGTGTTAGGTAGCTTATCAACAATATCAAGGATGCAACAAGGACTTGTTTGAATATGACTTATACAGCTGCTAAGCAGCCATGAGAGAGCAACTCCAACAGCCTGTCAACACTGATAATGACACTGTGTGTGCTAAATTATAATTTGAGAACAGTGGAACTAATTATTTTTGCTAGGAAGATATTAAAAGAGTTGTAAATAGGCCACAGCTGTTGCAATCTAAGATTTATAAATTCAATGGCAATTCTCGGTAAAAGGTCAGAAGCTGTGAATAAGGTGTTTTCCTGTTACTTTAGTGTCTCTTAATAGCCTGAACCCTAATGAAATCATTGAGGTATTATGGAAGAATTGTTTAAGGAACCTGAACCTACCTTCCACATATTCAACCTATGACGCTAGTGAGGGAAACAGATCACTACTGGTGTTTCAACATACTGGGAAGTGCGGGGAGTTTTTGGATAACCTTCTTTGTTAGACTTCGTTCTTTAGCAAAAGCCTTACAATTCTAATACTGTAACAGCGTGCACTACAAATGGAAAAAAGTCCCGTATTCAGTTGGTATTCAGGACTGGAAATGTATTCCCAGGACTGGCGTGAAAACATCTTGTACTGTGGGTATAAAGACAGATGCGTCAAATTCATGTCTTGCTTGGGGTTACCTATGTCATAACTGCAAAAGAATGTTTAATCCGTAGTTAATCATGTCCAGGTTTTATCTACATTGGGAATTGGGTGAACTGGGAATGGACTGGTCCTATGCAAACATAAACTATTAAATGCTTGGTATGCACATTTTACACATCAATATTTTAACAAAGATGCACATGTGAACACAACATTGCAGTCCATGGTTCAAGTTTTGAAAAGACACACTACTGTTAATGTGTCTTTCAATCTTCTGATCATCTTGCTTCAGTGATAACACTGATAAAAGAGTCCCAGAGTAACTTTCATCTAAACACTTATAAACATAACTTCTGTCACATATCAAAGTCTGCAGAGTCTAGTGATCAACCCTTGATTTTTTTTATGAGCTACCATCACTGCCAATATCTGCAAGGCTATACAACGGTACAAAGGCGGCCGAAAACCTTGTTCTCCTGATTAAGAGACTAATCAACATTTAACACTTGCACTGTCAAATCTCTGGCAACCTTTACGTTTGTGCACCTTTATTATTATTATTATTATTATTATTATTATTATTATTACTACTACTACTACTACTATAGAACAGTTGACAGTCTCTATGGTGTGGTGGTAGGAAGAAGAAAAGTGTTTGAGTTTAGCCCCTTAACACTCATGCACACCTTTGATCCGCAAACACCCGATTTCCATGCTGTTACCATGGTGATGTCTGTAGGAAGCAGGTTAAGATTTGGAGACACAAAGGAGGACAAGAAGCAAGAAGATGGAGATAGATATAAAGAATGGAGGTTACGAAGTCATTATCTATGTATAATGGGGCCTCAGCAGCCTCTGGCTAATCATGATGAGCAAACAGAAAATGGTGTGTGTCAGTTTGTACTATATCAGATCTAGATACAAAACCATGCAGAATCTTTTTTGTCATCAAAGCTACTGTAACACACACACACACACACACACGCACACCTTGCTGTTCTGCTTTGTAGGTGAACAATACAGTACGCTGATATCCATACCTGAGTAGATGCAGCTACCCCGGGCACGCCTAGAGGTCCATTACATGTCCATAACTGTTTTGTAGATACAGTAGATTCCAACAGAGCAGTTTGGTTTGGTGAGAAATGAGTCCACAGTAAAGTATACTCCAGAGATCTGGAAGTTTTTAAAAATATTTTTCCTTCACAAACAGGACTGTTGCGGGGGCTGACCTAAAATTCTATCCAATTTGTCATGCCTCTGAGCTACCAGAAACCACAAAAACCATAGTGCTATCATTTTTAACAATACTTTCCATAATAATAATAATTTTTACTTTAGAGGTAATGAGAAAAACTTTCTTTCAGACTCAATCTCCTGCCTTCTAGCAACTGGTCAGAGGCCTTTGAATTAGCTCAGTACATCCCAACTTAACAAAAAAGAAGAAGACAAACATGACATCTTTACTTAATATTAATTTTACTCTCTTTCTCCAACACAACACCTGTTGGTCATTAAAGAAGGCTATTAGAGCTCTCTGGAGCATGCCCAATTCAAAAAGTCTCTAATCACTATGTAATGGAAACATCAAATAACCCTAAGACAACCATTAGGCAGACAAGGTGTGTGTGTGTGTGTGTGTGTGTGTGTGTGTGTGTGTGTGTGTGTGTGTGTGTGTGTGTGTGCGCTCGAGATAGGACTGCTGTTAGATCTATTAAGAGTTTTCATTAAAACAGTAGCCCAAATTAGTATTTTCCAGATATTTGAGCTACTGCGAAGAATAAGTTAAGCTGAAGGGTGTTATGAGCCCTGAACTAGTCTAAGAGGATTTTAAATTCCATAATTTAGAGATAAAGAATAATACAGATAAGAAGGTAACGATAAACATATTAAAAGCTATTTGTATAATATGTTGTCAAACCATTCATAAGCTCTTGCAAAGTATGATAAGCAAAATAAAAAACCTCTCGGCGTAAGTGGTGGAAAACAAATGTGGTGCCCTTACAGTGTACCTCACCAATCTGAGGTATAGGGTTTACATAAACATTTTAGGAATGTGTAAAGATAGAGCCTTAATGGAAAATGTTCTGTAATCCAGGTAATCAAGGCTCATTATAATACCATGGTACGATTATCATGTGGACAGGTTATCTATCTGTGATACAGATGGCAGTGTGTCAGCCAACAGTGCATTATAACACATTATCCTCGCTTGCCCCTGTGCTCTAGCTCAGGTGTACAGCGAAGGCGGAGCAACAGAGCACAAATATGATAAGGGTGTTATGCGATACTGCTAACCTAAGGTACAGTATGTAGAGAGAATAGAAGTGATGAAAAAGCTGATGACAGATGACGCAACGCTTCAGCTGACTCCTTCGCAGCAAACATTTATACGGCGTGTGTTAGACAGAGAAAGAGGCAGAGGGAGAATGACTCCCTGTACTCCCCCATCTCTCTCCTCCCTCTCTTTCTCTCTGCAGTGAGTGAGGTGATGAATGTGTGTGCCTGTCTCAGTTCCTATTAATAGTATTAATAGTATGGAGCAGGGCTGGAGATGTCAAAGCTAGGGAGGGATGAGATCTCTCACTCTCTCTCTCTTTCCCTCTCATACACATACAGAGTTAACGCCGTCTCTACGGGAGAGTCCAGATGTAGCAGAGGTGGAGTGTCTGTGGGTTGTTGGGGGGGGGGGGAGAAAGTAAGAGAAAGGGGGGGTAGAGGTTGAAGACAAAGCCAGCAGCAGAGCTTCAAACAGCATAGTGAGGGATTTACTACCCATACGATAAAGCAAACAACCCACAGAACTTCTCAGCACAGTGGGGGTGAAAGACTGGCCTTGCACAGTAGGGCTACACAGACGAACATACTGACACGTAGGTGCCCAGACACACATAACACATACTGTTAAACAATGAGTTAACTGATTTACCCCGGCAGCACTGTGCTACACGGTGTCCATAAAGACAGAAAATGACATGGCACTGACTCTGTATTTTGCCGTAGAAGACCACTGTTCCTACACCAAAGCCTATGAATCTGTGTACATGTTCCTACCTCGTGAGTTGGTGGCCAGGTCGGCCACTTTTTGAAAGGCATCCAGGAAAGCTGCAACAGCAACCACCGTCGCCCTGGGAGGAAAAAAAAGAAGACAGAGGTTTAGTATCACACTTCACTGATGTAACAACAACAACAACAACATACAATACTATGTTTTATAAAAAAAATAAAAAAGATAAAACTGTACAGAAAAAAGGAGAAAATCCCAGTGCATAATGATGGAAGAAGCAGTGCTTCGAATCAGTCAAAGGTTTCGTGAACACGGTGGGCTGATCAACTGTAGCTATTATATGCGTATTAAGTGTATGTAAGTGTTGGCAGGTAAACACATAAACTGATCAGGTGAAGAAAATACCAGATCTTGTTTTGCTCTGAAAGGTAAAGAAAAAAAACATCTTTTGTGCATGTATGTGCTAAATCTTAGATTATGAAGTTTACATTAACCCTGATCATTTTAGAAAATGTAGGTATATATGGTAGTGTCCGTATGTACTGTGATCATGGGAGTAAGTTAAAACTTAAACGTGCCCTGCTGTGTGAGGAATGACTGGGATTACTTTATAGACCGCTGGAATCTGTCCGGCTCAGCAGAGCAGCTCTTGAGCTGATTTTGCCGCACTTACAGGTGTCAATGTGGGATCTACCCTGTTCACCTCTAAAATGGAAAACGGACTTGTGGGGAGTTCACAACTCATACCTGCTTCTCTGTCATGTACAGTATGGTTTACCAAGTATTTACAAATTGCAGTACAAACTAATGCTTATACATAACAAAATAAAGAAAGGGCTAAATTCAATCAAAAAGTAGTGGAAGCTTGGTGTAAGATGACTTTCTGTTTTACTCATTAAAGACACAATCTTGCTGATATCCCCCTGTCTGGCTGCCTGACTGACCAGTTATTTTGCTAGCTGGCAACAGGCTGCCTCATTAGCAGTCCAGCTGACTGGTTAACTGGCAAATACTGACTCTTCTACTTCAGAAACAACAGGCCTCTCATGATTAATATCACAGGTATGGCGATGACGCTCTTGGTGTGAGTATGTACGTGTGTGCACATGCATGGATGGGATACATGATCTCCTCAACAGAGACAAGACAACATTAACTGGCAAATACAGTCTTGTCTATTTCAGAAACAACAGGCCTCTCATGATTAAGATCACAGGTATGGAGATGACGCTCTTGGTGTGTGTGTGTGTATGTGTGTGCTCGTGCATGTAGGCCTATGTGATATCTGTTCTCCTCAACAGAGACAAGACTACGTATCAGTCATGCATGCTAAAAAAAGAAACACAATTGTCTGTAAATTTCCCCAGGCACGTTCAGCCAAAAAAGCATGTTTGTTCTAACCTTGAGTACCTTCATTTATAAACACCTGTTATCTTCCAAGGGCCAACAGTTTCAAGGGCCAAGAGAAAAACATTATAACATAACAGTCCATACAGGTAGCTTTCATAATTGGGCAAAACAACAGCTGAATACAGGTTGCTGGCGACTGTCAAGTTTGACTTGCAGATGTAACAAACATGTTTTTAATCCTTAATATTCCAACAACAGGTTTACTGACTATGTTTTTCCCTGTGTATCCAAAGACACATGTAAGGCAATGGCAGGAGTGCTCTGATAAATGGCCTCTGGGGTGGAGTGATATTCTTATAGGGAAAGTGTATCGGTTGTACACAGATCTTGGGAAGTACTACTGCATATGTGAGGCGTCGAGGCAACATCAGTTGGGGATGAACACTACGTTTAAAAATAATCTGGGGGTGTGGAGTAAGAAAAAGTGAGTTCACCTGACCTCTGTAGCCCCCTCCTCATCTCTGCTTGATGCTAGCTCAGGGCTACATTAGCCGCTACTAGCATTACACACCCACATCTCCGATCAAACTGTCGGCAGTGGAGAGGCAATGTGGCGTCATGTAGGCGCCACGTTTTGACAATAAAGAAGAATGCGTGGAATAGAAAAGATGATATCTCTGGTTCTGCTGCATCAATTTTGATGCTTTTTTAGAAACTGTCCAGTGTGAGTGTGACAACAATGTTATATAAGTGCAATGCTAAATCGGTGGAGTAGTCCTTTAATGCATGTCTTTAGGGGTGGGAGGAAACTGAAGCACCCTGGGGTTCCAACCCAGGACCAGTTCTAACCACAGAGCCACAGTGTTGTGCGAAGATTTATAATAGACTGAAGGTTTATTGTGCTAAGAGTATGTTCCTAATGCTGAGTTGCACAGTACTTTTAAAAAGTATTTTCTCAACTGTCTCAATACTGTTAAAGTCGTTACTTGCTTAATGGAGTTACAGTTAACATCTCGGAGGGGCCCACGACAAGCTTGACAGAAAGGGAAAACAGAACCCTGATCAACTGATAAACAACCCTGATCCAAAACTTCATTGAGGCCTACATATTCTTCTACATTCAAGTGACAACCAAGTCTTAGCTTTCAGTCAATGATGGAACGGTCACTTCCTTAATCACTCAAAAACATAATATAATATTGGCTAATAAGTGCTGTGTTGTTATAGAGCTGACCAGAAGATCCAAGGGTGTGTCCTGCAAATGGAAAAAGAAACATACGCGCAGGCACACACAGATTCCATTCTATTTAAAGTCCAGTGCGGCCACCAGAGCAACCTCCAACTGATATGTCTCCACTAATTTATACTATACACTATTGCTCTGTGGATTATATTTTACATGCACTAGCAGCAGTCTTGTTCAGTCAGGTTTAATTTATTAATCCAAAACAGGTTTGTGTGGGAAGTGGTTGCAACAGAAGCCTACTTTTAGTATTAGTGGCCCCAGCCCTCTTAAATACAATGTGCAGTAGTTTACAATTACAAGCCATGATCATCCGCTCTAATCTGTTCCATGCTTTTACAAGAGAAATGCCAAACTATTAAACTGGTTCACTACACTTTCGGTAGAAACCTTGGAAAGGTTGTCAACATTAGAGGGAAAAACCACGGCTTTACATTTCACAGAGAATTGTTGAATAGGCAGCATTGAAAAAAATCTTTTTTCTTTTTTTTGCTCAATCGACAGTGAAATTAGGTAGGCTAACCTCTCAACAAATAAATGAATACTTAGTTGCACTAAAGGCAGAATAATTAGGTTTTAATACCAGCTCTGACAGTCAGCCAAAAAGCCTCTAGACTTCTGTGGCTGTAAGAATAAAAAAAAATAAAAAGCATTGCTGCTACAAGCCTTCAGCTCTGCACAGTGCTCTAACAATGACCTGACGGCTACCACTGGCCCTAAAATCTGCAAACGGCCCTGTCCTGGAGTCAAGACAAACGACTTTAACATATCTATTCCACAATGCCTTGGCCAAGCCAATCTAAACTCCCCATAGACCCTGGCGTAGTATAGCACAGTGCTCTTTCTGACAATGATACATTCAGCACTGCTGCCCCCCATCTATTCTTAGTCCAACAGAAACTGGAATGTGACTGTAGTAAATCTGAATCTTAGTAAAGAGGTTGTGTTTAACTCCTCCTGTTTGACACAACATACCAAGACTCAGGACAGAGCTAGTGCTTTGAGTGTGCTTTAAGAGATTTTTATATGTGTATGTATGTTTATACTGTATGTGTCTATTGATCTATCCATCCATCTATCAATCAATCTACTTATCCATCTACCGTCTAAGCGTTTTAGGGCTCCTTCTTGAGCCCAAATAAGTTTTATAAACCATACAGTTCTTAAGCTGAATTTGAAGTTTTGAGGTGGTCGGTTTCTTCACAAAATTAACTTCTGAGCAGAAGGAGGAAGGCCTATGTATACGCCTAGCTCTGACACAGCTGCATCAACCATGACCCACCAAACAGACCAAACACTGAAAGGACTGTGATTAGAAATCAGCTAACCTATATTCCACCCTGCCCTCTTTCTTCAAAGCTGTTCTGCGTGCATGCGTGTGTGCGTTTGCTGCTTAAAACCAGAATGGGCAGAAAAAAACACCATATTTGGACCAAAAAAATGACAGAACAGGCCCAACACTGTAATTGGTTGATTTCCTAGTTGCTTTGTGAGAGGGGAGCAGAGGGTCTAAATTACAGAGTAGTCTGCCTTAGGACGTCATTACACACACACAGACATATCCCGCTACCACTGCTGGCTAGTAACTTATCCAGGCCAAGGAGGGAAGGTGTGTGTGTGTGTGTGTGTGTGTGTCCCTGTCCTCAAGGAGATTATAAAGGTCCTTGGGTGGGGGGGTCATGCTGTAGTCAGAGGGGCTAGTTGGCCAAAGTTTTATTGGCTGGAGACAGGCTTTAAAGCAGACAGAAAAAGCCTTATTTGTAGGTCGCCACAAGCAAGCCAAGATAGCACTCTTATTAGCAGTACAGCAGCAAGGGCATTGTTACAGCCAGCCATATGCCACAACCACTGCCGCCTAGAGCAGGGCGTGAGCCAAGCTTAATCAGGCAAAAGCTAGCCTAAAATACCAAAACATGGTTTTCTTTCCATGAATGACACTCAACTCATCCTGTAAAGTGAATGGGATTACATTTCACTGGAATTGTGTACCTCGTACGTTTTTCATGTGACAAATAAAATTGATTGATAAAGAAGGAATTGATCTTTTCTGGGAGCAGCATTTGACTAATCCTGATAGAGCAGGAAAGTGGTGTAATGCCGTAAAACGAATTGGTCAAAGTATGGGACAGTGATTAGGGCTGCACGATATGAGGAAAATCGCGATAAATAAACAGATATTAAAGTGTACTCAGTTCTGCTGCTTTCAGTATTCCACTAAAATACAACAAATTGCTTGTTGAATTTAAAAGAAACGAAAGGAAATATTTTCCATTTCCAACATTATTTTAACAAATTTAATTGAATATAAAAGGAACCACTAAAAAAAGAATGACTATCTTTTTAAACTGTAATTTTCTTTCAAATAACACAAAAAATTTATGAGCGTCTATCACGATATGTCGCAGCCTTTCGTGTATATTGTGCCAGTTGATATTGCGATAAACGATAACGATTAAAAAAATTATATATTGTGCAGCCCTAACAGTGATCCTACTTTATTATAACATATTGTTTTATAGTGGACAAAAGGAAACTTTTCACAAGCATCTCCATCATCAAGCTGCCACTAACATACTATGACTGGATAAAAACACATTGACATACTGCAGGTTCAACTCACCTTTTCACCAGTACAATTACAGGTAGATTTGTTCTTTTATCATTGCCTCCGGTGCCCAGACACACAGACATCCTACTGCTAAACAACCCGTCATTAGCAACAAGGCTACAAATACTCCCCTGAGCTTTAGCATGGCAGGGTCACATATTTAACCCCTGAATAATGGAGACACTTGAATAACATATCACCATTAATCAGCCTTAATACTGAGAAAATAGAAGAATGGGACACTGAGTGGCCCCTGGAAAGTATTGTTAAGTCCCTGAGCCTTTATACAACTGTCACTGTTAGTCTGTCTCAGGACACGTGGACACTTAAATGGCTAGAGAACTGCCATGCATTGTTAATCAAAGAATAAGTTAGACCACAGGACATCCATATTTACAGTACTTGCTGGACAATAAGCTTTTATTTCAGCTGTCATCAGTTGTTTGTCTGCTGACACGTGGCCACTTAAAACCAACTAGCAGAGGTGACTGGGATTGGCATTGATTGTTTGCAGAAGACTTGGAATAATTTTGGCAGGAGGTGTGGAAATTTACAGCATTAGAAATACAAATTAAATCAGGCTTAAAGAAGACTAAATGTGGGAGAAGGACACATAATGACCCCTGGACAGTATTGTTAAGAGATTAGGATTTTATGTAGACTGTCATTGCTTATTAGTCTAACCCGTGGGCACTTAAAACTTCTTTTGAAAGGAATTGACACTGACATCTAATGTAAAAGCCCATATAAAGCACAAAATCTGTTGACAGAATGAGATTTTTTGGTGTCATCATGTGGTATCAGAGATGTTATGCAACAATCACAGTTGTATTTCCCTAGGCAGGAAAAGTTGTAGGTAGTTCTATAAAATCTATTTTGTTTTAACAATACAATCTGTGCTGTCTATAGTAAAGTCTCCATCCAAATTTAGCAAAGAATGTCACTGAATTTCCCCCAAAAAACAGCAAAAGAAAATACTAATGAATGCGCATTTCAATGTACTTCTATTAGGCAAATATTAGTAGAATCGTAATAGTTTGTTTCCTTTTACACACAGAAACAAATGGGTTGTATTGTATTGTATGTGCACATACGCACGGTCTCACCTGAGCTGCGACTGCAGTTTGCCGGCCTTGGTGATAAAGTCCTCCCAAATAGGATAGCTGCTCTGTTGAGGGGAAAAAAGATACATAAACATGAATGACACAATCATCAGAACAGATTTCAATACTCCCACAGTTACATAACAGTTCAATCAACATGAGGCCATACTGATGAATCACCTCACCTGAGGGCTAATCAGAACTAACCAAGGCTTAAGCTTTCTGATACAATTTCAACAGCTGGCTTTTATTTTGATCCAATTTAGTTTAACTTTTTTTTATTTTATTTTTTTATCTGCTAATGGGAGAATAGACATACTGTCATGTCCTGCATGTTCAACGTTTCAAAATGGGTCACAGGCCTCTTTTGGAAAGATCCCCACACAACAAGAGCACCAATACATGATATAATGAGCCTGGTTCCTGATGGGACTCTAAATTTATCTAATTCAGGTCCTGGGCTGAAAATAGTTGAATAGCCTATCAAAAGCATCACAGAGAACAGGTGGCCTAATGCATCAAAAAGAGGAGGCTAGGACAGCACCAGATAATGTGATGAATATCGCATGAGCACATGTTTGTTGCAGATGTGCTATTACTGTCAGAGGTCTGAGGAATGTCATGTTATGCTGTCAAACATTACACCCAACAACCAACTCAACTCTCAACCTACAGTACCTCTTGCTTTCTCTTTCCCAATCTGCCTCACATCACTTTTGTTCTTTTCGACCTCTGCCCTCTATTTGCATGTTGCTTATCCCTATCTCTTCTCACTGTCTGTCTCCCTCTCTCTCTCTCTCTCTCTCTCTCTCTCTGTAGTGGCCACCACCATCAGCTCAGCCTGCTTCAGAACAGATATCAAACGCTCCTGCACCATGGTACAAATGAGCCTTCTCTGCATTTCTCTTATAATTTCTTACTCTTCTTGTTGACAGCTTAGGTTTAGTGAGCTGTCACTTTATTGTTTCAGCATCTGTAGCGCTCTAAAAGAAAAGGCATTTGATATTTTCACTGGATTCTCTGACAGCATAGATGTTCATAAAATACAGGGGAACCATGAACTGTCAAGTGAGACATGGGAGGCTGAGAAGTGTGGAGTGTCCGAGCAGTATTCATAACAAACTTTCTGACACCAGTAGAGCCGATGGCTGGCCATTTGACCTACACACGTCAAAGCCTTCAGACCCTGCGGGTAATTTTTTACCCTGACAGCTACATTCCCGGAATTCCTTCAGACAAGATGTACAACAGCTGGGAAATTGTTAATTGTCTCATCGACCAAGCTGTAAGAGATAACATCAAAATAAGATGCCCTAGTTTTGAGACTGATGGTTGCCATATTTAGCCTTTATGCACTGTTGGCTGCTGCATACACATCAAACTGGAATAAATGGACGTACAAATGTATTTGTTTTTCCAATAGAATAGAATGGAAGAAATTGAGAAGAGCGCAGTCAAATATATTAATATAGGCTAACTTAGCTAACGTTACCACAAAAAGTAAACCTAATATACGTAAGACCAGAAATACTACACAATTTAACCTAGCTATAAACATCAGTTGGAAAGTATCTCACATTTACTCAGCTCTACTCCATTTTGTTTATCGACTTCTAACGTTAGCTAGCTAGATATACAATAAGAAGGTCTGGTCAGAAGTCTGACGCTAAGTTTGTCTGGCTAACATCAAATTACCTGTAGTTGACCTAATACTGATAACGTTAGACTGATTGGGAAGTTACTATCTGGCTGGGGAAGATAATTTTTGGACGTCGCTTAACGAAGATGTGTTGCATGTTCATTTGGCTTACCTTCATGTCTCCGATAACAGTTTGAAAGAGTCCTCCGAGCGCGCTGCATTCCTTCTCGATAACAGCCTCCATTTTCAGGACCAACTCCAGTGGTCAGTCCCGACTCGGTGAGCCGCTTTCAGTTCGCCACCTCCGCTCTCCAGGAAAACCAAAATACTCCAAAAATATGAACAAAAACGAACAAACCCTTGTGTTAAGATTCTACTGTTCCGTAATCGATGAACAACAACTTTTATCTCAGTCAAATGTAAAGAAGCACAGATCGGTTCTGCTCTGGTGCACGGTTTACTTCAAATCAAAAGAAGTTGTTGGGACGAAAGAGAAATTTAAATCCCCCTCTCCCCTACACGCCGCCCCGTTTATACTCATGGCTGGACCTTGAAGATTGCAGTTTGCTAGCCGAAACTAGAAATAATCCCAATGTTAGGCTGCTAATGTTACTCCGTATCTTGACAGGTAACGTTAAATGCCGACACTCACTCGTTACTCCTACTGCTTTCTCAACACTAACTGAGAGAGAGAGAGAGAGAGAGAGAGAGAGAGAGAGAGAGAGAGAGAGAGAGAGCGAGAGAGAGACGAGAGAGAGAGAGAGAGAGAGAGAGAGAGACGAGAGAAACCGAGACAAGAAATAAGCATCAAGCCTCCCTAAAGAAAAAATGCATTTCCGGTTAATTAGTTTACACCAAAATAAAATATCTGATAAATGGTGTTTAAGTCGCCCTGGAGAGATAAGTAGAATGAAAATGGAATGGAATGGAAATTTAAAATTAGGGTTCGGCAAATTAGTAATACTAAGTAGTAGTAGTACTCATAGCAAAATGCCTCGAAAGGGTCTTTCTCTATCACTTTGGGCTATTCTATTCATAATCACACACTGTGTGTAAGTGTAGCCTACATCAGTTAAATGCAACATAAATCAAACATTTAAAGCTCGAGGTAAAACTTTATATTTTTAACATTGGACGTGTTGTTATTTTTATTGTGAAGGAATGCCCGTAATACTTCCGGTATTTTTCTGTTTGACTTGACTTTATGATGATAGGAGATGCAGCAGCAGAGGAGGTGCAGTGAGTGAACGCGCGCATGGGGAGGTAAGCGCGTTCATGGTGTTTGTCCATTTGGTAGCACTGTAGGCTATCGTACAAAGCAGCGCCCTAACAACGGCTTGAATGTGTGGACTAGTTAGCTGACATTACTTTTGTAAGCATAGAACAAAGTATTTTCTTCCCTGTGAGTTGTGTTTAACGTCATAAGTGTTGATACAAGCACAATATTATAAAGAAACACATCAATTATGTTGACGCCAACGTTTTTGTTATTTATGTATAAACATTGGATACATGTTGAAAGGTTGAGCAGTTGTAGACAACGGGAGACATCTAGTGGCTGAAGTGCAAATTACAACATACAACTATTGCAAGGAGTTTAAATAGATGTGATGTGGTGAGCGTTAATTAGGCTACATCCAATCACAGGAGCAAATTAATGAATCAATTAAGTCAACCGTTTCTATAAAGACCGTATCTATAGCGCTAAAGGCATTTAAAAATGATGTTTCATTGTTTCTAGCACTTACCTAACCTTAACCTTACTTTTAAAGGTATAGTCATATGAGCCGTACTGCTTTTTCAACAGTAAATATATATGTGCTGAAACTGTATTACAATACACCATGACATATTTAGTTTTGATAGTGTGTGTTAAGTGAAATTAAATGTATTCACAGAAAGGCCGAGTCATAAAAATATCGGACCACGGTTACTCTCACAGAAAATCAAAGGGACATTATGTTCACTTAGTCAAGTCTTTGAATTATGCAACCTGAGGAACTCTGTGGGAAACAATAGGCCTACTGCCTGGGACACAGTTTATCCCTGTACACGTTGCTGTGTTTCCCCCATAGACAGTAAACGAAATGGACACATTGACGCCATAGACTTCAACGGAGACCATTGAAGTCAATTAGAAGTACTTTTCCGGTGATGGCTGAGTGTTACTGCGCAGTCTACAACTGGGCTTGACGACGTAGATGATGACGTGAGAAACCTGTCTGAAAGTTGTAAGTCTTGTGGTAGCTGTGCCAAGAGAAATCTCAGTCATTCCGAACAGGGTGAGAACTACGTGGGAGCTCGGCTCCTCTTAATAAGACATGGGCTCCCCCGAAAACGTGATTTTTTTTCAATTTTGGGGGGTCTCTAAAAATATTGACAATGTGTAATTTTGACGTGCAATTTCAGTTTTGTGTAATGTGATCGTCATGGATTAATATCTGTAAAATTGCAAAAATATCATTCATTCATGCATGACGGCAATTTTTACCTATTTCACTTCAATAAAGATAACTATACATGCTATTCCTGTCATGAGCATCAAGGCGTGGCGGCGCTGTGGGGCAAATTTAACTCATGTTTAGTACATGCTAACTCAAAGATTCATGGAAAAAATATAAACATTTATCGCGTGCGCAAAATCCTTGAAATACATTCTGCAGTTAGCATCGTATAGCCATGGCAAAAAACAAGAAAACAAGGGCAAGGCAGTTTAATTCATTTTGGTTTTACGAAGAACTTGTGTAGGGATGACACGACCGATTCACCTGCTGCAAGCCCTGCTGTTGAGGCGGGAGGGAACGAGACGAGAGGGCATGACACGGGAGTTAGCACACTCCCTTGTCAGAAACAAGAAACAATGTCCTCTCTGGCTGAAGATGGTGGTTGTAACAGCTCGTCAGAGGCCGGTCACGACCCTGACACCTCTTGCTCCTCTCTCCCGTTAAACTGGAACAGCAAGCAGTGGAGAGACTGGAAGAGCCGACATACATGGCTGTTTGTAAAGGATGGAAGCTTGGGGTGCATCGCTTGTGGGGACGCAAAAACCCTTCTTCTGTCTGAAAAGGTAACTGGCACACACTTGTCTGAGGAGTGGATCAATGGGGAAGTAAGCAGCACTGCTCAGAACAAGTTGCGAAAAAAAAAAATATAAACACAGGGACAGCATTGCACACAAGAGGGCCATTGAAGTGGCATTGATTAAGCAAAAGGAGATTCTGCCAAATAAAGTAATTGAGGTGAATTCCAAATTAATGGAGGAGACCGCAACATCATTCAGGTCCGCCTATATGGTGGCTAAGGAAAGGCTGTCTTACAGAAAGCTCACCCCTTTAATGAAGCTTCGGGAGCTTAATGGCGCAAAGGTGGGAACTGCGCATAAATCAGATCACTCCTGCGCTGAGATTATAGGTCATATTGCACAGCAAATGCGGAAGAAGTTTGTTTCCAATATTCGAGAGCTCAATTCAAAAATTAGCATCACCATTGACGATCTCATCGTTTACGTAAGCTGTGATGTGAGTGGCAAAGGAGATGTAGAAAATGTGTTTTTAGACATTGTAGAGTCCATTTACAACACGTTAAAACAGTGCCTTCGTACAGCGGGATTAGATGATGAGTTTTTGTGAGAAAACCTCATCAGCATCGCCACAGATGGAGCTTCAGTTCTCACTGGCAAAAACACTGGAGTCATTGCAAGGCTTAAGCATGACTTTCCAAACATCCAGTCCATACATTGCTTGGCCCATCGCCTTGAATTGGCTGTCCATGATTCTTTGAAAGTGGTTGCTGGATGTAATC
This sequence comes from Sander vitreus, assembly GCF_031162955.1. Classification (NCBI taxonomy): domain Eukaryota; kingdom Metazoa; phylum Chordata; class Actinopteri; order Perciformes; family Percidae; genus Sander; species Sander vitreus. The sequence continues at coordinate 19,516,668 of NC_135860.1, read as the reverse complement.
ATTTCGAGTTTTTCATTGCCAAGCTGTATTCTCTGTACCACCAGTCTGCAATGAATGTGAGATTGCTTGAGGAAGCAGCTGCGCATCTAAATATGCAGATTTTGAAAATTGGACAGATATTCACCATCAGATGGGTGGCGAGTAGTTTCAATACTGTAAAGGCTGTCTGGAATAACTACCCTGCTTTAGTGCGCCACTTCAAAATTGCAAGCGAGGATGCATCTCACAATGACACAGAGAGGAAGAAATTCCTGGCGCTATACAAACACCTCACAAACTCAGGGTTTTTACTTGATTTGGCTTGCATGAAAGACATACTCCGTGAGTTGCAGGGCCTGTCACTGAAATGTCAGCAAAGAAACATCACTCTAGTTGATGCCAGTTGCCACATTCTGCAGACTATTGATATACTAAAAGCAATGAAAGCGAGTGGAGGGAAATCCACACAGAAAGCTGAACAGCGCACGTCCCTGGGGCTGTTTTAAAGATGTTCAACTGGTTGAGGGCACAGGCAAGATGAACCGAAATCAGCTTTATCAATCTGTGATCGACAATCTCACAAGGCGAATGCCAGAATCAGACCTCCTACAAATGCTAAAACCCCTGGACAAGCGCTATTGGCCACAGGATCGGAATGCTTTGATCCTGTATGGAGAAAATGAAGTACGTGCACTTGCTAAAATGCTTGGGGAACCAGCCAGAGAGGTGGTCGAGGAGTTTCGCGACTGGAAGTTACAAGACAGGGCACCAGGCAGAAAGCTGGAAAAGATTTGTACAGCGAGTAGAACATACCGTAAATGATACTGACAGCAAGACCCACAATAGATTGCGTGAAAACAGCCTCTCATCGCTCCTTTTTTTGGACATTAATGGACCCCCAATGGAGAGTTTCGACCCAATTCCCTTTATCGCATCTTGGATTAAGGCACGTCATCGTCCATCCACTTCTTGGATTTCTGGACGAACAGCAAAGGAAGCTGACCCCAGGCCTCTGTGGTCAATTCTGTGTTAAGGTGAGGCATGCTATTCACAATGTGATTGGATTGTTAAAGGTCTGCGTGACTCTCGATGTTTTAGGCCTAATTGAACGGAGGAATTATATTATTTTTCGGTAGCCTGAGTAACTTGTCTTTAACTGTTGTTCATGTGAAATGTCAAAGACAGCCTGATGCGTTTTTGTGGCTGGCTGTTTGCTGTTTGACCTATCAATCCCTGTCGATAAAGTATAATAGGGTAAATCCTGTATAGCGCATAAACTTGTAGCTGTTATGTATCTTTGTAAGTCATTGTAAGTTGCGCAAGCGCACGGCAAGACCCCCCCCTTCACTGAAAAAAAGGGGCTCCCCCAAAGGCCACGGTATAGTTCTAACACTGATTCTGAATCTTGCAGAGACGGAGAGTAGGAGCTGTCCATTGCCTGTATAATTTCCACATCTCCCGAGAATATAGGTGTACCTCGTTACCTCTACTTCATTATTTAACAACATATACTTTTCTTAAAATATCCAAGTTGTTCGTGGATAAATGTTACTTCATATGAATTCACTTGCCTCATACCGAAGTATTACTAATCCATCAAAACGTTGCTGAAATATTTTGTTCCGATGCTTTCATGGACTCTCTATAGGCTTCTCCCTTGACTGTATGCTTCCACGTCCCCCCCGATTGCCTGCAAGCTTCTCCTGACTGTACGGTAATTTCTCTACTGTGCGACAGAAAGTTGCGTGGTTATGACACAATCAATAGCCTATTCTTCACAAAAACAACAAATAAACAATGGAGGGCGCCCAGATCACTCAGTTGGTAGAGCGGGTGTCCATATATAGAGGTTTACTCCTCGACGCAGCGGGCCCGGGTTCGACTCCGACCTGCGGCCCTTTGCTGCATGTCATTCCCCCTTCTCTCTCCCCTTTCATGTCTTCAGCTGTCCTGTCAAAAATAAATGCCAAAAATGCCCCAGAAAATCTTTAAACGCTTCAGATGTAAAGTTATTCGCTGCCAAAGTGACGCCAAAATGAATGGGAGACAATGGAATGGAACGGAAGGTGATGGTTTGTTAGCCTAGAATCTCCCCATAGGAGGTACGCTTTCCAGATGGTCGCTTACCCCCTTGGTTTCCTCTCATAATGCCCGTATGTGTAGGTCGGTCAGACTTGACATTTTCAGACTTTAGCGACTCCTAGTGGTAGAATAAAAAAGACAACGTGGCAGACAACAATGGACCCTGTAATGATTCAAAGACAAGAGCTTCTTTTTTCTTCAAAACCTTTATTTCTGTAGTTCGAAAAATTCATTAAAAATGTCAAAAACAGCAGGTGTCAAAAATCAAAGATTCTTTATTTAAAAGTATTTTTAAATTAATAACATTTAATAGCCTAATGCAAAGAAAAGTATACAGCTAATACAACTAATAAATCATGTAGCAACATAGTTATTGATTTGGGTAATTTTATGATGAATCATCGCAGTTACAATAATCATCAAACACTAAAAACATACTACTATATATACTTAAATGATCCATTATTAGATACAAATCAATGTTTGAAATATAGTAGCTGACAAAAGCTGTTTTTTTATTGATGGTCAGATTAAATGTTAGTTTGTAGTAGCCTAGAACGAGAATGACAATGAAATTCATCAATAAGTCACAGTGGAGTCACATACAACAACACAAGTTTAAACAGGAACAGATATTATCACATGAATAGTTACCAAATTGTGAAAAAAAGTTCTCACAACAAGAAATTACAAATTTCAAATTTAAATATCAGATAAACTCATATTTTAAATAGTAGCCACATCAAAATGTATTAACAGTCGTCTAGAGTGAGTTTACAGCTCAGTGAAAACAATCATGTTGCCTTTTAGGCTTTTTCAAACTAATTGCACCATCACATTATTGTTCTATTGTGCATAACCTATTAGCAGCATACATAGGCATGTTTTTGTGGTATATCAAATGGGAAATATTCCCTTCAATATGGATGTGACTCAGGAAATTGGGCAATATGACTAATTCAAACTAATTGCATTATAACATTAAAAGGACAAATCCGACGCAAAATGAACCTAGGGGTTAATAACACGTGTACCGAGTCAACCGTTCTCTGGGATTTGTTTTCATGCTAATCGAATGTGACCAGTTTTAGCGCAAACCGCTAATTAGCATATAGCGCTAGTCACCGGGGCACGGGTAAAGTAAAAAGAAATCGCTATTTCTATACCACTAACAAGGCTAAAAATAGCACCACACTTCCACGGTAGCATAATGAAGGTCCCAACATGTAAACCGAAGCATTGAGAACTTTGTAAGTGTACAAACAGTTTATTAAAAAGATAGTTTATAAAGACAGTACCGTTCACGTATATAGGCGGGTGCCATCTTGGGAAAAAAACTCACGACTAGTCGAACGACGAAAGTTCTCAATGCTTCGGTTTACATGTTACTTACATCTTGCATAATCACCCTGTATAGACTGGTATCGTATTCAACTACTTAAACTGCTATTCTTTAACTGTGTCCTCAAAATACTTTTAACAGCCCAGAACCTACCTGAGCCCAATTCTTTCAATATCTCAGAAGAAGAATTATTGTATTAATATTATTGTCGAGAAATCTTAACAGATGTTTTGACTGAGGCAGAAATTTTTGTATGTTTGTATTTTTTTTTCTTCCTTTGATGACCTGAGTATCCCATCAGAAAATAACAACGTTTTCACTGAACAGAATAGCAGTGCTCTCCATGGAGCTCTGGATGGTGTGGCATATGTTTTAATAATACATGCTAAAGTTATGAAGTTATGACGCAGTTATAAAACTAGTTTGCACTGGTTTTCCCAGTTACATCCTCCACCTCTTGAAGCCCATCACCATACTGCAGCCGTAGCATAGTGTCACCAAAAATGCAAATATCTGGGACAAAAAGACAAAAAGGAGAGAAAGCAACAAAACTGGTCAGAAAAACCCAGCCAACTTTACTCACATGTGCTAACTGCAACTTGATTCATTACCTATCTATAATTATTTAACTATTTTAAATCCATTACGTTCCAACAAGCTTATCTGAAGACATCTTTCTTATTCTAATCAGCAAAAAAACAACATGTATAAAGCAGCTGAGTGAAGCATTTTTATAACCCTAACTAGAAAAGGTGAAATTGTTTGCAAAAGTGGCTAATATAAATATTCATCAAAAGTATCAACTCAAATATACTGTTTTAAAATGACCTTTTCTTTGGTATATATATATATATACACAATATATACAGAATATGAAAACTCAGCACAGAAATGTAGCCTTTTATATGAGTTTCTCAAGTTACACATGTTGGGTCAGCACAGGTTTCTTTTAATATAAGACCTAACATCACATAACCAAACATAACCTATAATATTTCTGTCAAAGAGGAGGGCCAGCACTTGCTTTTTTAATCATACTGTTTATGGCCTGATAGATCTAGCTGATAGCAGGACACAACAGGCATGCATTCAATATTCTGTTTATTTATGGCAACATGGACACGCTTTCACTTTATCAGAAGTTTTTTAAAACCAAAACAAGACCAAAACTGACGTTTAGTGAGCAGGGAGGTTACTGTGTAAATGCAAATGTGTCAACTGAGGTGTTTCTTTGAACTTATTGAGAGCCTAAACAACTAATAAGGCTGTTATTACCTTCATGATTATATGAATTAACCTTTCGTAAAACCAACTATTTCTGTTTTTCTTTTGTGGTTTTTTTAAATCTTTGTAACGCAATTTCAGCAGCTCCCGTACGTCAGTAAAAGTCAACCAAGGAGTTTGACATTGGGCTATATTCAATCAGATAGCACTGTGAGTGCATTATGATATGAATTAAAATGTACAAATTATACATGCACTGTATTACAGACTTTATTTGAAAATATATGACACTCACCGTGGCAGCCACATTAATACTGTATTGCTTGTCATTCAGGACTGTGAATATGTTGCCCCGAGGGTAGGTTATACACATGACACTTTGAGTGCTGTTAGGCAGTGGCTTGATGTGGGCTCCTCCATTAGCTGCTGTAGTTGCTGCCTCCAGCACGAAGGCAGCAACGTAGAAAAGCAAAGCTATGAAATGGTAAATCACATCCTGGGGGAAAAGAAGAGAGAATGCATTACAAATAAACACAAAAAAGTTCAAGTAGTAGCAGTAGATGGGAACAAAGAGTGACCAACATGTGAGTGTTATCCCCATTGGGTAATTATCAGACAATAGCTGCACTGGTCACTACAGCTCCCTGGACTTTGGCATTCACATAACAGACCAGGCTATCTATCGGTCAAAGAATTAGTTATAAAGCATAACATAGTAGATAAAACAAACATGGAAAATAAAAGAATGAGTGAATACATATACAAAAGAGTGAAAAGACTTAAGTTATTTGGAAACCATCATATTAATAAAGAAAGTAGAAAGACAGACACAGAGAGAGTACGTGTCAGAGAGTAAAGAAGGTTAATGAGAGTTTGTGTTGTCGACTTTGCGAGCCCGGCGGGACTACAGGCGGGCCTTTGTTGCGTATTGGTGTGAGCTCATCATCCTTGTCACTCATTGTTCGGCCGAAAAACAAACAACTTCACACGCCTGGCTACTCCTGGAGCAGGGCTTGGAGCCCGAGGCAAGGCAGGCTCTGTCTGAGAGCCCAGACTTAACACAGAGTACACTACAATGACATATCACATATCACAATAACATGGCACAGGTTCTCACTTTTCGTCTTATATTGTACATTTATAGTAGTTATGCACTAATGGAAAATGCTCTCTAATAGTGATTTCATGTTTGTTACATTCTATATGTTGTACTCCACATACATGTAGGTGCTAGGGTACATTATTGAAAAGTTCTTAAGCAAGGTACTTAGACTGCTTATAGCCTAAACTCATTATTATATCAGATTTTTAGGCAAGGAAACCAGCCTAAATTAGTTGATTTTCATTGAAATACAAACTGCCTCATGTGCTGCACTAATATGTAGCATCTTCAGCCACACCTGCTTGAGCTTTTTACATACAACAAGAAGGCTATGGGTTTACAGCTAAGCTATATACTGTACAGTAGTTACAACAATAGCTATTTCACAACAGGGATGCAACTATCGATTACTTTTATTACCGATTGATCTGAAGACTATTTGCTCAATCAGTCGATTAACCAGCTAGTCTAAAAAACGTCCCACCATAATTTCAAGGTGCCAGAGGTGATGTCATTATGTCTTGTTTTGACCCACCAACAGTCACAAACTCAAAGAGAATCAATTTTCTATAATATAAGACAATGGTTAGCAGCAAAATGACTCAATTATCAAAAAATTGGAATTGATGGATTTTCTGTTGATTGGGCAATCAATGAATTGACTAAATGTTGTAGCTCTATGTCACTTGGTGCTCTATGTAAATTTCCACATTAATTGCTAGCTCTATACTGGGATTAGTGCAGCCATTCTGATAGATCTTGTCTTAGTTCAGTTCTGAACTACCAACAGCTTACCTTTAATAACGTAGAAGTTTATAGCCTAATGTTGGCATTCTGGTGTAGGTGACAGCCAGCTTCTGACAATTTAAGTTACCATTATTGTCTAAATTACAAATCTCCAGAGCTGTTAATGTTTACTACGAAATACTTTAATGTTTCAAGCCACCTTTAAAACAAGTCACATCTGTCATTGCAACAACTTGGCTGTGTTCTACACTGGCACGGAAAGAAAAGTTGCCAGATGACTGTCATATTAAGATGAGGAAGTGTAACTGCTTATGTTTGAATAAGTGGCATAAAGCTTTGTGGGATCCTACAAGAGAGCTGATAAATGAATAAACCATCTGCCTCACTGTGTAGTTAGATCATTATACTGAAGAAACAACATGTTTGTTAAGCACCTGTTTTAAATTACAACACAACAGTTGCTGCCATGACAACATTATCAAACATGACAGTCATCGTAAAGGTGGAGTGGAGTTTTTGACACAGACCTACAGTACCAATGGTGTCACACTATTCCACTGATCAGGTGGCTGTAATACACCAATATTCTACAATGTGCCCGCAAAGACAGGAAAGAACTAGACTGCAAGCTAGTAAACATGGACAATATCGCCGCTCAATGCATGCCGGTTGAATTTGTGTCCGACTTCATCCTAACTTGCTCCGACGTCATGCACACGTGGGCAACGATAACCTCACGAGATCATGGTGGCCGCATTTTTGAGAGGCAGGCGCCGCAGTTGCTCTCCACCGACTCAAGACCCAGGCGGACCCAGGGCATGATGGGAACCTGCCTGGCTCTCAGCTGATCTAACAGCTTGTTGGTTCAGAATCGACTCAACATGATGACATTTTATATGTCATCATGTTGTCTGTGTAAAGGCTTATTCTGTACAGAACACGTGTTGTGTGGCGGAAGGTGACGCTTAGAAGTAAGAGAGACTAAATCCGTTCAGATTTCGGATCATCTACAGTCTGTTGTTTATTAACATCAGCAACAGATCGTGTGTAGAGCATTTTAACAGGCTTCTTTGTCATAATAAAAACAACTGGAGACTGCGTACAAGCTGATATATGGGTCTGATAACATTTTAATTAATTGGAATCAGACCTAACAGGATGAAAGTGTTTCTGTGACTTCCTGTTTAGACTGAAGGCTGCTGGAAACGGCTGGAAACTGTCCAACTTGACCGCGGCTTTTTGTCACCGCCCCCTGCTGCTGCCGCCTGCTTTCGTCCACATTACAGGCGAGGCGCAGCTCATTTCGAACAAGCCTAATGTTTTATGAGGAAGGAAATGCACTCAACATGTTTGGTAGACCTTTAAAGACGAACACAATGTGTTATGGTGAGTAACCCTGAATTAAACATAACTTTTGTCTGTTTATAAGTAAACTCCACAGCTAAAACATTTTAAAAAGTGTTTCGCTATGTTATGTTGTCAAAGCATTCACAGGCACTTGCACACAAAAAAAAGATAAGCAAAATGAAAGGCTTCCAGGCATAAGTGGTGGGGAAAAAATGTGGTGCCCTTTCAGTGTCTGACCAATCTGAGGTATAGGGTTTAATATACAGTACACATTTTAGTGGATGGAAGGACAGAGCGTGACTGACTGATCAGATCATTTATCTACCACTCACCAAGAAATTCCAATCAGTGTTGATGCGGTCAGCCAGGCCGGTGACGAGGAGCGCGAGGTAGGCGGAGGAGAGGAAGAAGGTGGTGAGGGAGACAAACATCACCCAGCCCTGCAGCAGAGGCACGGGCACATTGGAGGACGCCACCAGGATCCATACCAGACCACCAAATAACTGGGGATAGAGACAAACACTCCTATTGGTCATTATGTTTCAGTGGACACATTTGTATAGTTACAGGCTTGCCAACTATTTATGATGCACTAAGAAGACATAAAAGTATAATAACTGTACATATGTATGCTAGTAAGGTTTATTGTACTTATGACATCCAACTTAGAATCTGTTTGCCTCACTGAGTGAAAATCATTGGAATACGCTTAATGTAAGTTGTCCAGGAATAGCTGTGGTACACCAGTCTGCTGTGACTGAATGAATGTACTCAGTACACAGTACTGATAGAAAAATGATGAATTTTATAATACAATTGAAACTGTATTACATGTGGATCAGGCACGTCTGATTGTTGCATCAATAATTGTGAGATTTTGCATTATCTGCTCATAATATGCTGCTTTTCACAGTTTGGTGACAGAATCCAAGGCAAAGTAAAATCAGCTATGTTTATGGTAAACTTTGGACAAAGGAGCAAACATGAAGTCAACACAGTTTATTAAAACACTGAAGAAGATTGTGTTATGGAACTTCCCAAGTATTTCTAGACTACAGTATCTACTGTAGTTTATGACAGGTGTAATATCTTGGCAAAGGCTTTCACATTGTGCACGCTGACAGACACACATTGGCAATTGAATGATAGTTTCCATCTGAAGGCCTATCTGTACAGGCCTTCACCTGCAAAGGCCTATAGATAGGTAGTCAAATAATCATAAGCTTAGAGGTAGCATGTAAAACACGTTTTTCTATAGTGAAAGGAGATGACGGTGATAACAAATTTGGTATTTTACATGCCTGCACTGCTCTATAAGAAACAGGTGTTTTGACCCTCGCGGCCAGTCTTGGCGACATTTGCCCTTGCTTTGACTCGTTATTCAAAAAAAAAAAACAGCTTCAGGCAATCACAGTGACGACCAGTGTGTTGGCAAAATCCAAACACTCCAGCCTACAACTTAAAGTCTAACTGGACTTGAACAACGTGCTGTACAAGGCCATCGATTATTAATAAAGAATTAGTGACTAGGTTCTGCAGACTAGAGTAGGCTATTGCTACAATACAACTGAAGTCACTGATACATTGTAAGAATATAACATACAGTTGAACATCACAGATACAAAACACACTTACTATTTCTACACAGACAAGGGCTCCAGAGTAAGTTCTCAATACTTCCAGTCCCAAAGGAAGAGAAATGGTTGGCGCTGGGAACGAGGTGGCAGTGGGATTAGCGGCTGGTTCCGACATCTCTAAATCTCCCTCTCTCTTCTCTCTATCTCCCCCTCGCCTGTGGCTCTCACTCTCTGTCGCCCACGAAAAAGAGTCCGTTGAACAAAGGACTGGAGCAGCGGAGGAAATTCCTCCGGAATCATGTGTCCCCGAACGCAAAACAGGTCGGACAGGTGCAGGTGCAGGTGCCACTCCCTGGAAACCAGCGGTGCATTCAAGGACCTCACGGAAGCTCCTACATCCACATCCGTTTAAACAATTGCAGTGGTGGAATCAATGTACATTAATTACTTGCTATACTTAAGTACAAATTCGAAGTATTTGTACTTTATTTGAGTAGGTTACTTCCATTTTATGCAACTTAATACAACTTCCCATCAATTCTCAGAGGCAAAACTGTACTTCTTAATCCACTGCTTTAGTTAGTAGCTAGTTACTTTTCAGATGACAATTTTCTTCCTATCCAGTGAAAACCCTCTATCTCTAAATTTGGTGATTTTGATGAGAATGTTGATGATAAATCCATAAAAAAACATCCCACTTCCTTTATGGGTTGTGAAAGCTGTCCTACTTCTTAAGCTAAATAAACTATTTAAAAATTATTTTGGATGAGCTGGAAAATGCGTCACCAAAATATGAAAACAGGCCTGTCTTTTTGAGCTGAAAATGAAGTTTACTTTTTAGAGATACATGGTCACAGGACAGCGCTACAAACATATTCAGATCTTATAGAATATATATATATTATAGAAGCCTATATTAAAATACCCAACAGTATATAAAGGAGTTAAAATTAGCACAACCTTAAACATCTAAAATGCAACATACACAATGCAGCAGTAATATCAATCCAGAAACATCATATATAATAGTAAAACACTGACAAGAACCATGTTACTGCTAAATAAGTACTTTCACTTGTGATACCTTAAGTACGTTTTGCTGATAATTCTTACATATACTTTAACTTAAGTAAGGTTTTGAATGCAGAAGTTTTACTTGTAGTAGAGCATTTTCACAGTGTGGTATTAGCACTTTTATTAAAGGATCTGAATACTTTTCCCACCACTGCTTATATGTGCAACACTGGCAAGAAAAAGCCAATAAAATGTTGACAAGTCATGTAACTAAGCTTATAATTAATTTAGTAGTTCGAAGTTGACTATAGTACAATAGAGAGGGAGGCTAGAACAAAAACAACACCCATTACCCATAATGAATGATCCATAATGAATGATAACCAAAATATATTTTCTTCATGTCAGTCATGGTTATAACATGCCAATAAATTTAGTTTTGGCAGAATGAATCTGCTGTTTGCATCAGATGTTGGTAAGGTAGTATATCAAGTATGTTATAAAAGGCTTCAAGGCTATCAATGATTAACACCACAGACTGATCCCTCCTTTACTCCTTCATGTTTACATTACTTTTATGCTCTCCACACCCTAAATGTCAATTCTTAATACTATAACTCTGCAATCAGTAGGCTACATTGTAAATATATGTGCTCATCTTGTACTTCTGGTAATTCCAACTCCAACTGAAGGCAACAATTTTACTCCCACTTGTTGGTTGGAGCCCTGGCTCCGTCATTGTGTAAGCAGCCACCAGCAGACACCACAACTCAGAAAAATGACAGAGGAAAAATCAAATAGTTGGAGTCATGGCTATTGATGATTTTTTTTTTTTTAACACGGTTAGAAAAGAAATAAGGTCTAAGAAACAATGGTGTGTCTACTGGTTAACCTTCCCAGTACAGGAGCAAAGTAAATATTAGCTTAAAGGTTAGAGTATCTGCTGAGGAGAGAGGAGAACTGATTTCCAAACTGACTTAGCCATGTTTAACATCTTTGCATTAAAACATGGGACAAACACATCAAGTGTTCGAGGGTCATTTTTGGGGACCACATGTTTTTTTTTAATCAAATGGTGATGTTGTTACATTGGTTGGTAGCAGTTTCTTATGGTAAGCCACAGTTAATGTTTAGCTATGACTTGGGTCATGTGAACCAATGTTGATATAACCTTTTAAAGGGCGCTGAGCTTAGTTCACAGTTAGAATCAATACCACCTGTATAAGACCCCTGTATCCTATCATGTGAGATACCAGCATTGTTAGATTGGAAATATTTTTAAGGGTGATTTTTTTTTTAACATCAAGGAAATCACAAGTTTTAAGAAGCACATATTTGCCCCTGTTTCTCTGTACATAGAAAGACTTTAGCCCGGTGCGTCCTTGGAGGCCTTCATAGATATAAAACATATATAATATTATATCAATGCCTCACTCACTGTCATCTATGGAACAGCAGAAAGCCTGATATTAATCTTCTTTAATTAAACGGCTGATTCTTAAGCTACAATGTAAACTACTACGACTCTGCGAGATTAAAATAAGGACATTGTGAAATATAAAACTAGTCAATCTTACTCGTTTGTCCATGTTTTTAATGTTTTTATTGTTTATTTTAGAAGCAGTGGAAGAAAACAAAACAACATACAACGCTGTGTGTTACCTTTCACTTTGAATGACTAAAAAAGCAGGAACAAAATATTAATAAGCAATATTGTGAAGATTAAAGAAAACTCATTATGTGATAATGGATACATTCCCTTAACATTTGTTTTAGCGCCTTTTATTTCATAAAAGAAATTAGAAGAAAATAAACTTGGAAGTAAGAGTTTATTTGGAGGGCTTGTTTGTTATAAAGATAAAAAGTACAATAGAGACACAGGCAAATGGAACAGTTTTTATCAGGCTGTCAGTTATCGAATAGGCTATATTTACAGGAGGAGAAATGATAATCTGATCAAAACGTATTATTTATTTGTCTTTTTGGGGGGTCAGGGGGTCAGTGGGATACTGTAAAATGGGATGGGAAGGCCTGAATGGCATCAACTGACAAACGAATGGCTGCCCACAGGACCTCAATACTCACACGTCCATGGCAATTTACTGCTACAAGAAACGTCATTAAATCCCTTTAGTGAACCCGAGACCTCAGCACAATCCTCATCGCCAACACTATTATTGGGCTCATATTCTAGCCAGAAAAAACCTTCCAGATCAGTCCCATCCACCCACCTCCACTTGCCCTCACGATCCTTGTCAGACAGACCAATCCATGTTCGGACAGATTTGCTGACAAAATCCAGCTCTTCTTTTGTTGTTACAATCGCCAGGTCCTCTCCTCTCCTTTGACAGTCTTATCTGCTGTTTTCCCAGGTTTTAGTCAACCCATGAGCAGATAAATAGTAAATATTAAATAGTAGCTCTTGTCTCCAAATGTTTTCCATCCTTGGAGGCAAGGTTGACCTACAGTGGAGACAGATGAGTGTATTTCAGTGAGGCCTATTGGGACCAAAAACTGGTTTTGGAAAGGTTTAAAAAAGGCACCACCTTTCTAAACTTTAACTGCACAGTATTACCTTTTTCTACGGTTTAGAGTCCATTGCAGTTTGGGGCCATGTACAGTAACAACGATGAAAAGTGAAGCCAATGCGTATGCCTTAAAACTGCATTATATCTAATTTCCAGCAAAGGGCAACTCAAGTGGTTGCAAAAAGAAGTCAGCTTGTATAGAAGTCTATGGGGAAATGACCCAACTTGTCATTTGATTTATTACCTCAGTAAACATTTTCCTAACCAGCTTATGGTTTCAGTTGCTACTTTCAAGTCTTCTTTAATACAGTATGATGCTCATTTTGTAAATTATGGTAACATTTATTTTAAAATTGATAATAGAGCAGGGCATGCTTTAGGGCGTGGCTAACACACCAACCTGTCAATCACGATGATGCTTAGCAATGCGTATATCCATGGCAATGTGTACATTAAAATAGCCGTGAACTTGTTTTGGGGTGTTGTCCGTGTTTTCGACTCTCACTGTGTGTTTTCACTTCATCAATGTTAATTGCTCTCACTCATCAGCTCTGCGAAGCCTGGACAGTCTTTGCCTGACCTCCTCCCACAAGGCTTTCAGACCCTCTTTCTCTGCCAGCGTTGCTGTCCTCCAGTTCTTCCGTAGTTGTCGCGCCTTCGCACTGGATGGTCAATCTCCTTTTCTCTCCTTCCCTTCTCTCTTTGGGCGGTCCTCTGGTTGGAGGTCACTTCACCAAACCTGGTCCAACAGGCCAAGTATAGGATATCCCCAATCTGGTTGAGCGTGGATTCTGCCCCTCCTCGCAAAGATTCCTCCAGTCTCTTGACCAGGTCGGTGTCCAGTGTTCGCCATGCATCTGTCTCGCTTGACTTTGGCCATTTGAGCTTGCCTCTTATAGTTGGTTTCTTGGTCTCTGAGTTTGACTCTGTCCTGTGTGAGTTGGTGGCGACTGGGTCTTGGTACTCACGTAGGGGCTCTCCCTCCACCAGTGGGCCTTCTTCCTCTGTGACTTCTTTGCCTTCTGCAACATTGGGTCCATTGGCTCTGTGGTTTTCGACCTGGCTTTCGGTCCCTCTTGTCTCACTTGCTAAGGCAGTGCAAGGTTGCTGTTGGCCTTTCTGCCCACACTTTCGCTTCCCCTGGTGGATTCGCAACCCACGGAATGTGGTAACTCTTTCCCATCCGCATCCACACTTCCGGAGGATCTTCTCTTCATTTCCAAGAGTTCTGGTGTTCATCTTGTTGTCCGTTTCCATTGCCGTCGTTACCGTGTGATCCGTCCTGTTAGGCCCATCTTTCATCCCGCCTCTCGGAGGGCCTGCGGGTTGTTTTTTCTTAGTGTTCTTTGTAGTCAAGGTTTGGGTGTGCCTCTTCTGAGGTACTAGTGGGTTGGGTAACTAGCCGCCCACTACCGGTGCGCATCCAGTCTTTCGTGGTTGTCCTCCAGAGAACATATAGAGGTATAGAGATATATAGAGGTTTACTCCTCGACGCAGCGGGCCGGGGTTCGACTCCGACCTGCGGCCCTTGAGTGCATGTCATTTCCCCTATCTCTCTCCCCTTTCATTTCTTCAGCTGTCCTGTCAATAAAGGCCTAAAAATGCCCATTATTTTTAACTACTATAATATTCATTCTTTGTGTGACAACACAAAGATCAAGTGTCAATGTGTAGTAAAGACTAATAGCTAAAGTATCAAGCAGTGAGCCTGCACTTGGTTAAATGATTCCAACACAACTGTGCAGATGAATGTAGTTGTAGTTAGAAATTTAACAGTTATACAGATTTGTTTTTCACTTTTGGTGCAAAAGGCCCACTGTTTACAAAACTTTGACTCTGAGTTGCAATTTTGGATACAACAGTTTTTTGTGTTGTATGTTTAAAGTTATACAGAGGTATTCAGTAGTTCTGTTGAACAAATAAACAGAGAGTACAGGATTATTTAGACCAGTTAAATTCATCAATAGCCAAGAACTTGCATCACTGACAATAAAGACCAGCAGAAAATGGAATGGGTCGGCTGATATGACGCTGTATTAGTTAGAATTCTAATCTTTTTATCCCATCCCTTTTATTTAATGTGCACTCACATGCATTTTATCAACCCAAGTCTCTTGGTGTTTGATAATGTACCTTTATTTTCTGCACCTTGTTTGATTTACAGCAATGTCTCCAAATTTTGGAGATTCCATTCAAGTTTCAATTTCTTGTTGTTGTATTGGCTCTGCAGAACCTCTTTTGTCAGGTTGCTGGAACCAATCTTCAGTTGGTCCCCCCACATCTCTCAGAGTGTCTCTGTCTATAGTCAGGCTATAGATTGAATGTACAACTAGTTCATTCACCGTAGAATCAATGAAAAACCATGATTTGTTTTGTTTATGTTTATTTGTATAGGGACAATTATGTAGCATAAAGTTATGCCACACACCACAACATTTATTTAGCATGATTTATGGCCTAAACTAATTTGCAATGCCCATGCCTAGATAGGCCTTTAAAATACATAAAACATTGGCAGGAATGTGGTTAGATGTGTATTCTTACCTGAAATTTAAGATTGCTATCCATACTTTAATCTATGGTCAGTACCCATCAGATGCACACTATCTTTCCCAACCTCCCCTGACTTTCTGTCCATTGACACTGACATTGCTCAAGTTTGTGGTCAGGGTCTGTGTAAGTTATTATTAAGTTTGTGTTTGACACTGCAAACACAAACTTGTGGGAGGAGATCTTTGGTTTGAAAATAAAATATTTCATAACTTTCCTAACCATAAAAAAATCCTCTTCTTCAGGCCTTAATAATAACACTTGCACAGTTGTAGCCTTTGATAGCCTTGATAGCTTGCCATGTAACCATGCAGGTTATACAGTGCCAAAGAGTACAGTTGGGCAAAGCAGCTTGAAATGCATTGTTCCATATTCCATGCAAATATTGAAAGTCACCATAAGAACAGTTGTTGTACACTCTTAGCCATTTTTTATGTTTACAGCATAACAAACAATTAAAAATGAATGATAGATTTTTCATGCCAATTCAAATCCATTTAACAGCTCATTCATCACGTGACCAAAGGTGGTCGTATATGGGAGGGAGATCTTGACACCTGTCCTGGTTCAAGCATGGTCTATAACATTGAATGTGAATGTGAATGGCAGGAGTTACATGCACTCCCTTATTCAATTTTACACGTAGGTTTGTCAGTAATGTAGGCAGATTAGACACTTATTAATCATTGAGGCTGTATTCATATTGTATAATTATATCACACACACACACACACACACACACACACACACACACACACACACACACACACACACACACACACACACACAATTAAAAACATACATATATTGTGAGACCCACTGCAATTTTAATGCTAATATGTTTTACATATTGATAATGCAGTACAAAGAGACATAATTAATGAACATTACACTGCAAACCATCAGTGTGTCTCCCTCTAGAAGCCTAAAGGTGCAACACTCAAAAACCTGACAAACTTTTAAATTGAATTGGCTGGTGTATTGCTGAGGACCCAGAGGCAAATTTAGAGCAAATTGGCCAGTTGGTGGCGCTATAAGAACAAACTTTATCGTTTAGCCTGCATCTTTTGAACCATAGGTCTCTGACCTTTTTTTGTATTTTTACGTTTTTCCTCCAGGATTCTGTAGGTCCAGACAGATCTAACTGTGTAAGCCACGCCAAGTCTAGATTTTCAATTTCCCCCTGCTCCTCCTCTTCTCCTGCTCTTTGGGAACTCGCAGATAAAAAACAAAGTGGCTTCACACTCCACATGACTCCATGTCCCAGTGCTGAGCAGCTCCACACAGCTTGAGTTTGTGGTGGGAGATACTCTGGAATTGAGCTCCTCCTCTTGGCTCCAAGCTGCAAAACCCTGCAGAGGACTGGAGTCTGCATAAACATAACCACTTGTTCCAACCTGACAAAAAAAAAAACAGAGATAAATATATAATTAGAAAGTTATTTGCACTTGAAAAATAGCACCTCATTATTAAACCAGGTTTCAGGAGAGCTCTAAAACTAAAAACTGAAATTCCACCTGCTGCAGTGTGTATGTGTGTGTGTGTGTGTGTGTGTGTGTGTGTGTGTGTGTGTATTATGAGCATCTGATGAACATCTGTTGAACATCTGATGGGGACCACTTACTGTGTCCTTGCTTTGAGCCTGCAGTCCTACATAAACTCTTGTCAGTCCTGCCTGAGTGACATAGTCTGCCATGAGATGGTTGGTATTGCTGGTTTTTGGCATGGCCAGGGTGCCTCCTCTCAGCTTACAGTTTATTAAAGCCTCTCTGAACCTCTTGGGCTCCTTCACCAGCAGGTAGTATCTCTCTTCTGTTTCCTTCAGCCCCAAGATGACTGCACAGGACAGGGTTAAAGTTCTTTAGAGGTTAGGATACTTACTTGTTTTCCATGATAATCTGCTAAAGTTTTAGTAAAACAAACTATACAAAATATGTATTAAGTAGCCTAAAAAAGAAAAAAAAAAGATATTAAAGAAAAGAAAAGAAAGAAACAAAACAAGTCAGAAGCCAGTGGGCCAGTGATATGTGCCATTAATGTTAGGATAGCCGATTGGTCAGGGGATAGGAGTACAAATAGGGTTACGTTACCTTGCGTAAGCATGGACGCGTGGCCAATAAATGCTATTGAAGGGCGGGTCTTGACGTGGCCATAGTAGGATTCGTAAATCCGCGCCCCGTTTTCTTAACTCATCCATGCATACGCTCACTACGCAAGTTGCGGAAGCCCCCGCAAATTACGCAAGGGCCCCGCCTCCCCCTCGTGTATCATGTTTACAACTTTGATGAGGAAGATGAAGCGGAACTATTCTTCTAGTCACGCAAAGAGAACCCCCCCCCTCCCCACAGCAATCAGGTAAACTTGTGTTCTCTCTTCTCCAAGTTTGATTTCAGCAAATAACAGTAACGTTAACGTTAAGGTTAAGGTTAATATGCTAGCTCGCAGTGCATCTGTCTGTCGGTCACGCTTGCTTGCAGCCACTTTCAGGGCTGTTCTGTGACTGCCTGACTAAATCGAGAGTGAAAGAGGCTACAACGATTTACGTTTGATAAACCCCAATCTGCAACGGTGTTAATAAACTGCAGCTCGGAAAACATGCGTTCATATCCATGCGCGTTAATTTGCGTGTGCACGAAATGAACTTGTGCCTCCAGCAGCCACTCTGTGTAGTGGGGACCAGTCCAGACAATATACAGTTGCCTTTGAGTGGGATGGCACTGTTCTCATTTGAAAACAAGACTATCTAGTCGACTCTCATTCAAGGGTTAGTTGTAACTGTGGACTAATGCAAGATGGAAAGCCATGGGTTGATTGACTATTGATTAAACATTGCATTTAAAATGTTGCCTTTCCAATGAGAACATGACAGTAAAATATGCATCAAACTCTAACCAGATCAAGCAAAAGGCTGAGAAGGACCATTAATTGGGTTAGGAGGCAATTTACTGTAGGCTATAGATAGTGTAGCTGCAAATATGTCTCACTTTAGTCTTCACAGTCTTATTTGTACAGTATGTGTGCTTAAACTTATATTTACAATACACAAGTTGGTTCAGTGCCATTGCAAGAGGCAACACATTACAATGATGGGACCCCAAACCAAATCTTGCTTGGGGCAACCAAAGGTCTAGGGCCGGTCCTGGTTGTACAGTACCTATGTTCTGTAAGCTTTTGCATCAAGTTCAGACACATATTTCTCAGGGCATTAACATGGCATTATGACTATAAATAC
Source organism: Sander vitreus (assembly GCF_031162955.1). Taxonomy (NCBI): domain Eukaryota; kingdom Metazoa; phylum Chordata; class Actinopteri; order Perciformes; family Percidae; genus Sander; species Sander vitreus. The sequence continues at coordinate 19,497,944 of NC_135860.1, read as the reverse complement.
TGACAGATATTTACTGTATCTATATGGCAGCTCCACTATGCTTGTCAGCACAGAAATCACAGAAAAAGAGACAGAAAAATGGAAAGAGAAAAGCTGTGTCTCATTGTCAAAGTTGATCAAATGACATGCCATGAGTAAGCGCAAGCATGGGAAAACTAAATACTGTAAGCACTTTTTTCAAATAAACATAATGCAAATAAGGAATTGGTGTTCATACAGTTTTCCAGCCCAGGTTAGTTTCAACCTAAGACCAACCAAGACACTGAAACAGATGAACTCATGTTTAAAAAGGCATAGCAACAATGTAAGGGAAGGTAATATAAAGAATAGGGAATAAGGAACTCAACAAAAAAAGACAAAATATTAAGTAATAAAACATTGTTTCTTCTTAGATGCATTTCATAAATTCAATGTTAACTCAATATAGCTTTTACAATTTTATATTTAGAGCTGTATGTTATGTTTTTCCCACTTTTTAGAATATTCAGCTGGCGTACCATGGATATATCACACCACTTAGCACTTACCATTCTTCACAAACTTGACAGCCTTCCTCAGCTTGCCTACATTGACATCCAGCTGTCCAACCACCTTCCTGTACCTGCCACAGTCACATGTTGTCCCTGATGGATTTAACAAAGGCCCGCACATGATTTGAGTCTGTACAGGATTTAGCACAGCACAGAATCGCCTTCTTGCATTATTTATATGATAAAAATGTACCACAGTATTAGTGTAAGGTCCTCCAGTACAGCACCACTGTTGTTTCTTTGTTGTACGAATTGATGGCCATTTAAGAGCCTACAAGTCCTCAGTCACTCTATGCAGACAAATCCTGCTGCATGGCCAAAGCCTCTTCCACCCTAGCCGTGGGTTAATTGAAATAAGTTAATACCATTGAAGGATTATTTGCAATGCTATCTAAGTTTTCATAATATGTACACAGGGTAATCAGAACATAGTAGAACAGTGACATTTTTTTTAAGTTTGTGACCAACTAACATCAGCCAACATTTGCTATCATCCTTGGTGATGCCCTGCCAGGTCTGTACTGCAGCCATCTTCTTTTCATGTTTGCTTTCAGCAAGTGAAACACATAATCAGGTGGACTAAGGTCAGACTATTCCAGTGTTAGACCTTATATAATGTCTAAGATCATTGTCATGCTGCATGGTCATACAATTGGTGAACTACTGTATCTATAAATCGTGCTACAACACACATTTTAAAACTGATAGTCAGCACATTACCCTTTATTGTCATCATTTGACTTCAACTCCAGTGTGCTGGAGTACACAGCCCATACAATGAAAAACATCACTGTCCTGATATTCTCTGACAGCTGAGTTGTATTTAATGCTGCTCTACTGTATTTCTGTAGTAGCGAGGATGCCCAAGTGGAGGAAGCTTTTCTTTTTTTTTTTAATTTTTTTTTATTGTAAGTGACACAAGTATAGTTTGCTCAACTCTATATTTATCAGTTCAAACCGACCTACAAGAATGCTTGAAATGTCAGAGAAATACTGACACATTATCTGGTTAGGCTGTTTATTTGTAAATGTAAAATTTCTGTAACCTCATCATGTTGGTCTGAGAGGAGCACAATGGTAGGTATTGTCACATAGAGGACTTGAAAAAGCAATGTCTACATGCTGTAGACTTACTCACCAGGTTTCCCCTTTAAACCAGCAGGCCCCTCCAAACCTGTATCACCTTTGTTACCTACAGAGCAATAGAAATCACATGTGAGACAATTCTGACATCTGTCATCCTGGCAATTAACGTTTTCATGTTTTTAATCGCTTAAAAAATAAACAACACAGTACGATTTACTAATTCATACTGACAGCTTCTGTTATTATGTGACATTGTGATGTAGTTTCAAAAGATTACCACCAGATGGCTGTGTCATACAGTCAAACAATTTATAATATGGCTGCACACAGGTATCGATATACTCAGGTCAAACTTTGACCAATTGTAACCCAGATTAAATTGTTCCAAATAGGCCTACACATGACAACACACACGTTTTAAAAAAATATATATGTTTGTAAATTGTAGTGTTGGTGTGTACATGTAATCTAGAACATATTGTGGAAGTGAACTGAGTGTTTGACATATTGGGGAAGTGGGCTGCAGTATAAACATCACAATAGGCTGGTTTTGTATGAGGACATATTGTACTTGTACAATCTGATCAGGCTGAGTGGCTTCGTGATGGAATAAACAGTTACAGTTTGAGCACCCTGACAAAAATGTGAAAAGTCAACATTTATAACTTCAGACTTATTATCTAGTTGCAAGTTATTAAGTTAAAATGCTACCAGATATGCAGTGCAGTGTCATTTCTGTGGACAGTCCTGCTGCAGTTAGATGGTTGGTTTCCCACAAGAATTCACTAATTACACATAGTTTTATAGCTTTAGGTATTTGCTCTATCCAAGCCCAAGCAAAAATGTAAGCCATGTAAACACTCTAATAATAAGCCAACATATGCATATAATTATAGCAGATACAAAGAATACTTGCTTATGTATTATAATAACCTTATATATATATATATATATATATATATATATATATATATATATATATATATATATATATGTATATATCTCTTACACCAATTTGCTAACATGGAAATTCAAACTATTTTCTGTGAGTGGCCTGGTAACATGAAATTCAGCAAAAGATTAGTTAAATCTTAGTTTGTGATTCTGCCGACATTGCCCTAAAATGTGTTTTTCTCTAGGTGTTTTATGAGCTACAGGCGCTCAGGATCAAGGGAAATTCAAACCTGTGACCTCACTCTTTTGCCTGAGATGCTGACTTTCCTGTAAGTGTATTAAACATAATGAATACTGAGAAAAGTGAATGCCTAGGAAGGCAGGGGAACATGATTGCTCATAAAAACAAATATAAAGATAGAAATTGTTTCAGCCACCCTGGGCAAAGCAACTGGATGACATCATGCGGTAGGATTATGCTGTCTTCTATCTTTGGACGCGATCATTTAAAACAAAAACAAAAAATGGGGGGAAATTCTTACTTGTGTGTATTAGTCTTGGGACTAATTAAGTTTGCTGCTTTGTGTAGAAATGTCCGTTCTACTTATTTTAATGTTTTGAGTCTGATTATGGAGCTGCAGTCCAAGTTGAGGAGGAGTTCGGGAAACTGTATTTCTTCTTTTAGGCAATTATAAAGTCATTAAAATCCTGCCTAAACCTCACAGCTACATTTTTGCCATTTTTGTAGCCTGTTGTTGACAACTACAGGCAGGTTAAAGAAGTGTCATGACACTGGAACAAGGACAAACGTATACACTTGACGGTTAAAGAGTCAATCAATCTTTCTCTCATTTTGTAAATATGTTTTTTTCACAGGACACTGAGGATAGGAGGTTTTCCACTCCTGTTTGATTCATTGTGTACAATCTATTTGACTCAATGCTAATGAATCCATAGTAATGGGTTAACCTTAGAGAAAGATAAAATGACCAAGGCAGAGAGACAGTGTTTACATTAAAAGTGCTTAGAAATAACTTTTTTTGTTATACCTTTGTCTCCAATAGGCCCCATCTTTCCTGTGTTGCCCACATCTCCTTCAAGCCCCATCTCTCCTGACACTCCTGGGGAAGAAGAGAAAGAAACACAGAGGATGAGGGGAGGGGAGAGCGAGCATGAAGAATATATGGAGAAGATTTGAGGTATTTGAGACCAGTAAAGATCATCATCTCAGTTTGAGAGTATGACTTTCCAATTGATATACTGTACAGAAAAGGGAAGTATACACAATACGCAACATTTTCCAAAAAAAAAAAACCCAACCTTTTTCTAAAGAAAATATGGTAGATATCACTGCAGAATCACTTCATCATATCTTATAAAGATCCTTTATGCTATCATTCAGACTTTTTTTTTATTCATACAATAAATGGTATGCTTTCATCATTATTTTGTTGTTTTCAAGCCTAATCAATATAATTGCATGCTCCCAGAGATTGCGAGCCCGGAGGGTTTTTACCAGCAACCGCTGCATAGTTTGGTTCCTAAATTGATGCTGTTTTTGCTATTATTATTTTGCCAGTAAATAAATTAGAGGGAAAAATGCTGATTTATTTCGGGCACTGACTAAAGTATTTGGTGTTTAGAGGCTGTTTGTGGAGTGAGGATAGTCTGTGAGAAAGTGCACATTGTTGCAGTTTTAGCTGGTTTAGCAAAAGTGGAAGTCCACTTTTAAAAATGTGGTAAACAGAGTACAGTAAATGCAAAGTGTGTAGTTGACAATGACCTGCTACACAGAACATGATTTGAGTTGATTAAGTTCTTTTAATTTGTTATTTAAGCATCTATTGTGATTATCTATTATCTTTGATCTGGGTTGCTGTCACCACAATGACTAACAGATTACAGCCCTTTTCTGTAATCTGATTACTGTCATCTGTCACTCCACAATCCTTTTAAGGCTGCTTTAGTTTGGTGTTAGGAGAGATACTGAGAAAGTGCATGATTTTGAATGTAACTGTGAAACTGTAGGAGGACAGAGAATATCAGAGTGTGAGAGAGATTGTGTGTGTGTGAGAAACTACAGAGCAGACGGAGGCTTTCTGCCAACACTTGAATGAGTATTTCCTCAGGAAACTATTCAACTGGAAATTGATGGCGTTTGAAATACTAAGTGACACATTAGAGAGGCCTTCTGCTATAAGAGGGATTACACACACACACACACACACACACACACACAAACACTGCTATTTCCCACTTTCTCATGTGAGAAGTGTTGGCGGAAGGTGTGAGGACTTAGAATTGTGTGAGGTCTGGTAGACTCTGTTAAGCTATGGGAAATTTCATTATTTCACTGTAGTCTGTGTGCAATCTTTGTGTACTTTTCAGTGTGCATGCCTGAGAGAATACTTTGACAATGCTGACTTGAGAACTGATTGTGAACCGTGATTATAGGTGTTTGTTTTTTGCTATATGAAGAAATGTAATCCATTAGTCTCTTCTTATTGCTTCTGTCTATAAAAGTGGATTAATGTTGTTTTCACAGTGCTTATGCTTGGCAGTTAAACTGTCTTTCTAAACGTCCAGATAACAGTCCTCCCTATCACTGCAGTCACTCTTTATAATGGCCAACCCCTCCAACTGGTTTAACGTCTGGATTCTCCAGCTGTTGGAGGGTAAAGGAGGTGGATGCCACATTTTTCAGTCAAATAAAGAGCCTAAGACAACCTTAAGCTAGTTAAATAACGCTCAACGGACTAGGTGTTTTCAAGGCTTAATATAACAAAAATACAAGAGATAAAAATGCTAAGCAGATCTTAGATCAATCATTCATTATACATTGTTTGCCAAACACAATGAGCAAATCTGAACACATTCATCATTTTTGCTTTTCAGAGCTTAATGGACAGAGGAAAGAGAGCTAGGTCAGATGAAATAAAGGCCTTACCTACAATTCATCGGTAGCTTTCTTAACAGGTTTTTCCTAAGAATTAAGAACCTCACATCACATAATACTACTGTCTGTTCCACTCAAATTCTTGTCTAAACGTTACCAACAGTTTAACAGTAATTTAAGCAGAATTATCAAATGTAGAAATCAAGCGCCGTGATTGGTTGACAATAATAAGCTAAGCTTCATAGTCATGTATTCCCTTTTAACATTCCAAAATTAAGCAACTGCTTCCTGTAAAACGGCCTAATTTAGAATGGGGAATAGATGCGTCATCTGTTGAGCTGTTGACATACTGCAGTTACAAAGTCATAGGAACCTGCATTCATTCCTACAGCATACACACAGAAAACCCATAATGATTGGGTTTGCTATACTGTTGCAAAATATCCACAGAGTTGAAAAGTTAAAAAGGGTTCACATACAATATATATATATACTTTCACTTTACACTTGGAAAAGACTCAAGCAGCCCTGGCATGTGTCTCTCACAGTCAGATGAAACAAGTGTGTGTCTGTTGTTGTAGAGTGTGTGCATGTATGTGTGTGTGTGAGGACCTCTGTGTGAGGTTAGTAAATAAAACAAACATCTGCGGAGAGCAAGAGGGCAGCCAGGAACCAGTGCTTTTATACGGTGTGTGTGCGTCTGTATATACAACAATGTGTTTGTATATGTACATCCTTGTGTCGTTATGCTTGCATGTCTTGTGTGTATATAGTGTGTTGTATATATGCCTGTGTGTGTGTGTGTGTGTGTGTGCGCAGAGTGCAGACATCTGTGTATATCAAATGGTTGGTTGGTTGGCCAGCTAGTCGACCAGCCCAGTTGGAACACATATGGCAAAGCGGGACGCCACTGCTTTCCTCGGCAGCAGTTAACACGTCTGCTTCCTCCACAGACACACAGCAGTGCAGGTCTGTATGTTTGTCTGTCTGTCTGTCTGTCTGTCAGTCAGTCACAGAGCAAAGCAGGCCTCTGTATCTACTGCACGGCAAAGTCACACAGGCTATCTGGAAGCCCACAGTACAGACACTAAGTTGTGATTGTTTTTCCAGGTTACGGCAGCAATGTAAATTACATTTTTGAAGTCGGTGAAGTCAGACTTTATGCTTTTCTGCAAACATAAGAGAGAAGTGAGGCCTTCCCGACCATTACTTTTGCTGTTTTTATTTCCACTTACAATTGTCTTTAGCCCTCGTTACACATGTTGCATGCTAATGAAGACAGAAGTGTAGGAGCGTTTCAGTAATACATCTCTCAAGGGCTCTCAAGTGGTTAGACCAGGGCTATTTTTGTTCTTTTGCCTTCAGTAAGGCCTTTTCCACAGAGGACAAATTTCACGTCACACTAGGGAAAGCACATGTGTAAATAATAAAATGAATGATGACCGGATTCCATTTAGCTACTACATCACACTATCATCATGGCTTTATGGGACACTTGAATAGTTATTAATCTCATGTGTAACACCTGTGTTTTGCCTACTATGAAATGTCAAAATGTCTGCTGTGTAAAAGGCCTATTTGATACACTTAAAGGACAAATCCAGCGCAAAATGAACGTAGGGGCACGTGTCCGAGTTTGACCGTTCTCTGGGATATGTTTTCATGCTAATCGAAAGTGACCAGTTTTATCGCAAACCGATAATTACCTTATAACGCTAGTCGTCGGGGCACGAGGAAAGTATTTCTATACCACTAACAAGGCTCAAAATAGCACCACACTTCCACGGTAGCATAATGAGGGTCTCTACATGTAAACCGAAGCATTGAGAACTTTATAAGTGTACAGGCAGTTTATTAAAAAGATAGTTTAGAAAGACAGTATTGTTCACGTATACAGGTGGACGCCATCTTGGGAAAACAGTCACGACCAGTCGAACGACGAACGCCGTGCAACATGAGCTGAACTGTCACTTGAAATCTCCCATGGTCTGTGGTTTCCCAATGGGTCGATAGGAATTACGTTTGTGAAATGTAATTACATGGAAATGCATGAATTATATCCCCACGGGCCAGGTAGGGCCGATATTTTCCGCCGCTATCCTCGGGCCGGGCCGTTGATCAAGCATTTGTGTTTTTTAATCATTACTTTATTAGCCTAATTCGGTGGGGAGCAAGCTCTCCAGCTTCTCCCGTAGCTCTGGGTGTAGGCTATGTCCTGCACTGACTTGAGTGTGAGGTAAACTGTGCTACATCGTGTCTCCCCCATCTGCAGCACTGTTGTCGGCCAGTGCGTCAGCATGCAGACCGTGGCGAAAGACAGTATTAATTAGGTGATCAAGACAAGAAAGTCTCTTATATGGTTCCAGAGCTTTGATTATGTTGCTGCCTTGATCTGTTACCCACACTATTTGGCTGAGGGAGCTAGGGTTGAATTTCTTTTTAAGTTTCTTCATTCGGATCCATTTGCGATCCATTCCATTCTGAATAAACAAACAGCGCAGTTTACATGCTTCGTCCTTGTTGCATTATTCATGAAGATAATTCTTAACAGATTTCTGTAGTTCAAACAACTCGGAATTGTAGTTGAGAACGTCAGTTATAACGGCCCACGTATTAAAAAATTGTCGGGTTTAAATCGGGCTCGGGCTCATAATTACAGTTAATGTGTCGGGCCGGGCTCAGACACAACGTGCATGGCCTCGGGTAGGGTCGGGCTTGATTTTTTTTGGCCCGATCTAAGTCCTAGTGTTATTAACCCCTAGGTTCATTTTGCGCTGGATTTGTCCTTTAAAAATATTTAACCTGTTATTGATTTGTCCCTTTTAAAGAATAAAAACTCACAGTGAGGTGAGATTATTTCACCACAATTCAAGACAAATTATCTTTTTCAGGATAATAGTGCGACAACCGTTGTTCTGTGTTCCGAACTTTGCAAAGTTTAGAACATTGCCAGACCTATCTCCACAGCGCTGTGGACTAATGTCCGGTTACTCCAGCGTGTAGCTTGCTAGATCGAAGTTTGTTGTTGTTTCCCGAAGCGAAGGGATTGATTTTGAGCATCGCAGAGAGCCGAAACGGAAGCTCACGTGCCGGATGTCAGGCAATTATCCTGGAAATGTACTTCCGTTGATCCAGACTAGGGTGCCATTAAAACAGACCTGGAGTCACTGTCATTATGCTAATATTTGACCACTGCATCATCTGCAACCACAGTCTGATAACAAACCAAATGTTATTTTATTTGGACTATATAATGCTGGCCTTAAAGGGGAACTCCACCAATTTTACAGATCAAAGTCTTAAGTTTACAGGTCTTGGGGAGTACTACTACATATGTGGAAAATGAAGTTTTGCAAAGCTTTTTGTGGCTCCATTGGGAGTGATGTCACTTCAGTAAGCATCAGTTGGGGCTAAAGAATAAAAGTTTGAAAATAAAAATAAATATGGGGATGTGTTAGAAATGAATGGATTCTCCAGACCTCTGTAGCCTGCTCCTCATCTCTGCTACATTAGCTGCTACTAGCATATCACACTTAGAACTCTGACCGACCTGTCTGTGGTTGAGATGCATTATGGGTAATGTAGGCATCAGGTTTTGACGAGGAAGAACAATGGAAAAGGAAAGACTTTATTTTTGGTTCTGCTGCATTGATTTCATTTACTTTTTTAACTGCCCATTGTGAGACAGTGTTAAAAGACTGCAATGCTAAATCGGTGGAGTACTCTTTTATTAGGGTACTACTAATTCCTACTTCACAGTAGCCATTTATGACAACATTAACCGCATTTTCCCCACCATATGCAGTATATATAATACATAGATGAATGCTCGATACCTGGAAGTCCTGGTGGTCCATTTTTCCCCAGTTTTCCCTGATCTCCCTCCTCTCCAATCTCACCTTGGTCTCCTGGATTAAAATGAAAGACAATAAAGAGGAGGAGTGGAAAAGGAGGAGTGTGAAAGTAAAATACATAATGAGAGCATATTCCCCCATTATGTTTACAATTCTTTTCAGAGGAAGGGGCCTTTCAGAGGCAGTGTACACAGCTAGATGGCTTTTCCCAGCATGGCAGGGATTACATCTGCATATTCCCACTCACTGCTGGCATTGATGGAATATTAAAGCCATCACAGGATGACGATAAATTATCAAAACTAACAGTTGGCCAAGAACTACTACAGCACAGCACTCGGCTATGAGTGTATGAGAGTCAGTGCAGGGCCAGTTGTGGGATTGGGTGTCCTACTGTAAGGTTAATTTTGAATCAACCTTGTATGTTTATAAAAGTTTTTTGACTCTTAATATTCTTTTTTTAATCTATCTTCATCCAAGCCAATATCATTTTCAAAAGTAATTAACCATTTTTAGTATTGGTGACACCACATAGTTTTCTGAGTTGAAAGCACAACTGAGCTGTAGGAGAAATATCTCTGCACTGCTCAAAGAGCTCTTGGCAAGAAATCTTGAGAGGTTTCTGAGTGTCTATTAGAGCTGTAATTTAGCCATAGTTGTTGATGCCAACAGCACTTTATATGTTGTTAAGTGCAGGGCTTTGAAATGAAGGATTGTAACAAACCCCCCCAATGAGACTGGAGGAGTACTTGAAAATTGATTATTCAATTCTGCAGACTGCGTAGACATTATCAAGTAACCTAAATCAGTGGTTCTGCCTGCATACAAATTGTTTCCTTTTGTGGACTACTAAAATAAAACCATAACAAGTTCCTAACATGCTGCGCTTATGTAATTAAGGTGACGAATCACAGAGAGTTTTGTGAGAAAAAGCAAATTCAAAGTTTGTCATATAACTTTTCTTAGTGTTTTGACATTCTTAAAAACAATAATGATGACGGCTTCTATTTAAAGTCAAAGTACCAGTAAATGAAATAAAACTATGTTGGAAAGTCAAAATAAATAAGGACATTGGTGTGGACATTTTCTTTGGGCTATGAAACTGAAAAATACACGTCCGATACCAACTCAAATACACAGGCATGAGAATACACACACTCAGAGACTGACTCTGCTCAGCAGTATCTGGGATGCATCTTGTACAAATAATCAGTTTAGGTTAGTGGAAGCTGTCTAAATAAATGCTGTCAAGATGGGACTTTCTTACTAGTACAGCAATTCAGTGGAAAGCTCCCAAGTTGTACACTCACTTCCTGGTGAGTGTATATGACTGCTAAAGTAAAATCTATCTTACTTAACTTACTTTAAAACCAGAAATAAAAGCAATGTTTTTTAATAGCATGAATGGAGCTAAAAAAAACTGGTGCTTAGCTTGAGTGTGTATTATATTAGGTCTGTCTGTCTGAACCAGCAGGGGAACAAGCTACTGGATGTCGTAAAATGGAAAGCACACAGGGGGAGGCATTCCCTCCAAAAGACTATGGGGTAGCAGACTGCTAGCTAATAAACTACAGGACATTACATGCTTGCTACCTTTATCATCAGCTCTCTGAACCCTAAAGCACATTAGGGGTGTTTCCTCAGAATTTTCCATTTGACACATATGGGTATTGACATTTACTTTGTTAAGAGATGTAGTCAACACTCCTATACATTTACTATGAAGCCATAAACTTGAATTGTCTTATCTCTAACAGTATGAACAAACGAGTCAAGATTGTGAGCACAATTTTTGTTGAATTACTGCGTTACACAGATTTGTGCGTTTAATAGGATTTTCGATTCAAATGTTTAAATACTGTGCAGTCAGGTTTAAACATCAAGAGAGACACACACACACACACACACACACACACACACACACACACACACACACACACACACACAGGCAAACCCCTAGCACATTCTGGGATATGCCTTACCTTTAGCTCCAGGTAGGAGGATATTGTTGCAGACTTCAGTAGAGGCAGAGATGTCGTTGAACACGACAGCAAACACACACAGCACCAACAGTCCGGTCATCTCCCAATCATCACTGACCACTGAAGAAGATCCAGATTTTTAGATTTGGAGGTTGTTACTAGCGCCAAAGTATTGACTGTGCATCTTATGTGTGCCAGTTTGTACCAACTGACAGTTTTAACTGTAAGACCAGAGGATCAGTGCAGCACTAATGAGCAAGCATGCAGGGAGGGTCAGAACAGAGCTGTTGTTTATAGAACATGCAGACACACTTCTACACACACACACACACACACACACACACACACACACACACACACACACACACACACACACACACACACACTTGTTTATAGAGTCTTATCAGTTACTTGTCATAATGTCAAACAACACTTAACAGAGTACTGCATTCCTGTACTCTTGCCCCTTGGAATTTAAAACTGTGTGTAAAAGTGTAGTTTATAACATAATGTAGATTGATACAATGTTGGGAGATCAATGAAAGAATAGCAGTAGAGTTAGGGCTAATACAGTATACTCTAAGCCAATTCATGAAAATAAGTACATAATGTCAATTGACACAAATTGTGTGGTTAAAAAATTTAAGATATTCCAGTACATATTGTCAGGATGATGATGAATTAACTGTGACTTGCTGGAAACTGAAAAATAATGTGAATATTTAGGCTAAAAGGAGAGTGCAGTATGTAATATTAAACATGCCTGAGTGGGAAGCGATTGGGATGTTTTCTTATCAACAACAAGGGAGTAGCACCTCTGGGCCTGCACATTCTTTATTCTGTTCTTTTCCTTTCACCCGTCTGACCACAAATAATTTAGTGGGAGAGGTTTACGCAGATATATATTACATACATGCACACATAGACATGCCCACAAACGCATGATATACCAAAAGTGTCCATGCACAAAACCAAAAAGGCATGTACACACACACACACACACACACACACACACACACACACACACACACACACACACACACACACACACACACACACACAGATTCTTGCATTGCATAATTGCATCCTCTGGTTTGTCACTATGTGATGAAAACATACAGGGATTGGAGGGTTTGGAGGCCTCAGAGGGATAAAGAGAAGGGAGGGTGGTTGGTAGAAAATGAGAAAAGAGACAGAAAGAGATAATAAGAAATAATGACACATAATGAGAGAAGAAGACACAGTAAGACAAGAGACAGAACAAAAAAATGGCAAGTAATGAAGAGTGTGTGGTCAGAGCCACATGTTTTGGCACAAAGAGCAATTTCCTTATTCAAGAGTTATGCTTCCTGGGATGTAGTCAGCACTCTATCAGTGAGGCAAGTCATCGGGGGCGTTAGTGTTCTTCTTTGAAGTACAGGGAGGGGCTGATGTTATTGAGACTATTAATTGAAAAAAACGGGGAAAAAACACTGAGATTCATCTTAATCAGACATGAGCTGGTTGTTCCCTGAGGGACTGAATTGGCTAGTCATCACTTTGTAAAGAGTTAAGTGGTTTGTTGACTTTATTGCGGTTGGCCTCTTACACTGTTATTTGTATTTACAGAAAAATACACCCAGTATTGACTGGGATTTTTCAACAGATTTTTCTGCTTACAGTCAAGTTACAACTTATTTCAACTGTTGCAAACGCTGTGCTCTTCAAAGAAAATAATAGAAGCCTGTTACATAGTTGGATAAGTCATATAGTCATTAATCAGATATTTCTGGTGATTACAATGTTTGTTTCGTTTGGGTTATCTGTGAAAAAATATTTTAAACCCCACACATACACACACATAAACAGGCTTGAAATATTTCAGGCCTCACACACTCAATACCGCTGAGTCTGAGTTTCTTTTGGCTTTTACCACGTTTTGTTTAAGTCTATATCAATTCTGCGAAGGAATTTGTTGATGTTGAGAGCTGTGTATTTTGGTACGAGAGCCTTTTTATGTTTTTGGCTTTTGTGTCGCTGACAATAACTGGTTAGCTGTTGCAGCTTGTTAAATTACAGTATAAAAGAAACAACCAATGCCAACAGCACGCATTTGCTGTAAAATGAACCGTAAAAGCACAGCCTATACTGACAATCAATTATCAATCAATACTCGATTGATAACGGCGTCACCGTTCTCAGAAGATCCGGTGGAGCTCGGTGCGCGGAGAGAGAGAGGTGCGCTCATAAAAGTTAAAACATTTAGAGACCGACAACCCCGTTAACATTCCCTGATTGGTATTTTTATGAAAGATATAGATTTTCAGCGGGGGGAATTACGTATAGGCTGTTTGTCGGCTTGTTGAGCCGTGTGTTGCCAATGCGCACATCGGTTTGAATTATGTTTTTATATATTTTATTTGCTCTCACGATCGCTTACCACTGCCAGGGTTGCAACTGAAATAATAGGCTAAAGCAACGACAGTTTATGGAAAGCACAAGTGTAATTCTGGTCAGATCTTGTGCCTGACTGATGGGGAAGTGATATTGATAAGCGTTTTGATTTACACATCTACAGCGTTGGCTTTTTTTTGCCAGCTTTCCTTCCTGTTTTAGGAAGCAACGACTGTATTGCGTTTTGCCTGTAAAAGTTTGGGGTCACTTAGAAATTTCCATTCCACTCCATTATAGACAGAATACCAGCTGAGATCAGTTGCATTTTTTTTTTAATCAGGGCAGCAGTTTTCAGATTACATTATGTGCTTACATAATTGCAAAAGGGTTCTCCAATGTTTTTCTCAGTTGGCCTTTTAAAATGATATCAGATTAGTAAACAGAATGTGCCTTTGGAACATTGGATGAATGGTTGCTGATAATGGGTAATGTAGATATTGCGTTAAAGATCAGCCACTTCTTTCTACAACAGTCGAGAACCCAATTATGTAGGCACATAATGTAATCTGAAAACTGCTACCCTGATTAAAAAAACAATGCAACTGATCTCAGCTGGTATTCTGTCTGTAATGGAGTGGAATGGAAATTTCTAAGTGACCCCAAACTTTTGACTGATAGTGTATACTGTAGTAGTATATTGCAGTGTGTGTGTGTGTGTGTGTGTGTGTGTGTGTGTGTGTGTGTGTGTGTGTGTGTGTGTGTGTGTGTGTGTGCACCATAAGTTATCAATCATCCTTTCAATTTGTGGACTTTGTCCTATACACTGTACACTGCAGCATTCCTACTGTGCAACACACACACACACACACACACACACACACACACACACACACACACACAGGAACAACCCTGTTACCCTGAAGGCTAATTGTTTACATGTGGTTTAGATTGCGTTCTCTAATTAAGAATGTGATTCACACTCCTGGATTGAGGGTTGTCTCCATAGTGGTAACCACACCACAAAACGGCCGTGTTTTCTCCGCTGCTTAAAACCCATTTACACTGGAAGTACCATTCATTGCATAAAGTGCCCACATGTGTGTCAGTGACAAATCAGTCAACAGAAATTAAGCATATACAATGTTTACCTAACCTCTGCTCTGAACCACATTAATTTACGGTAGAGAGTGAATGTCACAGTTGGCCCAGTTACAGCATATATATATATATATATATATATATATGTGTGTATGTATATATGTGTGTGTATGTATATATGTTTTTAGCCTTCGGCGGAAGATGCGTGGGCTTTCGGCCGTCCTGATGTCAATAGGGAGATCATTCTACCATTTGGGAGCCAGGACAGCAAACAGTCGGGATTTCGTTGAATGATTGGTTGTCCCTCGCTGTGAGGGGACAGCAAGCAGGTTGGCTGACGGAGAGCGGAGTGGGCGGGTTGGGGTATAGGGTTTGACCATGTCCTTGATGTATGCTGGGGCTGATCCGTTCGTGGCCCTGTATGCAAGTACTAGTGTCGTGAAGCGGATGCGGGCAGCAATTGGTAACCAGTGAAGAGAGCGGAGGAGCGGTGTAGTGTGAGAGAAGTTGGGGAGGTTGAAGACAAGTCGTGCTGCTGCGTTCTGAATGAGCTGCAGGGGCTGGATGGCACATGCAGGCAGGCCAATCAGGAGGGAGTTGCAGTAGTCTAGACGTGAGATGACTAGAGCCTGAACCAGAACCTGAGCCGCCTTCTGCGTTAGAAGGGGACGTATCCTTCTGATGTCATGCAGCATGTATCTACACGATCGGGTAGTTGCAGCAATGTTGGCAGTGAAGGAGAGTTGGTCGTCAAGTGTCACACCCAGGTTTCTAGCAGTCTGGGTGGGGACTACCACAGAGTTGTCAATTGTTATAGTCAGGTCGTAGGTAGGAGAGCCTTTCACTGGAAGGAAAAGGACCTCAGTCTTGTCAATGTTGAGTTTCAGATGGTGTGAGGACATCCGGGAAGAAATGTCAGTCAGACAGGCCAAGATATGTGCTGCTACTTGAATTTCAGACTTACTGTTTCCTGGTATTTACTGGGGAGTAGGGCACAGACAAAGCCCTTTCTCGGGAAAAGACGCACACAGCGAAAGTCACACACTGTGTGATGTGTCACTTTTGTTTTTATGATTTCACTTTTCTGAGGAAGTGAGTCAGATGATTTTACCGCTTACAGAAGGCTTGTATCATGTGGACGCGCCGAAACTATGCACTATAGCTTAAATTGT
This sequence comes from Sander vitreus, assembly GCF_031162955.1. Taxonomy (NCBI): domain Eukaryota; kingdom Metazoa; phylum Chordata; class Actinopteri; order Perciformes; family Percidae; genus Sander; species Sander vitreus. The sequence continues at coordinate 19,482,059 of NC_135860.1, read as the reverse complement.
CTGTGTGCCCTGGCGATTTCCTGAGCAGTCATGAACATTGGTGGTCTTGGTAATCAGTAGGGCTGACTCTAAAAAGGTTTAATTTATCTAAAACATTTTAAAACACTGATAAGTGCATTGAAAGCAAAATACTGGGATAGTGTTGAAAATTAAATCGAGGGTAACTAAAGTTAGATGTCATATTAATGCCTTTTCCACCGGGTTTTTCTTGATTTGTAATTCGCTTCCTAAGAGCAGAGGGCCTCTAGGATGCAAAAAGGTGTTAGTAATATGTGTTTTAGCAGTTAGAAGTTCATTCAGAAGTAGTCTGGATTAACAGAAGTACATTTCCAGGATGGCTTTGCCCCTCACCTTCCGCTCGCTGTGTGTTGCTGTTCTCAAAATCCCTTCACTACAGGAAACAACAACAACAAGCCACATGCTGAAATGGCAGATTTAGAAGAAAATTTGGATCGTGCAACAAAGCAGGCCTGCTTGTTTCTTTCGGGCAGTGTTTGTAATAATTTACAAAAAATATGTTTATGGCATTTTTGACCGATTAGTAGGGATTGCTATAGAGTATATATAAGTACACACAGCGATACACTGGTAAGAGCAAATTACATTTAACCATGTAACCAGCTTATTTAAATAGCTCATGTTACTGTTTTGTGTGAACAGTTAATTTAATATTTTATTTGGCGTTTTGCGGGGTGCAAATGTTCCACCAAAATAAGTTACTTCCCTGAGACTATTTTGCAGAGCCACCATCACTGCGTCCGGATTTCAGCGCCGCCCAAGACGATTGTGATTTGTTTAAAGAAATGCAAACAATCCAGAGTGTTTTATTCCCTTATCTGTGGTGGAGCCAGACCTTACTCACAGCGCTGTGGGGTACGGTCTGGCAATGCGAGATTATCCAGAAATAAAACCCAGTTTGGCTTAGAAGCTAATGTTAGATTTAGAAAATTGTACGTGCAAAACAGCAGTGTTTACAAGGACAGAATTATCTGTTTCAAAATATTGCCCGATTCGTGCAAAATAGATACTGTTTTGAGCAAAAATTTGCAAAATTTGAGACACTTTTGCTTCCAAGTACCTGAATAAATCCTATTTCAAGCAGATACACTCAATAAACCTTAATGTATTGATTCAAAGAAAACACTAGGGTAAAAGTCTTCCAAGTTATCTGCATCCCCATATCTAGGACTTGGCCCAGCCTGACACACTCTACTGTACTAACCAATTGTGGAAAGACCCTCTCAGTGTGGTCAGAACAACACATTCACTTCCAATCTTCCATCTGAAAACTCATCTCTTTGTTTTTTCCCATGAAACACTCCTCCCACAGCATGATTTCCCCTTTTTACTCATTGTGATTGCTTTGAAAAACAAATAAAAGAAACCATACTACAACGTGAACGTTTGTCACAAAACTCACAGAATATTTGTTGATGACAAAACTGTCTGGCCCGGGTGTGAACCGTATCACTGGATTTGGGTCACTTAGCAATGCTTGCTGGCTGGTGCATTAAATTAGTGATTATACTGTCATTCTTGATTTTACTGTATTGTTGTACATTTTTGTACTGTTCATAAACTGCTTATGAGGGCCAGTATGGGCCCTGCTGGATCTTAGTCTGGTGTGTCCTAGTTCCTCGCAAACCCTGAGTCTCCTCTAGTAGTTGGTGACATATTAGGCAGTTGGAACCTATCCCAACACACTGGGCAAGAGACAGAGTACACCCTGGAGATTGGCAGTCTATTACACAGACAGAAGAAAAGATATAGGAGTTCTCTGACATTCTAGAGACAGAAAACAGCTGGTTATGTCTTTCAAACTAAAAGCACATGTCCTGAAGAACTTCTTGCGTCAATCAGAAACATCTAAACGTTCCTCAGAGAGCACCAGTGGATCAGTCCACCCTTTAAAGTAGTCTCAGCTGATTAAGTGCACATTGAGCAAAGCAAAGGTGGTCATGTGCTTGTGGTGGATCACTTTACATTTTTGTGCAATCTTACCCGACCACAATTAAATCTGGGAATATTTTTTCAGAGACTATCTTCGAACACACACTATTTCCTGAAAAAAAATCACGATCAGGGTTGGAATTTGAAAATAGTCTCTACAACAACTCATTCTCTGACAGCTCCATACCACCCACAATGCAACTGAATGGAGATAGTGCTCTTCAGGAATTCAAGAAAGCCAACTAGAAAGAACGCTGTCCATGTAATACATGCTTACAATACAACATTTTTTCAGGTGTGTGAAAGACCGACACCCTGTTGGTAGATCTGCTGTTCAACATCAAGCCGTTTGGATACAAATGCAGACAATACCAAGGATCTTCTGCTAAAACTAAATCATTTGTCACAGATGTATGAACATACAGTATCTTCAATCTGGAGATGACTTAGAGACTTTGTCCTACTGTATGAAGGTTGTGCATTGTGCAATTGTGCAAAAAGAGCACTGCAGACGGACCAGTGTACAAGATCAAACTATAAACTATATAATAAATACAGTTCACAGTGTGAATATAATACAAGTGTCTAAAACAGACGGTCCTCAGCCAGAAAACGAACATATAGGTTGATTGTGCAAGCAGGTCATAACGACGTTTCTTTTTAGGCAGTCACCTCTTGTGGCTGTAGTAATTTTCGCAAGAGCAAACAAGGTGACAAAGTATAGGAGCGCCAAATTCCGCATAACGAGGTAGGATGGGGTGGCGGATGGGTGAAAACAAACACAGGCCTTTTACTCAGGAGACCGGGCTTCGTGTCCCAATTGAAACCATAAGTCAACAGTAATTTTTTGAAACTTACAGAGTTTTACGGACCTCCTTCTGTGACGCAATGACGCTTGTTACGTCACATTACGTCCTATATTTAGTAGTTTTACATGACTCTTTTAAAGCCAAACCCTGATGATTTACTAACCCTTAATACTTTTGTTGCCTAAACCTAAACCTCTGTTTCACAATGTTAATTACGTGTTTAAAACTGCGCCTGTTGCATGTTAAATAGAACGGTCAAATGATTAAAATGTCCATTGCGGTCATGTGTTATGGTCACATGTTTAAAACGGCCACTGTGCGACAGTAAATAGAATGGTCATGTTTGTTGTTTATGAAATCATTGAAAATCTACCTTTTTCTGTCATTAAGGTATGAGGATGTGTTGGTCTGAAATTGTGCGCCATTATGTTTAAATATGACCTGTTTTTCACTTTTCACACTTTTTTTCTAGCAGAGCCATCCAGGAACAGAAAAAGCAATTAGGTGAAAAGACATCATTTGTTTTATTGACTTTATTTGCCAATTTCATCTTTACCTAACAAAAAATCTGTATATATCCCATCTCATGGTAGTCTAGCTATAGTTGACCTGCAGATAGGGTTCTCAAAGATAGAGTTCTTAATTCTGGACTTGTTTAAATAAGTGGGGAAACAAAGAAAATGCCAGAATAAGCTGCATTCAAGTCTTCTCATTGATGATTATGCAATTTTAAGACCATAAAACCTGATATCAAAAATAAATGTAGCTGTTGATTCAGCTAAGATATACAGGTAACAACTTATACTGTATGACCACAGATGTCTAAAATTTCACTTTGACACTCTTAAAAACACGTTTTTGACCAGCAGTATGTTGGTCCAGGGTTTCATATTACATATACCGTATCAAAACAGACAAGTTGGGTCCTCTGAAATTTTGAGTAATGATATCTTAAAAAGCAAGTAGCTTATGTGGTACCTGTCTGAAAGCTGACAGGCACATTTCTCCTTTTCATGAAAAGATGATGTTTCTTTAACAAAATCAGCCATTTGTTTGACATTGAAACAGTATGATGGAAAGTAATCTTGTTGTGGTCGGGGTGATGGATGGGTATTTACATCTGCCTTAAACTCTGCTGACTTTGGTTCAATATCCAGCTCTTCCAGGAAGTATATTACTGAGAGAAGTTGTCATCTTCAGGCAAAGTTTGGTTTCCCCAACCTAAAATGAACAATTTATGCTTTACTGCTTTAACCTAATCCTAACCTTAACTAAAGTTGTTTTTACCAGTTGCCATCATTTCACCTGTTTGTCATCTACATAACGTGAAAATGAAGTGACATATTCAATGCAATAGTTACATAATGTCCACAGCTCATAATCTGAGTTTCAGTTTGTGCTCATGCCATGAATTCTAATGGGACTGTGTTGAACAGACCCACATCAGTATATCAAATGTCAGTTTTGTTGTCATAGTAGTAAAATGTTAACCAGCTATTCAAATGAAGGGAGAAGGAAAAAAGGCAGAAGCTGTTTGCTCTTAAAAATAAGGCATTTACACTTCATTATAGTAACCCCTAAAACTGCTGTACAGATTATTTTCCTATTTTAAAAAAATATTACAACAACTTGTCTAGTTGTTTAAAAGAAAATCTGTCGCAGCCGCTCAACAAGCTTTGTTTGCTTAGCAAAATGTTTATATTCATGTTGCTGTCTGCGTTTCTCTTCAGTATTGTACTACCACGAAACCACTTTTCTGGACACAGTTTTACCCTCTGGACAAAACATTTACACACTTTAAATTATAAACAGCAGCAGCATCAGCACTACACTCGTGCCTTGTCATGTCGTGTCTACAGAAAATTATATTTATTTTTGTTGCAAAGTCATATACTTATTATTTCTTTACCAAACACTATAAAGTATGAATTCCAGAGGTACAATCAGTAGTTTTGTCACTTCTACTATGTTGCCTGGAGGCTTTTGACCCTTTGTAATGTGTGAATGCATTGAACTGATACTTCTAAGTGCCAAAAACAGTCAAAGTTAAATATACGCCTCTGTTTTTGTGCGTGTGAATGTGTGAGTGTCTTGTTAAAATCACTGTAGTGATGTGAGGCATGATGTGCTGTAATTTGCATCGTTTGAGCCACAGCTTCCTGGAGAAAGTCCCCGGGGAAGTTTGATCAGCTTCCCTGAAACCTATAAATTGGTGCTAAGTAATTTTCTTTTCAGAGTTAAATCAATTTTTAGAAGGGAGTAGGCATCTTCTACTCTGCATGAAGGAGTTTTTTTTAATCTGTAAAGATGAGGGGTTATAATGAGACAGATAAATAATGCACATTCATGGTAGATAGACAGACCGGAAGCCAGGCAGACAGATAAATGTAATGGAGACAGACATTCACAGGAGAAGATAAACACACTCCCTGTCTAGAGGTGAGACAGAATGTGCAGTACAGAGTGATAAACTAAACCACCATCATTAACACCTTTGGGCTTTTAGACCTGGCACTGAAATCACTGGCTTTGTTTTTACTGGCCTTACTACAACTGATTTAAAACAGCTATTTGATGAATGTTTCTTGTATGCTGCGCTTTTGTTGAGAAAAGCCAGCTAGTCTACTTCCAAAGCTAGGAATAGCTGTATATTGCAAACTATTCCATCATTTTTTTAAGGAAATTTTATTTTGAAGGCACAATGAAGACACTGCTAACATAAGACCCTATTCCAGTAACAAATCAAATATATCGGATCATTTTTTCCTCCTTGACAACAAACAATGTGGCAATGCTGTCTAATACTATCAACACACACAGACACCACTACATTATCCTTTTAGAGAAATGTAGAAATCTTTCTGATCTCTGATCTCACTGAGATTTCAAACCCCTCATAATGTAACCTCTCAGGATTTAATACACTATTTGGAGTGATCGATTGCGCAAACGCCTTTATCTCACTCTCGATGAAACATTGGATTAGATAGGGAGCTGTAAGCTGCAAATTGTCGTGTGCAAGTAGCTGGCAATATTAAATAATATGAGTCAGATGGGTGTTGAGAAAACCACCTCTAGAGTCCTAACCATTTCTCACGACTCCACCTTACAGCTTTGGATGTCACGCTGTGTTTATAGTATACCTCATCCAGACCTGTGGTTGCACTTAAATATTAAAAATCCTTCCTGTTCTCCATGATTGACTTAAGCTTAAATTCCTAAATGTGTGTGTCTGAACTACACCTAAAAGTTTGGAAATAACCTCTGCATTAGAACAAGTAATAACTGGGGCATTAACTAAAGTTGAACACACATCCTAATAGCTAAATTGTTTCCTCTACTGATTTATCAATACAAAAAATGGTGGTATAATACAGACCAAACTAAAACAATTAGATCCATGTTTTTTTTTCTCATTGCAAGCATGTCTACAAATACATGTAAGTGTATTTATCATGTGTTTATTGAAGTGGCTCACCTTATCGCACAATAACAAAAGAACTACCCTGATTTATTTATATTATATAATATAAATTTTAGGTTAGTGCCAAAATCGTACTGTATATATAAGTGGTGCATATCAATAGCTTCTGCATTGTAACCTGCAAGATTAGCATTTCATTTTAATGATGCTTTTGAACTGTTATAATTGGGTAAAAATGGTAGCCTGTTGTGGAAAAGTAAAAATGTAAGTATTTAGAAATGTTTTTTTCCTCTGTATGCATGACTGTGGACAGGGTCTCCCTTTTAGGATATTGCTAACCACTGGTGTTTACTTAACATTTTGTACTCTATGCGCACCAGACAAAGCAGGCTGTCAGAGACAGACAGATTTGGTGCTAATCACCTTGTCAGTTGTTGGATAAGGCGATTAAAAGAACAAACTGTGTCTTTGTTCCCTGTCAGGTTGTCTTGTGTGAGCATGTACTGATCATCTTTGGGGCCAGTTACTATAGCAAAACATAATATAATGTCTACATTTTAATTAAAAAATATTTAACGAAGGCAAGATCATTTTGCCATATTTGTTTTTGGTCTCTAAGTCTAATTATCTAACACAGGAGATATTTAGTGACTGTAAAGGTTGGCTTTTGATTATTTGATTTAGCCAATTAGTCATTTTGGTGATTTTAACAGTCCGTTATAAACAGAAAAATAATATGATGGAAAACCTTGAATGGTACTTTCATGTCACTGTGCACAAGTTAGTCTTTTGGAGAATTCCCCTCGCTCCCTTGAACGTATTGTGAAAGTGGCTTGGTTGCAGTTAAAAAGCTTCCCGGTCTTCTACATTAGTGTCTTGGCAGCACGGCCTGTTTGTCTCACACTGAGTCTTTGGAGGCTGACTGACTGACTGACTGACTGACTGATTTCAACATCAGTGTCGGACACACATGCAGAGACACACACACAAGCACATATGTGTAACCACTTCTCACATTCTACAGTAACTGCAAGGGTTACCTCAGCTCACCTTTGTGTGTGTGTCTCATCTGTAAATAGCACCGGTTGAAGAGGAATTGAGATTTAAGTAAAAGTAGTAATGCCACCCTGTAAAAATCAATCAAAAGCACTGTAAGAGCACTGACACTGTGTGTGATTCCTATGGAGGAACGCTCATTTTCCTCTGTCCAGGTCACACTGGGCACTGAAGCCCAATATCAAGAGGATTTTGTTTTGTAATGTTAATTACCTGTGAATGTGTGTTAAGGCAATAAAGTTTAAAAAAGGGCTGTAAGTCCTGCCTTCATAATCTTGCTTAAGTAGTACAGCAAATTGTACAGTATCAAAAGTTAATATGCTCATTAAGAAGCAAAATGGCCCCTGTATTACTTATACATCACTGTGAAAGCAGCATATTAATATTGTAGACAATTTAACTATTTTATATACTTGTCTATAACAATTCATCATATTTTATGTCATCTGTTTTCTAGGCCTATATGTAAAATATGAATCAGAAAAGTAATTGGTAACTATAGATGTCAAATAAATGTAGTGGCGAAAAAGTACAAACTAACAGAAAATGGAATTACTAAAGTATAACTATATAATAACATTGTACAGTACTCAAGTGAATACGTTTTCCACCCCTGGTGAATAGGTGTGGACAATGTGAGAAACAATCTATAATATGTTTTGAAGATATGGCAGTGGATTTCTTTTTTTACTTTTACTAAATAGTATGACATTCCTCAACTTCAAACAACACAAAATGTTGATGTAAAATGCACTTGCTGTATGTGTCTAAATGACAACAAGTGGTGGCACCAGAGAAAGGCATTCTCTCCCCTGTAAAGCAATTATAGCAATAACAAAAACCCAGGGTGTGACTTTTCACTTTAAAGTGCTCATATTATGCTCATTTTCAGGTTCATAATTATGTGTAGAGGTTACATCAGAATAGGTTTACATGGTTTAATTAAAAAAAAAAAACGCCATATATTTGTTGTGCTGCACATTATTGCAGCTCTTCTTTTCACCCTGTGTGTTGAGCTCTCTGTTTTAGCTACAGAGTGAGACATCTCACTTCTGTTCCATCTTTGTTGAGAGCCGCACATGCGCAGTAGCTAGGTAACAACTACTACCCAGTCAGAAGCAGAGCATGAGGGAGTGCCACGCTAGCAGCTAGGCGAGCATTATAACGTGTGTTACAAAGTGACGCACGTTTGTCACAGAAGTAAAGGCTGGACTACAATAGAGCTGTTTGGAGCAGTTTGTGAACCGTGTTTTCTTTTGGAGATGGTAAGTGCCTTTGGGGTGGACTTTGGGCTTTTTCACTTTGTAAACCTATAACGTGCACAAAAAAAAGATATATATAACACAATAAAGGAAAGGGAAAAAGGCAAAACGCATAATATGAGCAATTTCACAGTTTTTTCTCCTAAAATACAAGACTTTAAAATTACAAGATACACATACACCTCTGGATGTTCACTGACTTATGCTGCTCTGTGATTTCTCAGAAAAGTCATTGGACTCAAACAGAGATCTTTATTTTTATGGTTTTTTCCTCACTGCATAAATCACTGACACAGAAAATTAAATTTGTGGTGGATGACTTATGGAATGACAACAGAAGGCTGGAGCGACTTTTGAAAGCTGAGGTTGGAGCCACTAGTGTTGCTTTAGGCACGGCTAATCCTGCAAGTGTGTGTGTGTGTGTGTGTGTGTGTGTGTGTGTGTGTGTGTGCGTGCGTGCGTGAGAGAGAGTGTGTTGTATGGATTTGATATTCTCTGTCTGAATTTCTGTTACAACAGCAGCCATAATCGTTTATTTCGTGTATGCACTATGCAGCACACATTTGTTCACCTTACTGCTCTGTAATTAACACAATGTTTACCTTTGCATTGACAGCTTCAGTTTGCTGTATGAAAAAAATTAACTACAGTGTATCTACACTGGCAGGGCAAGCAGCAGACTATTACAGTTTGTACCATGATGTGTGGGCTGAGATCATGATGTGTGGGTTCAAACTGTGATGTGCGGTTTGAAGGGCTGCTCGAAATATGGGTCCACAGCGGTGACAGTTTGCGGAAAAGACCTACTCTGCCCTTTGCTCTCACATTCACCCTATAAATCCTACCAAAGGGCAAATTGTTAAACTGAGACAAGAGGAAGGGTGGAGAGGCGAATGATTGATGGTGTGTAGTTGATTGATTTCAATTGGGAATTGTAAAAAGAAATTGATGCAGTTACTAAGAGGCACAGTATACTGGTCGTGTTACCAACCTGACTAGTTCAAAGAGTGTAGGGACCAGAATGCAAAATATCTAATGCAACAAAATAAAGAAAGACTGCTTTAATAGAAAAAATGTCTTGCAGGGAGTGTAAATTGATTATCAAATATCAATAACATATGGATAATGACTAAGATCAACAATAAGCGTATGTGTGTATGTGAATGACTGATGTCCATCAAGTTGGACATATGGACAAGTCTATACACGATGGACTCAGTCGTTTTGAGTGGTCATAAAGTTTTCTAAAAGAGGGGATTTGGGAGTCACCAGTACATTTCTCTACAAGAAAGTGGGTTTGTCTAAAACTCACTTGTCAGAAAGGAACCACTTATTGTGTTTTCTTTTGGTTGTGGATTACCTGTGTGTTATGTTAAATGCTCAGTGAATTTTGTTCTGCTCTGTGTCTGCTTTTATAACAGAGAGCTGTTGCATACACACTCTTTTTTTTAAAGATGAGATAACACTGATCTTATTTTACTTGTAGTCCCCTTTTGCTGTTGTTCCAAATAGAATATTTTTCTCTGCTTAATTTATTTCCATCTTCATGGTTTTCCTTATTTTCTGGTTGTGGTGGGGAAACGTTCTCTTGACTGCAGAGAGAAGAAATCGCATAAATCAGCATTAAGTTGTGTCTGAAAATAAATCCAGCCTAGACACGAAGACACTAATACATGTGAACAAGCACAAAAAGCTTTGCAAAAAAACAGGAATCCACATGTATAAACTCTCTTTGGCTTGAAGCGTACCCCTCCACCCATTTTCCCAAATAAATTGTTCTATACTGGATATTTATTCACATTTATGATGTCTAACATCTAAAAATTATTTAAATGACTGTTAAAACATATCTTGCTTTGGAGGAGAGTATGTTTTAAGAATTTGAGCATCCACTAACTCATGTTTTTCCCCTGTCTTTTTCCTCCTCTGCTTCCGTGTCTCAATTCCCACTATATATGACCCATAACTCTCCTATAATTTAATGAAATGTAAAAATGTAAGGATTATATGAAGCAGGCGCAATTAACAGCTGTAGTTTGATACTGAAATAGTGCCATGGAAAGTGTTAAGTGTGTGTATATACATCTATACTCTCTTCAACTCTGACATGGGTTCAGTGCTAACTCAAGAAGTCCACTCTACTTTGAATAAATGTTAACTTTTTAGTTAAAGTGTTTCTCATTTAATCATGACCAAAACCGTCCCCAACCTCAAGGAAAATGTTTTAATTTTGCTAACCTTTTCACATGACATGCAGGTAGACAAAAGCAGGCTTCTCATTTCTAGGCAGTGACTGTTAATGTGCTGCCTGAAATGACAACTGTCTGGAATTGTTTATCAGCTGTAGCTAGCAAGCTGATTTAGCTAATTTGCTTGCTAGCTACAGCTAAGCTGAGTTTATTAAAAAACTTTTTCTGCTCCTGATTTAGTTTTTTTAATGTTTTCAGCGGACTCGCTTAAAACGTGAATCTTGTTGTTAGGTCCTAAATATGCAGTTGGTGGCTATATTCTTAATATCGTGCTAGATTGATAGAAAGCTTTATCCTACAGCTAGCATTAAAAAAGACAAAATCCTCACCAGAAGACATGTAAGCTAATAGAAAATCAAGAAACCGCATTGTTCTTGCATTGCAGTGTAGAGCTAGTTAGACCTAGTAATTTAAGTTACGATAAGAAAAAAATCAAGATCTGACTTATTGGCCTTGGAAGTTATGCTAGAATTATTACTGTAGGTAGTATGCTAGTTAGCCTTAATTAACGATCGCGTGATACACTCTAAGACAAACACATTGTTTAATCCTTTCCTTACACTTTTTCTTTTGTGTTTTTATAAAGGCTTAGTGTCACTACAATAATGGCTTTCTATTATATATGGCACTACAGACTCTGCTGGCCAAGGTGCCACCACGAGCTCCCTTCATCAGTGGCTCAGCTGAGGGTGTCGTCTTTAGTTCCTTCTCCCTGGCTCAGGGTCATGATTGTGAATCAACTTTTCTCCAGAGATTTAATGGGCTTGGTAGGTCATCACAGACAGCTCGGTAATTATCATGATGTGCTCATCTCATCTGTTCTTTAAGTTGCTGTCTTCTTTCCATCATCCCGCTGGCTCAGATTTCAGATTCTTCCTCCTGGACTAACTTGTGCTCATCTTTGCCTTCAGTGTTGTCAAAATGTGTGACCGCAAAACTGTGAGGGCCAGCTCTTTCCAGAGCCTGCAGCCCCCACCCACGGGCATCTAAAGCCACCAGAAATAAATTGACATGCACAGTGAGACACCTTTCTGTCTATCTGTGCATATTTTAGCCTCTGCGTGTTTCCCATTGCACCTAAACAGAGGCGACGTCTCTGAGCACATTTCGCTTAATTCTCACTCTTTCTCTCTTCATCTTTGTCATTCTTCTCCCTCCACCCAAACGGTGATGACAGCGAGTCACTTACAGATGAAAGTGCGTATATTCTCTTTCCCCAGGGCATATGGTGGAACATATGATACGGGAAATAGCAGGAAGGGAGGGGTAAGGCAGGAAAAACGAAAAGCGGATTGGGATGGATGATTGATTTTATGGAACATTGGAGCCCTCATATAAATGTTCATTCATGCTGCCGACTCTGGGTTTGGGATTATACTGCTGCCTATTAGGACCCTAGACAATTGGAATACTTGCTGTTCCTCTTAAAATAATCATTACAAACGGCATATTCCAGGTCACCAGCTTGCCTTATTTTTCTAGGCACTATTTTAAGTGGAAATAAAGGCTTGGGTAGAAGAATCTCTCTTGAATGAGTGTTTCTTAATCACTTTATGAAAACTATAAGTCCGCAGAGGATAAAAATAGTTTTAGTTTTGAAGAGATTTCATAAACTCAAATGGATGGTCATTTGTTACACATAGGCGTGTGCTGTTTGATGGAGAAACATCTTGAGGTACTTCTCACCACAACATGTGGTTATGCAATTTTTGCATATAAATCTTTGTCACATATTGTGCTGAAAATTCTCACCACCTGAAGAAAATCGGTCCAGTTTGAAAAGCTGAGCCAAGACTGATTTGGCTGTGTCTTTAAAAATGTTCCACATGGATTGATCTTTGTTGAGCTTAAATTTACATTATATATTTTTGACTGTTTCACAGTGGGCTTCTCTTTGTACAGAAGATCTGTTGAAATTATGATATTAGAGTCAAATTATCGCCACCCCTCATTTAATAACAGCTGTTTTCTTTTCACACTCCTTTCCCGACCTCTCTACAGTCATTTATACCAGCAAATATAGGCCTATAGTAATCATTCACCCCATCTTACATTTTGAAAGCCCCTGAAAACTTGTTGATGATGAATGATTTCTCTATACTATTAAATATTCATTGGCAAGCTTTTTATTTCATGGTGTAAATTGTCTTAACTGTGCTTATGACAGTAAACCCTTTTAAATCTCTTGAATCTACATGAAAGGTAAGGTTTAAAAAACACCCTTAAGTATTATTTAAATTTTGACACAAAAATATAGCTAATCTGCTTCATGTGGGTGTGATTTGTAGAGCTGCAAAGATTAAACAATCGATTAGTTGTCAGCTATTCAATTAATTGCCAACTATTTTGATAATCTATTAATTGGTTTGAGTATATATATATATAAACAATTCACTCCTGACAGTAAACTGAATATATTTGACAAAACAAGACATTTGAGGACGTCAGCTTTAGAAAACACTGATGCCCTATTGATCAGATTTGATTGACAGTAGCTAGCAACAGAAGCAAACAATCCACCGTGGTGTTCAACTCTGATAGGTGCATGGAAGTATGTGACAAAAATAGTTAACTGTGTCTACTTTAAACCAATGAGAAGAGCACAGACAAAAACACATATACAGCATTCTCTTATGTGAATTAGTCAAAACTAGGGCTGTAACGATATGCAATATGAAACCGAAATCGCGACACTCAGATCCACGAACCTGTGTCACGCTGTGAGAAGGCAGAATTGTGACACACCCCTTCCAACGCAAAGTGGTCTCCCCATGGATGGAAGGGTCTTCCTCACATTTCCGAAGAGAGTCAACGCGGTTGAATTAGTAACCAAGCGAAATGAACTTTAACAAATTAGAACCCTGCGACGAGACAAACATAGCGCGAGCTCCGCTCACTTGTCTCATCCATCTCGTGTCGCGAACAATGCTGAAGAAATTGGCCGCCACTTCTTGAACTGAGCTCGGACTGATAGCTAGCTAGCTTACACTCGCTAGCTCAGCCTTTTACTGATAATGACTAGTCTTCCACAAAATAACTTAAAGGAGAGCTAGCGAGGCACAGCAATGCCGCTCAGAGCAAGTTGTCTCTGGCTAAACCCAATGTTAGAATAATTTACATTATCAAATGATAGACAGAGACCACTGAAGAGATATTAAAGTTAATTTTACTCAAGAACCCAACAAGGAGGCCTTCTCCACACTAGAGAATAGTACAGACAATGACCTAACGAAAAGCGCTCTACAGCAGCTTTTGTAATACAACGTAGAATGTGATAATCATGATACAAGAGTTGGTGTCGTCAGTTGTTTATCTTGTCAGAGTCGATGACGTCTCCCTTATCTGGTCTGAGAGGGCATGAACACACCGTGCTCAGACAAGGTCACGCAATGGCTCCATGTTATCTTGTTTAGAGTTCAAGTAGTGTTATGGTTTCTTAACGAAATCCACAGCAGTTTAATTTAACAGAGAGAGAGAGAGAATATAATAGTATTATATGCAAACAGTTTAATAAATAACAAGAGGGAAAGTATGTAAATCAAAATTTCCCTAACACCCAAAGCGGGGTAAGTCTACCGCGAGCTCACGATACTGTGAGGAAATTACACCAGAAAGCTGACAGTTAACCTGGCTTTGAGCTTCTTTTTCAGTTCGCTGTCAGCTGTGCTAACTGAGAAACACTGCAGTGTTAACGTTAGCTTTAACCTAGCTTTGAGCTTCTTTTTTAGTGAGCTGTCAGCTGTGCTAACTGATAAACACTCTAGCTAGCTCTTAGCTAACGTTAGTTATGTTAGCTTTGTTAGAGATAACTTGAGATTGCAAAGGGCCTCATGCATCCAGAACAAGTCATTTCAAAACTCGATATGACAGTGAGCTAGACTGAGACTAAATTGGTTTACTGTGTGGATTCAGCATGTTTGTGTTAACAAATGCTGCACTATTCTGCACATCATTTAATTGTCTCTGTTCAACTAATGTTCATGTATGTTAACGTATTTCCTGCAGCTGCTAACTCATATAATGAAGATATACTATACACCTATCACTTTTGAATCAAATCAATAATGATTTGGCTGTACTCACTTGTATCAACTAATCTGACCTGACATCCTGTGGCTGCAGCTGCAACTGCTGTGCATCTTCCCGTACCTGGACACTCATATTAAAATGAAATGTGACATTCAAACATGCTCGAATCACACCCGTTTTCCCGGGCCTTTATTTTAACACACATTTCACATATTTAATCTTACAACTGTGTTTTTTCAGTCATCCATTTCCCAGTAGAATTATACCTCATCTTAATTTGTTTAGACTCTGACTGGGACCCACTGACATCATCATTGTTCAGATCATTTGCATTGACATAAGACCGTTTAGCTTTTCTGGAAGTGGACAATTTAGAGCCACAGGAGCTACAATAACTTTCTTCCATTCATTCTTTCTTTTTCTATCTTAATACCATCTCCCCACTTTCTTCCTGTAGCACTTATTTTTTTATTTCTCCTGCCAGTCTCGGTCTCTACTTCTCTTCTTGTCTGATGGGCTCAATCTGTCACTGTCCTGTTAGAGAAAATAAACACAGCGGCAAAGTAAAAGCAGGAGGACAGAGAGCGACTGTGTCCTCGTCTCACTGGTTCTGATGAGAGGAGCAGACAGGGTGCTGGCAACACTACAGTGAGGTTCTCTGGGAGAAAGGGACCATTAGAAAGAAAACATTACGTTGTCAAAGCAGACTGGAGAGGTCACTCAGGATGCACCCGGGATGCTCGGGGACAAACACAACCTTGCTCCAGTGAAAAGAAAAAACAGGAGGGTCTGAAAGATGAACCCAGTGAACCAGTGATAGAAGTTATGCATCTGAGAAAAGTTTTAAGTCAAACTTTGAACTAAAAATTTGAGAAGGGAAATATAAACAGCTTTTTATACATGTTTTTTTCTAAGCCTTACTTGTCAACTTCCATGGTAGCCTACTGACTGCAGCATGTCATAGCCATCTTTAGTCCACAAACTTTGATATAACATTTTTCCCCCTCTTTTTCAACAAGCCCACATAGCGTTGGTTACGTACCATTTAAGCTTCTGTCCCTTTACAACATTTAACATTTGGGAGAACCCATCCTGCTGTTAAGGTTTGTATTCCACCTGGAAAGTGGAAGCTAGAAAGCTAGGCTAACTAAATAGCCTAACTTTCTAGCATTAGCACTGATTCCCACTAGACGTAACATCTTGTTTACCGGTATGTTATTGGCAGCTCTTACACAGTCGGTGTAGATTGTCCTGCATTGTAGAATGTATGGTTACCTGTCTCTCTTTCATGGGTCCAGTTCTGGTAATGGCAAATGACCGGACTGTAAACGCTCACAGCAACGGGTTGTCCTAACGCTAGGACGCTAACGCTACGGAGTAGCGTACGGAGTAGCGTACGGAGTAGCGTACGGAGTAGCGTACGGGGCAACATAGGGAGTGCTCAAATCACAGATGTGACTAAGCCACAGCTAACAATATCTGCCCCCAAATGGCTGGTTAACTGTGGGGCACATTCACTTCAGTTTGATTAATCCTGATTAATCTCTTGCTCTCTGCTCCTACAGCCCTTTGTGATTATCATCTTACTGTAATATATTTCACTCCAGTTCTGCTTCAATTAATCACATTCTGTCCTTCTGTCTCTCTGTTGTCTGTATGCATGATAGTATTTGTTTAGTTTAGAGGAATAGGCCTATAGTAATCATTCACCCCATCTTACATGTTTAAAGCCCCTGAAAACTTGATGAATGATTTCTCTATAATATTAAGTATTCGTTGGCAAGCTTTTTATTGCATGGTGTAAATTGTCTTAACTGTGCATATGACAGTAAACCCTTTTAAATCTCTTGAATCTAAATCAAAGGAGTTTAGAGGAATAGGCTCTGCAAAAAAAAAAAAAAATCTTTGCCTGTTTCCATTATTCAGGGAATAACATTTTTTCAACAAAAGTTCGTCAAATGTTAATGATATGGTTCACTGACCACTTTCATGTGTTGAATTACAGTGGATTAATGAACTCTGGCCACACTACTGAAACAAATAAAGCCCTGCAGTGCAACAACTGAACCTGGTTTTGGTCATCATTAGTGGCAGGATCAAAGCCCACCCTCACACAGATGCATGGTCTTCATTTAGAACAAGGATCATTGCTTCGAGGCAGAAATCATTGAGGTCCCAAAACATTATGTTTGACTGTGGTTTAAGGGTTTCTGCCAGTCTTAGCCTGTTAATCTAGGTGGCCACAGTAGCTTGGAACCTGTTGATATTTAGTCATGGTCGCGTGTCTGGAGGCTGAGCAGATTGCCACTTGTCGGTGGGTATGAGTCACGAAATTGACCAGTGGTGGATGATGTTCTGGGTCAGAAATGATCCATGGCATGACAGGAGTAGGGACGTCTAGCAGGTGCAATAACAAGCTCTGGTGAATCACACAGTTCACATATTGTTATAGTGCGACATCCAGCCGAGAGAATGTTTGTGTGTGTGTGTGTGTGTGTGTGTGTGTGTGTGTGTGTGTGTGTTGGATGGTGCATTGATGCGAGAAAGGATCCATTTTTTTGAGGGTAGGGAATATTTTGCATTGATGAGAAAACGAGTCACAAGTGTGCAAATGTTACCGTTGACCACAGGCACACACACACACACACACACACGCGTGGACATAACAGTGACCCATTCATCAGTCTGCGGAATCTGGAAACTCCCGTCACAGCCAAACACACACATAAGGTATATGCTAAAACACTGTGAGAAATGCATAAACAGTTGGACTGCTGAATCCGTCTGTCACATTTCATATACTTAAAGAAATTTGCAACTTCAATAAATCTGTTGGATTTTTCTTGTCTGACATGCAAAGCTTCATTTAATATTATGAGTCTGTTTTCACGCCATCTAAATCACTGAGGCCTGGCATGGCTTTGGCTAATTGTCATGTTGTGTGTTTTTGTATTTTTGCCTGAATTTGATTTATTCATGGGTGTGGTAGGGTTTTGCACTTTACAAAAACTTTTTAAGGGAAAGTTTAGTGCCTAATTCAAAAACCAGCAAAAAGGCCTAATTCATAAACCAGAGTAGGAAGGTGTAAATCATCCATCAGTAAAGGACTAAAAATATATTGTTTTTGTTTTTAATCATAAATTACTCCTGAAATTCAGTGCTCAGACGTGTTTTCTTGAATACGCCTCAGGAAATGTTCATTTGTATTAGTGGGCGTCCCTCCCAAATTGCTAAAAACTTTAGTTTAGGGACTGTTCGTTTTTTATTAAAGGGGCTACCGGAGGAGTTTTGGGATCTTTAGTCAAAATAGACTTGACCCTCCCTTCACCAGCAATACAGTATTCTATGACCCTCCAAAATGATTGGGAAAAAAAAGCATGACCCTCCCCAACAACTTATTGATGCCTTCTGTACTGGTTTGCGCTTGGCAAAGATGTACAGACTACAACTATGATATACATAACTTAACCTTTGCTTTCTCATCTTATACACCACACTCCACTATTATGGTGGCCATTTCAGTAGATTTATTCACTAACATTGTTGTGGAAACACAATAAGCATGGAAACTAAATGCACACTTCCTGCATTACTGCATTACTTCAAATACTAAGTTACTCCTCTAGTAAACTAGAATTCACATGAAATAAAACAATAAAACATTGAGACCATTCAACAAAGCACACTGGGTAATAACACATATTGACAGCTGGCCCGCCCAATCAGAAATTCAAAGTTAAAGCAACACTAGAGAACTTTTCCCGCTTCGGTCTCCCTACAGGTTGTCTCATTGGAACTACAGCTCGCGCTACGGTCCCCCTACAGGTTGTCTCATTGGAACTACAACTGGAAACTTTATACATTGTTCGTCTGCTATTTCATTACTAAATTCACTTCCGATTTATGTTTTCCTCCGTGGGTGCTCACGGGCGCACGCCCATAAAAAAAAAAAGTAGTAAAAAAATGTTTGCATTTCAGAACCTTAGGAAATGGACAGCGGCCGGCACGAACACACATGCCTATTAACTCGATAATAAAGCCGTAAAGTAGGCTATCTTTCAACTCAGGACAGCGCGACTTCTCACAAATACAGATAGGATTGGAGATGAGAAATTTAACTGACACGTAACCACGATCAGTGCTCACACGCTCCACTATCGCAACAACTGCAATGTTTAATTTTAAATGAATGTAGTCTACAGGCGGTCTGGCGCACATGGATGCTCAGCATTTTCCGTGGGTGCTCCAGCTCGAGGCAACGTGAAACCTTTCAGCTAGTCAGCTTCATTATATTCCATCTTCATGTCAGTGACAATACTTTGGCGCAGTTAGCTAGGGTTGCATTCTCAAAGAACTCGTGTTGCTGTCATGTTGCGACTTTTGTTGGGTCAGACCCATCTGCTAGTGATGGGGGGCCGAGACTGAGATCTACATGAAAAAGTATGCACCAAACAAGCCACTTTCAAATTTTGCTGTTTTCATGAATACAAAAGTTGGGTAATCCTCACCCCCCACCCCCCCAGACTAAAAAATGTTGGGTGACCCTTCCCTCAACAAAGAATAAAAAGACATGACCCTCCCTTATTTTACTTCGGTGGTCCATTCCATAAATACCGAACGGTCCCTTAGTCCAAAGTTGGCAGTTTAATGTTGGCCTTTAAAAGTGCTGCTGCACTTTCAGTGTTGGGAAGTTTGAAGGAAAACATCAGTGGCAGTGAGAACCTCCAGCCTCTGCGCATATTTCTATTTAGCCCTTAATAAGAAATAGTTTTTTGACTTACCATCTGTCTGTTCTGCTATACGAATAACATACATCAAACACAACATAATAATAGAATAAACCTAAATGATAATGAATAAATTGTATTTACAGGATTGGCTCTTTTACCGTGTTTACAGCTGTTTAGTTTCACAAAACCACAGATGTAAGAGTAAGGACAGATCCTTTTCATCATCATACAGTATGACCTTTTTATCATTATCATCATCATTGGAAATCAAGCTCTCAAATATCATTTTTTTTCCATATTTCATTACATTCACAGAACAATTTACAGTGTCACTTATCTACTCATGAGGCTTTTCTTGTCCAATACACACACCTTTTATATGATTTTATAGCAGTGCATTTACATTAAGGCTAGTCCTAGTATAGTATAAACTTATTTCCTCCAAATTTCCCATAACTGTCTTGAGAAAAACAACTTTGCTGCTCTTTCAATTGACCCAATGAAACTGGACTGGTAGTATGATTAGAGCTTTGACTTCAGACTTCTAATTTGGCGTCTCCTTGATGTGATGGCAGAATAAAGACAGTAAGAGGAGAGTAGAGAAGAGGAGAGGAGAAGAGAAGAGAGGAGGACTTAAAGTGAAGAGGAGGAAATTGGAACATTGTGTGACCACAGAAAGGCCAAAGACGGTTTTAATATGCCCCACTAAAAAGGAGGGGAAAGCCAGAAAAACAAAAGGGGGTTTCAGCAGCGCCTCTTTCGCAAGCGAGCTGGCCAGCTGCTCAGGCAGGGTGCAGGGTGAGTGGGGTGTGTCACACATGGAGGCTGCAGGAATGTGATTTCCCGCTCACTTTCTGCTTTCCTCCTCTCAATAAACTTTCTCTCTCGAATTCCTTGGATCTGTCTTTCGTGTTATCCTATCCTGAGAGCTTCTTTTATGGAATTAAAAGAATGACTATCACAAACACACAAAACAGGTAGATCCAATTAGCAGGAGTCTACCTAGCCTACATCATCAGTATATTAAGGCTTAAATATCGTACCAACTTGAATGGTTCCAAAAATCTTTAGCTGTAAGGGACCGTTCGGTATTTATGGAATGGACCACCGGAGGAAAATAGGGGAGGGTAATGTCTTTTTATTCTTTGTTGAGGGGAGGGTCACCCAACATTTTTTAGTCTAGGGGGGAGGGTCACCCAACTTTTGTATTCATGAAAACAGCAACATTTCAAAGTGGCTTGTTTGGTGCATACTTTTCCATGTAGATCTCAGTCTCGGCCCTCCATCGCTAGCAGATGGGTCTGACCCAACAAAAATCATAACATGAGGGGGGATCACGTGACCAGCCACCGCTATGGTTGCAAGAGACTGAGGCTCCCACACTCACCTCCATATTTCATTAAATAACCAGGTCTATTACTTTTTCTTTGATGCCAAACCGGTTTGTCTGTTATCACGGTGACTCAGTAAAACACCTGCAGGCACAAAAAAGCGGTTCTCGCTGTCGCCTAAACTATTTACTCGTTAATAGAAATTTGTTAGCTTGGCGGCGGCTAATGGAACATTAGCTAATGGAGCAACTGATGTGAACGCGTTCTCTAACATGGAGGACTTAATCGCTCAGGTTTTGGAGAGGCAGCTAAGTGTGCTTGAATCAGTGATCTACAACGCAGTGAAAGGAGTGTTGGCGGAAATAAATGCCATCAGATCGAGGCAGAATCTGAGATGCAGGAACTTGTGGTGTGTGAGCCGGAGCGGTCTGACTGCGGCACATTTGCGGTCCAGCAGCTTCGGCTGCCTGAAGGGACTCAACATGAACTACATGCTGAACACAACTCTGACTCGTTTAGCTGCCTGCCCGCCCTGGGAGTGATCCACGGAGGGAGAGAGTTTGCCTTCGCAGCAGACGCAGAGCCGGGTGTTTTCTGGCTGGAATTAGAAGTGGAGGAAGACGCGCCACATGCACGGGTCGCCCCGCGCCAAGGACCGTTACCGACAGATGAACCGGAGGGCGGCGGTGGGACTTTGCGTTCGGTGCCGGGGCTGCGACTGGAGGACTCCGCACCGGTGGACTAACGGTATTTAGGCTAATGTACCGAGTTTGACTGGAGGACGCTGTGTGTAGGTTTTGGAACCAACCTTTGAAGGGACATCTAACCAGACTGTAAGAAATGATGAATGCTGGCTACTCAGTCTACAGTCTATGCTTTTGTGGACATTTAATCGGGCTGAAAAAACATGACAAATCCTGAGGACACGGTATGTAAGTTTCTGAGCCAGACTTTAAAGGGACACTTAACCAGATTGAAAATACATGATAAATACTGGCTGGTCAGTTTACAGTCTGTTAACATTTAGCTGGACTGAAAGCTCATGAGGGATGCTGTCTGTTCAGCTCATAGTCTGCTTATTGCTGCAACTAGATTGGTGTGTTTTACACACAGCTTATTCCATAAATTGTTTCTCACATAGCCTACTTCAGAACTTAACAGCTGGTTAAGACCTAGTTCTAAGGTGTTTATAATATTGTTCATGTTTAACATAAGAATTCACTATACCTGTTTTAATTAACCTGTGACTTAAGACAGGGGGTTCAGTTTTGAGCTGGAGTTTTGCGCAAACTGCGTTTGATGTGATCACGCATCTTACAGATAGGGGAGGGGGTATGCGGTCTCAGAGGGTTAGGGGATTTATTTTACTTTTTATGTTTTTGTCACACCTTGCCAGGGCTAAAAGTTCATCCTTTGCTACAGATTTGTTGGCAAAATCCGGTAGGGTACTTGAGACACGTATGCATGTACATTTTGTAGACGGCTGAGCTCTCAATCCTTTCAGTCAACATCAGGGGGCTAAATGGGCCGATCAAAAAAGCTAAATTCCTGGACTATTTAAAATATAAACATAGATGTGGCGCTTATACAAGAGTCACATTTACGTAAAAGAGATGTAAATCGTCTACAAAATAAATACTTTAAGGTTGCTGCCTCATCTAGTGACGACACCAAAACCAAGGGCTCCATCGTGTTGCTGTCGCGGAAATGCATACTCACCGTAGACAAAAGCAGTAAAGACTTATCAGGCAGGATATCTTATATATGTACCACGATAAGGATAAGTTTTTTCCCACGCCTAACCAATGAATTGCTCTCTCAACGAATATTCACTAATCATAGGTGGAGACATGAATGCAGTACTGATTGAAATCAGGATAGATCAGGGGTCCAAAAACGCATATCGGACATGTTTAAAGCAGTTGTGGAATCCCACCATCTTACAGATATATGGAGGATGCACAATCCTACTAGCAAGGATTACACCTTCTTTTCCACACGCCACCTCACCCACTCCTGCATTGATTATATGTTGTGCTCCAGTGAGCTTAAGACAATGTTCCACACGATAGCAATAGAACCAGCAATTCTGTCTGATCACAATGCGCTGATAACCACATTCCGTTGTGATATGTTAGGAGAAAGATCTAGGAGATGGCAATTTAATAATTCCCTTCTCCAGAACACAGCTTTTGATACAGAATTTAGAACCAAACTGGCTGAATTTATATTAATACCGACTCAGTTTCTGACCCTGCATATACATGGCAAGCAACTAAAGGATTTATTAGAGATTTTACATCCTCCTTCATGGTCAATTTTAAGAGGAAAAGAGAGGCAAGGATAACGGAGTTGGAAGAACGCTGTAAATCGTTAGAGCAATGTCTTAAAGGTGTGATAGAATGCAAAACCGATTTTACCTTGTCATAGTTGAATAACGACAGTTTGGTGGGTAAATAGGACATACATAGAAGCTCAAAATCCCATTGACACCCCTTTCCTCTTACCAAATTTGCAATTAGCCATCAATTTTTGTAAAACGGCTCATATTTGAGCTTTATATAGTTGATTTCTCACATAAAAAAGTCTCAGAAGTGAATTTAATAACGAAATAGCAGACAAACAATGTATAACATTGCAGTGTCTGAAATATGAGACCTGCTGTCTCGTCTCCAATGTATGTGTATGTGGTTCGCTCAAACAATCAGCGCGCAGCTTATCTAAATATTCATGAGCATACCATATTTGGAAGAAAAGCTCTTCTTACAAATAGGGCCATATTCACAGGGTAGTTAAGGGCCCATAGAATGGCACTCGGGCCATTTTCAGCCCAACCAATGTTACATACCCTATTAGGAGACCTTAAGGAACAGTGTGAAATACCCTATATAATCATTCTATCACCCCTTTCAGACTTGTTTTTCTAAATCTACACAAACTCTTCTAGTCACAAGTCGAACAGAGCTGAATGATCTACTAAGGAGAGCTAAGTTCATAATGCACAGAGTGAGACAAAATTACTATTTTAACGGCTGTAAACCAAGCAAATTGCTTGCTCTGAAATTAAAACAAAGCAAATCCATAGCTACTATCAACAGCATACGCACAGATTAAGGTATCTCAACAAATCCTAAGGATATCAGTGCCACTTTTCAATCCTTTTACTCAAAGTTGTATGAGTCCTCCTGCAACCCAGATCTGACACAGTGCCAGAAGTTCCTACAAGAACTAAACCTGCCTCTTCATGACCCAGAAGAGGCAGAAGAACTGGGTCAACCGATAACCTTAGAGGAACTTAAATCAGCATTAAAAACAGTTCAAAAAAGCCATAGAGGGTACTTTCAACCAACAAACCAACACTTGATTTCCTTTATGCCAAAGAATGGTAAAGATCCTACGGATTGCTGAAATTACAATAAGACAATGACAATAAGTCCTGGCTCACCGCTTAGAACGCTTTATCGAGAAGCTAGTCCACCCTGACCAATCAGGTTTTAACCCAAGCGTCATGCTGCAGACAATGTATGCAGACTATTTCATGTAATAGAAAAAGCCAAAAACCTTCCAACAACGGCAGCAGTTTTATCAGTGGACGCGGAAAAGGCTTTCGACCACCTAGAGTGGAACTACTTGTGGCAAGTAATGGAGAGGCTTGGTGTGGGGGCCAAATTCATTGACATGGTGCGTTCTTTATATGCGAATCCCACGGCCATAGTCTCAACCAATGGATTGCACTCTCAGCCGTTTCCCTTTTAAGCGGGGCTCGCGACAGGGATGTTCGCTCTCCCCCATGCTATTTGCAATCTCTCTTGAATCGTTAGCCCAAGCCATAAGGCAAAATAAAATCTGTAATATCCAGATTAAATCCAGTAGCAGCTCAATATCATTATTTGCAGACGATATTTTGTTGTATATTGCTGATCTTGAGGACTCTATTCTATATTATAGTTACAATACCAACACAAAGCAAAATTACATATTTGGGCATCATTTTGTCCAGGACAACTATGAAACTATACTATATATAAGTAGTGTTCAAAGGAATCTGGCCAATTTGTCTGCGCTGCCGGCATCACTACGCTCCAGGATTGCTGTTGTTAAAATGAACATAGTTCCTTGTATGAATTTCTTAAGTACAATGATCTCCTTACCCCCACTGATACATTTCTGGAAGAAACTTGATACCTTAATTTGGCAATATATTTGGAATAATAAACAACCTAGGCTAAAATACTCTACCCAGCAACGTACCTCAAACACGGGAGGCTTGGCCCTCCCCAACCTTAAAGTGTATCACAGAGCCTTTCAGCTACAGGCCCTCAGAGTGTGGATGGACCCCTCATCTACAGTCCCATAGAGAGAAATAGAGCAAAACCTCACTGAAAGTCTAAGACTGCAAGACCTTGCCTTTGCAAGTGTGTGTCCAAAAATGTGTATGCTAGCCTATGGCCCTATTATCACCAACACATTGACTAACTTTAAACAGGTGGAGGAGCAACTATGCTACACCAACAAGTGGCATCTGGACACCCCAATTTGGCACAATACACACTTAATGTCTGGTAACAAACCCTTTGCTTGTAAGCAGTGGAGTGACAGAGGCATTTATACTGTAAACCAGTGGGCAGTGGTGGCCTAAAGGTTAGAGAAGCAAGCTTGGGACCGGGTTCAATCCCCAGACCGGCAGGATAAAATCTGGGTGGGGAAAGTGAAAGAGTTGTCCCTCCCTCATTACTACTACTGAGGTGCCCTTGATCAAGGCTCTTAACCCCAACCGCTCCAGTGGAGCTGTTCAGTGGCCAGCAGATCAGACTGTGGTTGTACTGGGCAGCTTCCAGGTATGAATGTGTAACTGTGTGAATGTTCTCAATCGACTTACCTGGATAAATAAAGGTTAAAAAAACCCGCTATTCAATGAGAAAGGTATGTTGAGTTTTGAAGTCCTAAGAGCTAGTTTTGAGGTCCACAGGACATCCTTCTTCTTGTATCTGTGCTTAAGAGAAGCCCTAAAATGTTATGGAGTGCCATGGGGAAACCGTCTTGAGCCACACCCAGTTATTAAATGGTTTGTTGATTTTCCTGTGAGAGGATTAAGGTCCAAGATCTATGCTAAACTGATGCAAGTATCCATAGGAGAACTCCCAATAGCAAGGAAATGGGAGCGAGAGCTGAGCCCTGAGGGGAACGCAATTAATTGGGAGACAGTTTGGGACAACCTTTTCCATTGTTCCAAGAACCCAAATCACCACCAGATTCAACATATGTCATAGGACATACTGGACTCCTTAGAAGAGATGCGTCTCTAAAGTCATTCCCACTCCCTATTGCATGTTCTGTCAACCTGAACAAACTGGAACTTTCCTGCACATGGTCTGGGAGTGTGAACAGGTGCATGAGTTCTGGAATAAAACAACATCAATAATATCTGACGTGATAGGATGTCAAATTCCTACTGACCTGGTTGTTTTGTTACATAATGACGACTCTAAATTACACCTGCTTGGGAGACAGAAGAAAGTTTGCCAAGCCAGCTGAACCGCAACCAAGAAAATGATAGCTCAACGCTGGCTCTCCCCCCCCCCCCCCCCACTCGCTTTGTATTAAACAGTGGTTGGCGTATTTTCTAGACATAGTTATGCTTGAGCTCTCTACAGCAAGGATTAACAAAGCCAAATCATCGACTATAGATCTATGGAAAAACACAGCAGCACAAGTATCAGTCCTTATGACCTCAGCATCACAAGAATTAGAGGAGAGTGACTAGGCAAGGTGTGATTTCTGTTTTTGCTTATTTGTTTATTTTTGTTTTCCTCGAGACCACAGAGGGTGGGTGAGGGTTTTTGTTCTTGTTCAATTGTGTTTCTGTTCTGTATGTTCAAAAATATAAAAATAATAAAAAATTGATCTAAAAAAAAATAAAAGAGAGTAACACGTCTACTTTTTTTTTTTTTTTAAAAGGACGTGAGCCCGTGAGCACCCACGGAGGAAAACATAAATTGGCGCCTATGATAGAGGAAGACTGACAGATCTACATGTTACAATTTATTTACAAGACTGTCAAAGGGAGACGGGTATCTTTCTGCCCTGTCAGACGCTCTCCCTCTCCTCTTCCTGCTCCGTGGCACCGTCAGCGAGCTTGTTACGCCCGCAATCTCTTTGTGGAGCATTATAACTTCGAAAAACCACAGGTGCCAGTTAATCTTATAATGGATATGTGTGTTGAGTTATTTAAATAAAAGATCAGGGAAATTAACGCCTCTTGTCTGCAAGTCTCCTGAGAGAGCTCCAGCCAGCTCACAGCGGGGTCTGTGAAGGTGGACAGGCCGACCGGCATGCCAGCGACCTCGGCAGGCACCCGCCGGCTGTCATGTCATAATGTGGAGCTTCTGAACTCCACAGTCGGACCAAATTTGCAATAGCCATCAATTTTTGTAAAACGGCCCATATTTGAGCCCTACATAGTTGATTTCTTGCATTAAAAAGTCTCAGAAGTGAATTTAGTAATGAAATAGCAGACGAACAATGTATAAAGCAAAGCCGGTCTACGGAAAGCCTTTCCACTCCCTATTCAGCCCCATTGTACCGAATTTGGCTGCAGTTCCACCAGAGTTCCACTGGGGGTGAGTGTCCAACAAGGCAAGCAGCACAAGCAGTCAGAAAATCAAACGCGCTGTTAACAACCCCCCCATTGCTGTTTGTTTTAGAGAGAAAACAAAGTCAAGTTATGAACACAAACTGTCAATTGTAAATGTTTATTAGATTTTGCAGAGCAACCTCCTGGTTAAAATTGAACCCGCTACCATAGTTGTCTGACTGGACTCAATAATTGATCGTCCTGGCACAGGAAGTGCTGGAGAACCCCAGGGAGCTTGACTTGTCTCCCACTGCGTCGCGTCCCTCGACTAGCTGGTGGGTCTGATGTCCTCTGGTTTGTCGCCAAACCATGTACTGAGCTCTGCGTTGCTTTCAGTTAATTTAGGTTAACATATAAATGCAGACAAAACCTAGACCAAAACACTTCTGGGATGAGGGTTATAACTTCCTTGCTACATACATCTCCAGTACGCTAACTTTGCTTGCATTCGTGTTCCTTCCCCTCTCAGGATGTTTGCTTCAATAATATAGACCAGTGTTTCTCAAGTGGGGATATGTGCCCCCTAGGGGTACTTTGGAAGACTGCAGGTGGTACATGAGATTTTTTGCAAAATGTTTTTCAGTTAGGCTGTTGTACCAGACCAGATGTTTTGTGAGCCATTCTTGCCTTCATTCCTTCTACTGTCTTTTTTCCAAGTTTGTCGCTTTTTTCCAAGTTTTTGACGCTGTTTTTGAAGTTTGTCACTTTTTTTTAAGGTTTTGTTGCTTGTTTTGACCTATTCTTGCTCTACTTCCTTTTTTCTACTGTATGTGTTTCAAACTCACTTTTTTCAAAGGTTTTTTTGTCACTTTTGTATCCATGGTGTTGCCTTACTCCCAGAGCCTGTCTACAGAGAGCCTGTTCACTCCCTATTAAGCCCCATTGTACCATATTTGGTTGCAGTTCCACCAGAGTTCCACTGGGGGTGATCGCAGGCGAGTGCAAAATGAATGGGACTCTATGGAGCTAGACGGCTAAATTTGTCTGTTTCGACGGATTGTCGTTGAGAAATCTCAGATTTGATTGTAGTTTTTACAAGTTCAACATGGATTATAGGTTGAAAGTTGAATGAACGAGTACTTGTGTCCTTTTAAATTTCTTACAGGTTGAGTCGTTGCCCATAACACACTAGCATTCTGCTAATGAATTCTGATTGGTCAGTGAAGGACTGATTACGATTGGAGATCCTGCTTGACGACATTTAAAGCAGAATCAGAATGTCAGAGTGAATATTTCAGCGTGGTCTTTAAAACAAGCAAACCTCTTTCTAGCACGTGTATTAACAGGGAGAGCCTAACCTGTCAGCTGTGTTGTCGATGCCTCGAGAGAACAAAGGAAGCGACTCAGAGCTTGCCGTAAAGCAGTATCTCTGGCCGTATATGTGTATGACGTCATTGACATTTTAAAAGGCATTTTAGAACAAAAAAGCCACTTTAAAAAAAGACCCATCAGTGTGTACATTCAAATTACTAGACAAAAAATTATATCCTGAGAAAAGTGGATTTTGAGGGTTATAGCTCCACAGAGTCCCATTCATTCTGCACTCGCCTGTGAGCGCCCCCTATACGGATCAAGAATGGAACTGCAACCGGTTCAGAAGCCGGAAGTAACGAGAGGGTGGAACTTCTTCCCTTATCAGATATTCTTTGGTATAAAGTTTCCAGTTGGGGACTGTAGCGCGAGCAAGGGGGTAAGCTTCTCCTCACAACGCGTACCTCCTATGGCGCCATTTTGATGCTAACAAGCACTCACCCCCCCGTTAGCATCCCATTGACTGCCATTCATTTTGACGTCATTTTGACGTCACTTTGACAGCGAATAACTTTACATCTGAAGCGTTTAAAGACTTTATTTGTCCATTGTTTATTTCTAAAGAAACACGACGATGTATAAAAGGCTCCATTACCTTGTATCTCACGTTATGGCTCCGTAGCAGACGTTTTTGTAAAAATAGGCTAACGATTGTGTCATAACCACGGAACTTACTGTCACATAGTAGAGGAATTACCGTATAGTACAGGAGAAGCTTGCAGGCAGTTTCGACTTACATTAGCTGTTTAAGTTTAATTACTAATGTTAACTAGCATTTTAGTTAGCAATAATTAGCTTGTGTCCATGTTATCTCCTTACATATACCTACGCTCTCCGTCTCTGCAAGATTCAGAATGATTGAGATTTCACTTGGCACAGCTACCAGAAGACTTACAACTTTCAGACAGGTTGCTCAAGTCACATCTACGTCGTCTCTCTCAGTTGGAGGCTGCGCAGTAATGTTTGGCGCTCACCGGAAAAGTGCTTCTAATGGCCTTCACTGGTCTCCGTCCAGAGCAACGGGATCTGTTGGTCCATTCTATATACGGTCCATTAGCGCGAGCTGTAGTTCCAATGAGACAACCTGTAGGGGGACCAAAGCGGGAAAAGTTCTCTAGTGTTGCTTTAACTTTGAATTTGTGATTGGGCGGGCCAGCTGTCAATATGGGTTATTACCCAGTGTGCTTTGTTGAATGGTCTCAATGTTTTATTGTTTTATTTCATGTGAATTCTAGTTTACTAGAGGAGTAGCTTAGTATTTGAAGTAATGCAGTAATGCAGGAAGTGTGCATTTAGTTTCCATGCTTGTGTTTCCACAACAATGTTAGTGAGTAAATCTACTGAAATGGCCACCATAATAGTGGAGTGTGATGTGTAAGATGAGAAAGCAGAGGTTAAGGTGTGTATGTCATGGTTGTAAAAATTCTTGAGGGTCATAGAAAAATATATTACTGGTGAAGGGAGGTTAAAGTCTATTTTGACTAAAGATCCCAAAACTCCTCCGGTAGCCCCTTTTAATAAAAAACGTACAGTCCCTAAGAAGGTGGTGGCAATAATGTGGTAACTGCCTAATGTGCCTAATTTTTCACACAGCTACTCAGGACAACTTACTACTACAACATTTTAGAAAGAACAGGCATGACTATGACAAGTTAATCACCATGACGGATCACAAAGCCACATCAACCGTTGGAACTTCCGAGAATATACACAGAGACTGGGTAAATTAAGAAAATATTTCTGTCTTTCTTTAGCTATTTCAATCATATTACACCGCCTCAGGGGAAAAGAGTTAATTACTAAAACAGAAACTTGGAAAGAAATTACCCAGTGGCAGGAATCAGGGACATCTAAACCACATTTTAGGAGGGACAGAGATCTACTGCAAAGCAGACACACACTCACAGAAGCCTACATACATGCATAGAAACACACATGGAGATCATAACATTTGCAGGACACACATATGGCGTTTGCATAACATGAACATGGGAACTTAAATACACGTGCACAATCTGCATAGACAAGCACTGGCATCGCATGTTCCAGGGTGTGTGTCTTACATTTACCAGAAACTGTATTAACAATAAGAACTCTAACAACATGATTATATGATTATTACTGTCTTGGCCAGAGAGAGAGAGAGAGAGAGTTTAAATTGATGCAAGGGCAGTGGCGGTCAGAAGGAAAATGACATGAAAAACTCAGGGAGGAGTTCTGGCCGACCTTCAAGGGCTTTTACATTTTTCTTTAAATTTGTAGGATTTTCGGATCTTTAAAGACAGGAAAGACAGGCACACACGCACACTATTTACTGGTAATGTCCCGACAATAAAACCAGAATAAAACCATTGGAATAATTTAATACTGTGTGTTTTTGGTGATCTTAGTTCAAATACAGCTCACCCCTCAACCCTTTAGCACACACAATAAACACCTTTATCTTTCTTCATGTTTTCTGTACAGCTGTCTACCAAAACAGAAAATCTGTTAAAATTGGATACGTTGTTTGCATCATACGTCTTCTTCTTCTTCTTCTTCTTCTTCATAAATCTTGACATAACTTTCCTTAGGGGAACAACCTCACACACTATTGCTCAATTCTTACACTTCTTTACCTCTTTCCAACTTTTGCTCTCGGAGCAATCTTAGAAATTCAGATCAAAGGCAGTTTTGTCATTGTTTTAATTTCACTGAATCCTGCCGCAGAACACAAGGTTCGATAGATGATTTAAGAACATCATTGACCATTTGAACCAACATCCACACACAGACCCAGTTTCCAGATGTCCATTGATAAACTATGGACCTGATTTGGCCAATTCACTCACACTGGACCACAATACTCAGCCATCTGAATGGGAGTATGACAGAGTGGCCTTCTCCCCAAACCTCACCACTGCTTTGAACCTCTAGAAGGTTTAGAGAGAGACTTAGGAGCTCAGCTCATAATATGGTTACTGGTTAGCCACCAGCAACCACACTCAGCTCTCTGATGTTGCCTTCAGAGGCCCAGTGCAGCTGGCTGATGGTCGAGGCTTGGCTGAGCAAAGCTCTTTGTAGTGTGGCAGGTTGCAAAATAGCAGGGAATATCCCTTCACTGGATTCCTGCCCCCCTGAAGCTTATTTATTATTAAGAAATAGAAACAATTGCAACTTTAGACGAAGGAACTGTGACTTATTAAGTTGCACTGTTGTCTCAGAACAAGAGCGTTCTGCAATGTTAACTGCTCATTTAAGGTCTGTTTTGTTGGAGTGGGTGATGGTTGACGTGATTAATCCAAACATCCATGCTTTCACTGTCAGTGGAAATGAGTTCCGTTTGACTCAGCCACCACAGTAATGGTGGGGTTGCTAGAGAGAACCACACATAATAAATCACAGATAAGCCTATATTTTCCTCATGTTCGTGTGGGTTTCTTTCAACGGTCCAGAGGAAGCTGGATTTAACACTCTAAATTGCCCATAGGTGTTAATGTATTTCTCTGTTAATGTAGTGTTAGACTGGGGACCTGTCCAGGGTGTTTTCCTGCCTTTCCCCCAAAACTTCCTGGGAATGCTCCAGCCCCTTCTCTGACACTCAACAGTTAGTCCAAAATGGACAGATCAAATTGATCCAGTAGAGGCAAGCCCAGTGTTAGGCGCGGCCAGACCAGGCCGTGCCCACTCATTTGAACTCCTTGCCTGCTGTCGGCTGGTCCCATGTTAAAATGTTATAAGTCCCTGTTATTTGGGTCAAGATTTGAATAAGGTTGAGAGTGTCTTTAGAAACGCAAAAAAGCTGTCTAGACTGCAATTTCACCAACCGTAGCCTACTAGAAAACTTAATAGTTGTAGCCAACAACAAAAATGGACTGCAGAAAATGATTAAACAAACATAAGCCATCTTCCTCAACTGGCACACAAGCATCATCGCTCCAATCCGTACCAATCCAATCTGGGAAATACAACAGGAACAGGGATCGGATACCATCACGGTGTGAAAATGCTCAGCCACAGAGAAACCCATGATTCACACAATAAAAATGTGGTGTCTCAGTCTAGTCATACACCAAGGATATCCTGCCTGGTTTGGTTCATTGACAGAATAGAAAGGACACTTTCACATCAATGGGTTCATGTCAGTGAATTGGTTAGCTTGAGCTTTCACACCACGATGGACCTACGCCCTAACATACATATTGTAGGCTGTTCTAAGCTGTATTACTATGATAATTTTGGTTTCAGTAGGAAGACTTACCACTCCCTCTCACTTCATAACCTTCATTAAATATTTCATTGGTGACTCGGGTGTTTGTCACAGCAGCAATGGTCTTATTAAAGCTTGGGTAGATATAAATACACTTATTGAAGACTTTGCATGCTCATGCCTCATCATAGGCTACAGAGAAGTGAGAGTTGTCCCACGTAGGTGAAAGCAAACTGAATTTCAGCTTTGGTGTCATCCAACAGTCATATAATGTAATGGGGAGTGATATAAAACTCATCATTTTGCATCACCTTGTGAACTGTACCCAAGAACATTCTTGCTAGTTTTCACACTGAGGCTGTTGCAAAGTTAGTTACCAGAAGCACATCCTGTCAATTGACAACCAAGCCTTTTGAAAAAGAGATGCTTTCAATAAAACATACACAAGTAGAAACTTGGTAGCGACTTGGAGTGACCAATTACCAGCAGCACCAATTAGTTGGCACCTGTGGTGAGTGAGCCCATAATGATAGCGCCCATAATGATAGCAGTATTAAAATGTCTGAATCAAATGTGCTATATTATCATTTGCACTGCTCTGTCGCCTGTTTAAATAGTTTCAAGCATACAGATCTGATTGTGTGTGCATGTTGTTGCCATATGTGTGCCTGTGTGTGTGCCTCACTACATATGTTAGGTGAAACACTCAATCTTGCGATAATTGTTTTCTTTGGTACTGATTTTACTTGGTTGATGATTGTTTGGTTATCTGCTCCAATAAACCTAATGTGACTTGTGCTGAATCTGTGTATGTGCTATACTGTACATGAAATATATTCAGGACCTTTGAGGTTGTTTTTGCTTTGATGGAAATTTTGTAGCCTAATCACAGGTTTTTGATATTGTTTGGGTATGTCACAACTGACACAAGCAAAGCTGTGTCGAGAGAATTTCTTACAAACATTAGACATCATCATCACTATATAGGTCTAATACTGCAATATTCATTATGTAAAAGGCTTGCCGAGGGCTGTTTGATATACATTTTTATTGATTTGGTATATTATCAGGCCAAAACGTTAGATTTAATTCCAGCTCTGTGTAATCTTTGTGTGGGCAGTGTGTTTAGATTAACGGTGTTTGGCTTCCCTCCGTGGTGTGCAGAGCTTGGAGCAACAGAGGTCTGCTGAAACATGTCGTTTTGCATCATCGGGCAGATCTCAGCTAACCTCCGTGACGTGTTTCGCACCACCTGGCGGATCTTGGCACACCTCTGCTGCCCTGCTCAGTTGGGTGCTCTGTACGCTGCAGCCATGGAGAGAAGCCACATCCCGTTATGTGCCCACAGTGCCATGACACAGAGCTAGATTTAAATCAGCGAAATATCTCCTTTTGTCTATAGTCCGACTAAATTTGCAGCTGAAAAGTGTTTACATTCCCCGTATTGAAAAAATATGCGGGTCAGGCTCTAGCTCACCCAGTAAGAGCGTTCGCCCCATGTTGGCTGAGTCCTGCAGCGGCGCGGGGTTCAAATCCGACCTGCTGCGTGTCATCCCCCGTCTCTCTCCCCCTTTCATGTCTATCCACTGTCTCTATACAATAAAGGGAAAAGCCCCCAAAAAATTATCTTAAAAAAAAAATATTATGCATAAGTCTTACACACCAAGCACAATGATACCACATAATCATATCTGTGCTTACTTGATGTATGTTGTAAAGAAGAAATATATGGTACAGTTTCAAATCTAAACTAATCCTCCGATGAAAGGCTGCTTCATAATAATGCTGCATCCTTTCTGCTTTAGGATTCAGGCAGTAGTGCTCTGAGTCAAGCTTTCCTGGGCCAGAGGTGAGCTGTAGAGGGATGATGTCTGACACACATCATTAACACACCTTGTTAACAAAATTTGGAAAATGCACTTGTCCTGCAGTGACTCAATAAATAGTAGGATTGTGTTAGG
Organism: Sander vitreus; assembly: GCF_031162955.1. Taxonomy (NCBI): domain Eukaryota; kingdom Metazoa; phylum Chordata; class Actinopteri; order Perciformes; family Percidae; genus Sander; species Sander vitreus. Next base: position 19,447,124 of record NC_135860.1, on the reverse strand, counting down.
GAAAGGGGGCTTTGTAGGTGTTTGCTGGCTGGGCTTGACCTGGCAGTTGTCAGAGGATCAGTCAAAGGTGTGTGAAGTATTGTACTGTAGCTCTGCCAAAGCAGGTTATTGCATGAGACTATGGTGTGATGACTCCCGGTTTGGCGATGTAGGTGTGAGACGCAGAGCAGTGGGGCTCCCGATTAACTCTCTTAATTACCCAAATAACTGATGACTTTATGTCTGTTCAGGACAAATTAATCTGTGTTTGTTTGGTAACGCCTTAATCTGTGTTTGTTTGGTAACGCCTAGGGTTGGGCGATGTCCCCTAAATTGGCAGTTGACAATGTTTACAGTAAAACGATGGACGATGATATCGTCGTCGGGGGGGGAAGGGGGGGGGGGGGGGTTGGGGGTAAGCACTTTCTATTTTACTATATCGCTTTACATAAATATGTTTTTCTACTACTATGGGTTAACAGTTAACATAGAAACGATCAGACATACATTTAAATGCCCTCTGTAAATAGACAGTATTATATGCTGCCCTGCTGGTAGGGGCAGTTTTTTACAACTTGACCTACTTTCACTTAACTACAGTGCAGTAAAATCAATCAGATGTTCGTGATCTGCGTAACGACAGTACAGTGGGATGTTTGCCTTCAACAGAGCGACAGTAATAACCTAATATACCATCATTACTGAGATTAAACTACATTCTCGGTTATGTTTGCACAGAATAACGCATTCACTAAACAGAAACATAACTCTTGCAGCGCACATGAACAGATGCGCAATATTAGCTCACACATAAAATAACACCCTCATGAATTAGCCTACTGTTGCTAATTCATAAATCCTGTATAACATCGTCCCGTACCTACAAGGACATCAGACTTACTTATTGATGCACGCACACAGTAGTGTTGACAAACTTAGTCCAATGAGGGGAGAAAGGAAAGTGTGCTTTTTTCTCTCTCGCTCTTTTTCACAAATAGGTTGCACGTAAGGGGGGAAACAAGTAGCTTCCACTTAAGGGGCCCTATCTTGCACCCTGCGCAGCACAGCGCAAAGCCCAACGTAAGTGTCTTTACTAGTTTAAGACCGACGCACTTGCTAATTTCCCGTCCAGCGCCCGCGACTAGGATTAGTGTGTGTCTGACAGGGTGGGGGGCGGGGCATCACGATAGTGGCTCTCCATCGTGATGTCGGCCAGCCATCGTCCATCGGCACAACCTTAGTAACGCCTCAGCGCATGCTTAGTATTCAGTTGTTTTGGTCTGAAATTGTCAGTTCCGGTTTCCTGAAAGTAAAGTGAGCTGCGTGCTTAAACCTCTCGTCCAGCGTCCTTATTCTACATAACAGACTTTCCACCAAGATTTTATCGAAGTGTAGGAGTTGGAGTTCCTGGTCTTTCGAGGGGACAAAATGAGTAAGCAGCAGAGACAAGTGAGCGCACAATCTAATGTTAGCTTAACTAGCAAGATAACTTCTATGGCCGCGGCAGCTAACGCCAGTGTTGGGCAAGTTACTTCAAAAATGTAATACATTATTATAATAATAATAATAATAATAATAATAATAATAAGAAGAAGAAGAAAGAAATGTTTTGAGGTGCTATTATAGATTACTAGTTACTGTCATTTGAGAGTAATTAGTTATATTACAATATTACTGTCTCTGAATTGTAATGCGTTACACTACTTTTGCATTACTTTTGAGTTACTTTCACCAAAATAACAGCGGAAGTTTGACTTGGCAGGTAGCTTGTGAATTTCACCACCGGATCAATAAAGTCTCCTCTTTATCCACTTTATTACATCATAGATTATTCATAATATTTTGTATAATTAATATGAATATGCAAAGTAAGTAAAGCTATAAAAATAGATAAGTGAAACGTACAATAGGCAAGTAGGAGAAAATGAAAATACTCAATTAAAAGTATCTTACAGTTGTATTGAAGTACGGCATTGTAAAATGTTTCTTTAAAGCACTTGAATAAGAAATTCATGCTGTTTAGTTTAAAACAGTCTAAAGGAAATGGTCAATTATAGTGTGATTAAAACTCACTATTTACATTATTTACAGCTGATATGTGAAAAGGTACACAACCTTATTTGTTTAACAGTAATTTAGTTTTACTGCGAACCGTCACAGGAAGTGCTTTTATTTGGAAGTAGCCTACACAGGAGTTGTCTATTGTGTACTTTTGCTAGCTTACTGAGATGAACGTGACGCTAGATGCAAAACATGTCCGTCAAGCTTAAGTTGCTCACTTTCTTGTTTGTAAAACTGCAACATATTGAACAGTAAATGGTCACAGTAAAAGACAAGCGGTTTTGGTCGTCATTCGAAGCCATTCCACTACAGGCATAGTTACTCTCCACTGCTGATAAAATGCAATGATATTAGCCCTCATTTATCAACCTAACGTAGAAACCAGCGCAGATAGGAGCGCAGAAATCCTCCTACGACAGGCTTCACGTGTGATTCATGAAACGTTTGTATCACACCAATCAGAGCGTAAGAATGGTCGTACATTGATAAATGCAGCGGCGGGAAACGATCGTAATTTAAATATCACGCACCTATATATTCTCTGTTTTGAGGCCTCGTCCCTACAATTTACGACATGGCGAGACGTAATCCGGCTAAGAAGCGGCACTTTTTTTTGAGATTGAAACCCTGATATCTCAGGTTCATTTGCACTAACGTGTGTACTATTTGGCAGCCTGAAAACTGGTATTAAAGGCTGTAGAAAGAATGGGGAATGGAAAGAGATCACTGATGCAGTCAACAGTGTTGCCGTAGTAAATCAGACTCCAGCTGAAGTTTATTAAATGTTTACATCCTTGACATATGTATGCTATAGTCCTAATAGTAATATACAGGCTTATATTGCAATCTCTTAGGCCTACATGGTTTACGTATATTTAAATAAACACACAGTAGCGGAGTTTATGCCGTGTCTTTTATTTTACTCGTGTTTTTTTCATGAGTCAGAGCCAGGCAACAGCTGTGAGGGAGAGCGTGTGTCCTCTGCCCCCCGTGCAGGACCACCACCCCGACCCTGTCTCCTGACAGCAGAGGGGCTGGAAAAACAAGCCGAAATAACTCGGTCAATGGCAGAAATAAATCGTTCACTTGTGGCCATTAACGATACTTTAAAAGAGAAACGAAAACCTGAAGAATAAATACAAATGTTGTGCATCGTCATCTTTCCTGTATTGAATATCATTGCCAAACATAACATTGTACCTTTTAATAGCGAGGAATAATATCTCTTTCATATAGCCCCAGTTGGGGCTGTGATGGACACTGGTCTCTGGGCATCGGGTCATCTGGCTCCAGAACCCCACAGGCTAAAACAATGTTGCAGACTTTTTTCTGGCGTGTATAGTAGGGTCCCCCCGCTGATGCAAGACAGAGCCATCTGCCCTTAATCAATCCGATGGAGCGCTCCACCGTGGCCCGTGCGCGTACGTGTGCACTGTTACCGGCGCATAGAGGTCTTTTAAAAGAGCCAGATCTGCCATTGCTGATAAGTGATCAACTGATGACTTCTCCTTCTCCTGTTAAACTTGCTGCACCGCAAGTCTACACTGACTCCAAAACTTGCGTACACAAGTTCAGACCAGACGTGAGATTTTATCGCAGCCTACGCTCACGTTCAAATTGATAAATCCCTTGCTTTGCGTAGAAATTGGCGTACGCCCGTCCTACGCCTGTTTTAGGACGTATGCACGTTTCATAAATGAGGGCCACTATGTGTAGCAAGCCTAAACATTAATTCCCGACATGTTTCTATCTGTCAGCAGCTCGGACACACTGCTGTCCACACGGATGTACTGGCACCTGTTGGGACACAGATGTTGTCCGTACCGTCTCTGGTTCTAGCTCTGACCATGGGAACAGAGACAGGACAGCCCACTTCAACGCAGCATAATAACTCCTGAAAATAATGTCCATCTGTATCTGTCTCTGCAGTCATCTCAACCATCGAATACAGCAACAGAAAATAACACTCACGGCTTCTTTTTTTCTGTGAAGAAATGTTTCGCTGGTGAATTCTTAAAATAAACAAAACACCTCTAAATGTTGCGTTTAAAATGCATTGTAACTCATGTTACTGAGATTGTAACGGGTATAATATTACCGAAATGTAATTAGTAATGCGTTATATTACTGCGTTACAGCAAAAAGGAATACATTATTGAAATTGCGTTCCTTTTGTAACGCGTTACTCCCAACACTGGCTAACGCTACTACTATCACTGACGAATCTGAAGATGGCCATTCTGGAGACACTCTCTCAATGCCTCAACTGATTGCAGAACTAGCTAAACAACATACTGGTCTTAAGGAAGACATGGCCAGACTAATCCAAGAATCGATGAAACCCCTGCAAGCCTCAGTGGATGGACTGTGTGATACAGTCAACTATTTCAAGGCCGTCTTGCCGCAACAGAAACCTCGGCAGGCGACAACTTCGAACGGCTGTTTGCAGCTGAAGCCACCATCAAATCGCTCCAGGCCCTGAACACGTCTCTGTCCGACTGCCTTGAAAATCTGTAAAATAGGTCTCGCAGAGCTAATCTGCGCATCCTGAATATACCTGAAGGTAGCGAAGACAGCCAAGACCCCACTACGTTTGTATCCAGGCTGCTGAAAGATGCCATGGGAGTGGACCTCCAGAACTTGACCGAGCGCACCGCACACTAGGTACAAAGCCCGCAGACGGATGACCTCCGAGACTATGGTGTGATCACACACTGTTCAAGCACATTTTGTACACTGAATCATTTAGCAAAAATTTCACAAAAGCCAGATATTACTCAAACTATACTGTAAAATGGCACACAGGGATGTCATGAACACTTTGTGTTCTGTAAGGGAGCTCTACTTGGTGGGTTCAACCAAACTACAGCAGCAAAATTACTGTAGTGTTTTTAATACTGTACCCTTGTCACTTTTAATTAAATTCAGCAAAGCATTGCCTCTCCAGACACTGCCAATATTTATTAATCCCAATATTTAGCCCTCTTTTTACAATTAGCTAAACACACTATTTCTCAGCCTTGAAATGCTTCACGATTCAAGGCTTGGTCAAGGGCAGTTTGACACTGATTCTTTAGGGAGGCAAGACCCTTGTTAATTTAGCTTTCCCACCCAGATTTTCAAACCTTGTACTGACATTAGATCTTTTAGCGTTACAGTCACCACCCTGTTAGCTATGCCAAACACTGTTTTACATCTGTTGCATCTGTCCACCATGATCTTGCAAAGCCCAACCTCAGTTTACTGAACATACTGAGAAAAACACAATACTTTTAAAATTGTCAGCAGCCATTGAGTTGAACAATCCTGCCCTAGGAAACAACACTTTAGTTATTTTCCTCTTGGGGTACAAACTAATGCTTTGTGGTGTAGTTTTATTGGTTTATAGTACTGTATAACACACACAGCAGCCATTATGTGAGCCAGGCCACACAGCTCTGCCAGCTTTTACAGTAGCAAGTAATCACCTTGTCAGGGACCAAGAAGTTAGGCAAGAGGAGTCACAAGAAGATTTAAAAAAAGGGTTTTTTATTTTACCCACAAAAACATTACAACAAAATAGAAATAAAGTTTGGGCCCTTAAAAGAGGTCAAATAAACAAACCGATCTTAAGTTCTTAACATAACAAACTCAAAAATACAAATGACATGTCATAAGAGAAACAAAGGGGACCAATCTTAAGGAAAACAGCATGAACTAAGATAAATGTGAGTGTATGAGGTTACCGCCTTTAAGATGGCTGTGTGGCCACGGCTGTGGCCATCACACACCTACAAAAGCTAACACTATCACTTATTGTAAGTTACGAGCTATCATGCCAGCTAGTGCCAACACTGTGCTTTATGGACCCACGCTGCTGAACTGCCTATTATTATGCTGAGGCATTTTACTTAAGCATTGTTTTAAGCGCCATCAGCAACATCAAGCTACTATTTTCCTTTGAATGATAATAATAATGTGCTATGTTTGTCTATTTTAAAAATGCCTGTCTTGCTAAAGTATTTTCTGTCAGGTATGTCTTTCTTGAAAAAAAAAAAAGGAATAGAGTTGAGCAACAAAAATGTGGCTGAAAAAACAGAGAGGAGCACAAGTAGAGACATTACAGACATTCTGTCAAAGTGGTTTCTGGGAAGTATAGTCCAGAAAGACTAGTCTTTGAGGCTGTTTCAGAGACTGTACAGTATATAAAGATATTAATATAGGCTACGGTCTATGGGCTGTACTTAGACACAACTGTAGGCTACTTTGAGCTAAATGCTAACGTCAGCATGCTAACGTGCGCACAATGAGATGCTAATATGCTGATGGAGATGTTATTCGTTTTTGCAGGTAGTCCTATTTGGTCATAAACCGAAGTATTGACAAAGTGAAATGTTGACCTGATGATGGTGTCAGATGTAATAACTGTAGGATCACCACAGTTCATTACATGAATGTCTGTACCAAATTTCATGGCAATCCATCCAATATTTGTTGAGATATTTTAGTCTGGACCATAGGCGGAGTTTGACATTCGAGCCGGGGGGGCAAAAAAAAAAAGAAAACTCATTGTAGCAGCTGAGACCTGACCTACCACTTGGGGAACACAGCACGAGCACATATGGATAAAACAAACATGCTAATAAACATATATGTTTATTTTTAAAGCAGATTTTAAATTACATTGTAACAATTTAACAATCCGCCCTTATGAAATCCAATCACGGCACGGCTGTCTTGGAACACAATAGACAGGCGGTGGCAGAATGCCCAGACACTTAAATTCAACTAAAATGTAACAGTGAGCAATCAGTGTTCAACCTACAGTCTGTTGAGACGCCTCTCCAAACGCAGAAACGAAGCGCAGTCACACCATAAAACGTTAAGACACGTTAAGAAAAAAGATCTGTATTTTGCGGTAATCCAATGACACGGAAAAAAAGTAATCCACAGCGAGCAGTAGATCCACAAAAAGGGTCACGGTGTATGTATCCAGCAAGGCCGATACGAGCGTCACATTCACCAGCTAGCTCCAAACAGGTGAACGTGGCCTCTCCACTTCGCCGTTTAAACAAAGTGGAATAAAACATAGGCTATAAAAGTCCAAATTTACGCAAAACGCACAATCAATTAGTAAGTTGACATCACATTTATATACATGGCATTTAGGCAACCTTTATTGCAACGTTGGCACGGCAAGATGTCCAGACTAGTGCAACGGTAATTTTTGTTTTATGCTTCCTGCATATGCGTCGACAATGGTCTTAGGTGAGAGGCAGAGCCCTGAAAAAATATTTTTTTTAATAAAGCAGTATATGAAATCAGATGTATTACCTACCACCATTTGGTTGTTTTGTGTTATTTAAAATATTTATAAAAGATCTGGTCATGCCAGATGTAATTATTCCACTAATTTTTGAAATGGTGCAATTTCCCAGTTTCAGCCACCCCCCCCCCCCCCCCGCGCGCGCAAACACCGCGTATAGTCTGGACCAAAGACGGACAGACTCACAGTAACATGGCTAAAAACATACCACAGCAAAGATGAGATGTCAACAAAATAAATTAAAAAAGGTATTATGATCAAAGATGTTGTCCTATTTATACTGTAGACTGTCGTCCCTATAAAGACAGTGTTTCCAGTATATTATCATTTTACAATTGGACATTTTCCATGCTGGCCAAATAAACATGCTGCTTTGCTACCAGAAAAGATTTAATAGCTGCTTACTGTGGTTATTCCCTTTTAATTGTAGCGTGTGTGTGATGCATTGCAGCTAATAAAGGTGATTACAACCTCTGCCAACTATTACAGCAGCAGACCTCACTGTTTATTCACCCCTGACACATAAGTGATCTCCACCACTCTACAGTACCACCCATTGCTGAGCATTACCAGCAGAGGCCCTGGCTGGCCCACACACCAATTCATGACCAGTCTGATCTCCTGGCTGGCCCACACTGCCTTCCCAGCACCGAGCCACTGTGTGATTCCACTGGGGAACATTCATTTATGTTTCCCATTCCCTTTGAATGGGGAAATAAATAGTTTCCGACCATGCGAGGATCGCTAAACCCTTTTTAGAGACATCACCAGAGCGTTGCTGATTATGGCCTCTAAGGCAGCATTTACAAAGAAACAAAAAATCTTTAAAATCTTTAACTGTTTACAGAACAGACAAGTTATGTGACAGGCTACCTCCATATAATGAATCCTGATGGAAGCACACTTCCTTATTTCCTCATCAGTCCTGTTTTAACATCAGTTCTGGGGAACAAGGAGTAAAAAAACTAAATAGTTTGATTATAAATCCACCCATAAACTCTAAGCTCATACAGTAAATTGATGACAAATGTCATTATGAATTTCTATAACTAGCTCATATTACACTTACACATAATGCTATGTGTTTTTCCAGCGTCATTCTTGTTATGTGTGTGGTTCAGGGAGATGACAGGATAGATGGTAAAATAATAACATTACAAAGATTTACAGCAATAGGAATGCTTTGAATAACCTCAAATTGTCCCTAGACTCCATAAATGACGTGTCGATCTACTAGAGTATGTTAAGAAAAGATGTTGCAACCAGAGAGGCAAGTTAAGGGAAATACACCAAATAGCTGTCTGAAATTCAAGGCCTTCATATTAACGTGGGGAGATAAAAAAAAACAACTGTTTGACTGGTGTGACTCTTATGCCTTCTTTTGATGTAATTAAAAACCTCAAATCTGGATAAGCTCAAGTGTCTGCGACCAAAATGTTTGCGACGGTGGAACAGTTCACGTTTTTGATTTAGCCTCAGTCTTTTGACATACAATAGTTTTATTTATTACTTGTTGTCACATTTTAGACATTTTGATTTTGCCTTAGTTTAGTCTAGTTTCTTGTCATGTGTGCATGTATGCTGTGATATTTTCATCAAGCACCCCTGTAGTATTAGTTGAGCCTTAGGTTTTACCTGACTGTAGCCTAAACTTGATATGCTTTAAATACCACAACACCCTGTCGGTGTTGGTTTATCACAGTGTGACAAATAAATCTATGTCTTTGATTGTTTAAAATTTAGATTAAATATTTATTGAAATGCAAGATACAGTGCAGTAAGATTACAGCGCCTTCATTCAGTTCAAACATGTGTTTCAGATTATTTCTAGCAATAAGCCTGTGACAAACGTGTGCTAAAATAAATAAATTGATGAAAGTAGCCTGTCTGGATGTCTGGAAACACTGAAAATGTTACATTGACTGACTAATACATCACAGCTATTACAGCTGTCTTATTACACCCTGTGCCAGTTCAAAATACAATTTAGCATACATGTTGTGTTCATCTTAAATAATGATTAAAGGTTTTGTAAATTAAAGGTGTCAGAAGCTGAAGCACAGTTTCTCTTAGATTGACATCAAATGAAATACACCATCCATTTTAGCTTCATTTTCAGTTTCCAACAGTCAGATCGACAGGGTGAAGGTGTACATACTGTACTGTACCTACACTGCCACCACCCGCTGGCTTTTTTCGATACAAACAATGGCAGTCGCCCTAAAGTCCAATATAAAGTCCCAATATATTTTCATAGTCTTCTCATATGCTTTAAATATAATTTTCTTTTTTTTCTTTTTTCTTTTTTACAATGATGTCTGCAGTTTCATTACAGACTGACATCATCGTGGATTTAACAATGCTTTTTATTTGTATTGTTTATGTGCCCGATGTACACTTCATAAAGACAGCTGGAGTGGAGTGGTTCTTGCATTGGTCTCACTTCTTGACCTGGACATTTCATCATACTTACATGGTAGAAACAGTCAACCTGTTTGGGTCTGTGTCCCCTGTCATATATTCATAAAGGTTGGTGTGAGTCGCCTCTTTGTTCTTCCTGCCAAAATATAGACTTGAAAACAGGTGGAGTTCACATCTGCTGTCAATGAAACCGATTAGTGACAAAGTAATTAGAGCAAAAAACAGATATCAGACAAACATCTCACAAAATTACAATCGAGAGACAAGATCACATGCATGCCCTCTCTTACTTTTCCTCTCTTTCACACATGCACTCCTGGCGAGCAGCTGTTTTGGCGATGATTCCCATCCCACCCTTTTCTAGCGCAAGAGGTCATTTGTCGTGTGTGTGTGTGTGTGTGTGTGTGTGTGTGTGTGTGTGTGTGTGTGTGTGTGTGTGTGTGTGTGTGTGTGTGTGTGTGTGTGTGTGTCCGCGCGCGCGTTTCCTGACTGCGCGCGTTTCCTGCCTGCGCGCGTTTCCTGCCTGCACACATGCTTTCAGGTCCTCCTCTTCTTTAGAACAGAACAATATGGTATTCCCTCTTTCTCTTAATGTGGTCATAATGACGCTTCCAAGAAAGTCGAGCAGCCCGAGAGTTTGGCCGCAGCGTGACCGTCAGCAGACCACTGCTGTGGTCAGAGAGGGAGACCTTGCTGAAAAGAAAACCTCCCATGGATGGATGCGGCGCAGCCTAACAAAATTCTCCTCCTGACAACCTTTGTTAAACAAATATGGCACGGTGTGGTGAAGGCCCAAAGGAACACATTCATTGATATTTATGTATTCCTCAATCTCTTCCTCTTTCCCTCTCACATTATTGTGGCATTTCTCCATCAGTGCACCTATCAATTTCTCTCTCTCCTGAAGGATTCAACGGTTTCCTCTGTGCCGTTTCCAGTCAGTCAGACCCCCGCTCAGACAAATATAGTTTTCAACAGCCTTTTACTGGTAATGAACCCATCAGTGGATTTAGCACACACTCGTTGCTTGCTGGCAAATTAACATGTAAAAAAAAAAAGAATGAAAGCATGTGTCTGTCTGTGTGTCTGGCTGTACACTTCAGTACAATCTAGTAGTGTACTGCATTCACATTGCAATGGGTCATCGTAAAATTAGCCTGAGCTTAAGTGTGTCTCATCAGAAAAGCAAACAAGCATAATTTGTTGTAAATGAGAGAGAGAGGTTGACTGGAAGTCCTGAACTGGCCCCTGGGCCTCCTAAATTTATATATATTGGTTAGAATAGCCAAATGAAATCTAGACGGGGACCATAATTTAAGGATTATTTTTACAACCTGGGTGTTATTTTCCTACCAGTTGTGATAATGTTTTACCCACCAACTTAATTGCGGAAATTTGGGGATGGTGACAACATTGCTAGAAGAGTGTAAGCAAGGCAAGCAGCACAAGCAGTCAGAAAATCAAATGCACTGTTAACATTGCTGTTTGTTTTAGAGAGAAAACAAAGTCAAGTTATGAACACAAACTGTCAATTGTAAATGTTCATTAGATTTTGCAGAGCAACCTCCTGGTTCAAATTGAACCCGCTACCATAGTTGTCTGACTGGACTCAATAATTGATCGTCCTGGCACAGGAAGTGCTGGAGAACCCCAGGGAGCTTGACTTGTCTCCCACTGGCTGGTGGGTCTGATATCCTCTGGTTTGTCGCCAAACCATGTACTGAGCATCCGAAGCAGAATCAGAATGTCAGAGTGAATATTTCGGCGTGGTCTTTAAAACATTAGCAAACCTCTTTCTAGCACGTGTATTAACAGGGAGAGACTAACCTGTCAGCTGTGTTGTCGATGCCTCGAGAGAACAAAGGAAGCGACTCAGCTTGCCGTAAAGCAGTATCTCTGGCCGTATATGTGTATGACGTCATTGACATTTTAAAAGGCTTTTTAAGAACAAAAAAGCCACTTTAAAAAAAATCTAACACCCAGCAAGTTTTTGTTACTATTTTTGACCTATTCTTGCCTTACTTCCTTCTATCTACCGTCTTTTTCCAAGGTTTTGTCATTTAAAAAAAAAAGTTGTCGCCTTTTTTCATTAGCATTTAAATGTTTTTCAGGTACAAGGCTGTTTAGTAAATCTATCGCTGACATCGCTGTATTGTTCCTCTTTATATAGACTTTTTTTCCTATCAAAAATTACTTCAGGGTGTACCTGGCTTAAAAAACGGTTCAAAGAGGGTAGGCTACAATATTGAAAAAAAGTTTCATTTTCATTAATGTCAAAGTTTCAAATTGTCACAATGCTAGCCAATTCCTGGTCTCACATTTTCCTTAAGCTTTTATCTCCTGCCATGTACTAACTCTCCTGTCGTGTCACTGCTCCCACCTGCCGTTCCCCATCACCCATCCTCCCCCGCCATCTGCACACCTGTTCCCACTTCCCCATTAGCCCTGTAGCGTATTTACCGGCCCACTTCCATTCATTCCCCGCCAGATTGTTTATTGTGCTTCTGCCTCATGTCCACTCCTTGACTGATGCTTGTTTTCAACCTCAAGTGGACGTTACCGGCCTTTAAACATTCTTTAGCGTCACAAAAAAGTGTCTCTATGTTTGTGAAAGCTGTAGACTTGACATTTTGATGACATGTCAGGTTTAACATTTAATAAATCATGTGGATTTAATATCTTAGGGCAGATGTTTTTTTCCTTTAGGTTTAACATTTATTTTTTGTTTACAGGAGATAAATACAGTCTTTGATTTTTACCTACATGTGACTTTAAGAGTCAGCTGATTCCTATGAGGTCAATATACTTAGACAGGTTTTTTTTTATTAGGTGTGTGACTCACTTAATGTACTGTTATGCTTCTGTTGCAATATCTGACACCTCAGTGTTCCATTAAATGTGTCATGTTGTTAGCTCAGAAAAGTCTGACTGCATTGTCAAGAGAATTTTACCACTTGAATGTATAATACCCACACATTTGGAATAGAACTGCAGTTGGAATTGTTTACCTTCATGTTTTTAATCAAGCAAAATCAACAAAATCTTTTAAAACCTATTGTTTTGGTTGCTTTTCTTTGTGGCTTCTGGCAGACGAAAACCGAAAAACAATTAAACTAAGTATAGGTACTGTTTAACTATCTCCACCCCACCACCCTGCTTCCTTTCATAATCATAATCCCAGTAATTATAGCAATATTAAGCCTCTGATTATTTTGAGCATGGCGCAATGTCATTATGCTGTAATGTTTATTTGGGGATTGTAAAGGGATGTTGAGGAATGCAGAAATATGGCCTTCCTTCATTCAGTGACCCAAACCTGCATGTCAGTTTCTTGTTTGGCAAGAGGTGAAGAGGGCAAGACAACAAAAATGAGGGTAAAAAAATGTGGGCCAAAAGTTAGAACATCTGTATGAATAGTTACAAACAAAATGTTGCCTGTTCTACTCCACACACACACACTATTACCTCCACACATTTACCTTCTCTGGTAACTGTCTGTATCAGCCCTTACCCACAGACTGCATGCACAGCACACGCGCCCACCCACACACTGCGACACACACTTGCATGCAGACAGACAGGCCATTGCCCAGTGCTGGGAAAGCCTAGTGCCAAAGCATGCCAGTGGCATCCTGGTGAGAGAGCAGGAAAACATGCTGCTGTTTCAGAGGCTGCTGGCCTGTTTGTCATCTTTTCCAAGGTAACCAGAGACTGCAGGAGATTAACCCAGTGGAAAATACTCAGAGATAATGATGGAAAAAGACAACAAAGCGAAAATGTACGACTCAAGTGGAAACCCCGTTGACAAGTCTTGATTATGTCATTTTTGAATACTTAACAATACATTTAAAACAATGAGGTGATAGTAGGTGAGGAAAGGAAAGCACAGCAAATATAGCTATGGTTTACATAATTGGACATGAAAATGAAAAGGCATTATTGATGTTTTAAGCTAGTTTTGTTGAATATGTCATTGCATGATAGAGTTCTCTGCCTGCCCAGAACAATTGCAGCTGTACTGTGATTGTCTCACCTGTCATTTTTTCTTAGACCTATTGCAAAAAAACTCAAACAAACAAGCAAAAAAATTCTAGGGATTTCTTGTTACATTTGGGGTTTGGCTCAAGGCTTAGGCCTAACTGAGGCCTCAGAGCCTTGGAATAGCTGCCAGAAGATCTCAGGTTAGCTGGCTGTGCAACTGCTACTTTTATATATAGCTTTTTATTTGATAACCATTTTATTTGGTTTAAATTATTTTTTTTAACAACACTAGTCAGCATGGCTCTAGGAATAGCAGTGTCGGTCGGTGGGTTGGTCCTGACTGAAATATCTAAACTATTGCATGGATTGCCATGGAATTTGGTACACACAATCATGTCCCCCTCAGGATGAAATGTAATAACTTTGGACTTTTCATTTAGCGCCACAATCAGGTCAAAATGCCAGTTTCTCCAATACTTTAGTGTATGACCAAATATCTGCAAAACTGATAACATTCTCATCAGCATCAGCAGTACATCCTGTTTAGTGGTAATCAGCAAATATAGCATGCTAAATTGTGAAACTAAAATGTTGAACATGGTAAACATTAAACCTGCTAAACATCCGCATGTTAGCAATGTACACAACATTTAGTGTAAAGCACTGCTGTGCCTAAGTACACCCTCACAGATCCTTTAGCATGGCTGTAGACTCTTAGGACTCTATTATCGTGTCGGTACAGGACACATAAAGCAATGTCGCGCCGGTAAACTGGCATTTTCCTGGGGCGACTGCTCCAGTATGGTGGCTCGGTGGCTCTCTCAGTGCCCCATAGAGAGGAGAAGTGTGGTAAAGGATGTAGCAATGCAAATCCAGTATTATACAGTATATACAGTAAACTGCAATCTTGATGGCAATTAAATGTATATATACACTGCTTATAAATGTTAATTAGAGGGGCTTAAAGTACCAGTGTGTAGGATCTAGTGGCATCTAGCAGTAACTAAAACATCTCCTGTTTGCCAAGCGTGTAGTAAAACTACAGTGGCAAATACAAATGGCCCTATCTAAAGGCAGTGTTTGTTTTGACCGTTCTGGGCTACTGTAGGTGCAACATTGGTCCCTTGAAAGTAGAATGTTACTGCTTTAACTTGTTCAGCAGCTTGTAACATTGTTACTTTGTCATTTACTACTTTACATAAAAGTAGTAAAATTACTTACAGTTTATTATAGCACAAAGAGCTCCAAAAATCCTACACATGCGGAGTCATTTTTCTGCCTTGTGGAATAGCTGGTTTGACTTTGGGGGTTGAATCAAATATTCCTTAATGAAACAGAAATATTCCAAAATGATGTGTTAGATTAGAGGCCTGCCAAAATCTACTTCCTCTTTCTTGATGCGTTTTATTTTTACTCTGGTTATTTCTTGGAGGTGTAACTGAGGTTGCCAGGGGTGAGGCCTTGTAGTGTACAGTGTAAGTACAGTAGTTGCACAGTAAGGCCATCTTTACTTTGGGTCCGCGCCACTGTAGATTGTGGCCAGTTAGTAAGACCTTCTTTGCAACGCGCTCATTTCGGACAGTAAACATTAGGCACAAACACACACATTCAGCACTCCTCTCATGAAACGAATTAGACAAACATGGAAGCAGGCGGCTGCCTCTTGTCTGTTGACTTTCCCCGACCGTCACTTTTCCCTTGCTGGCGGTAAAATAATTAAAGCTGAAAATATGTCCTTGTAATTCAACTGTTAGCTTATTTGAGATGCATTTTATGGTATCTGGCAGTTTCCCTGCAAATTGTCTATAAAATACTTAATTCTTAAAAATGAATACACTGTAATCCTTTATCTTCTGAGACCCGCAATGCTACTGTGCACCGGACTTTATGGACCTCATAAATATCACCGCTTTTAACTTGAATCTAAAGTCCTATTGGTGCATATAGTTCACAGTCTAGCTCACAGCAACGTTTATAATGGCCAGAAGACTCAATATCAAATTTCCCATTCAAAACAATACATGTGTTGTTTCAGCAACATTAACTTCAATTTACTTTAATTACGCAATCTCTTTCTGTCTGTGTAGCTGTCTTTTGCCTGATAAGGCGTGATTCTCAAACAAACTGTTGGCACTCAAATTGTTTAATATATTGCACTGCCAGAAAGCCCTCATTAGCTTGTCAACCAGTGGTAGGAATGTCAAATATATCTTTTGTTGTACATTACAGTCAGGCAGTGCATGCCAGAGAATGTCAAGGTCAACTGGAAACAGGAGAGATACCAAACTGAAAACCATTCATTTAAATATACGCTACGCGTGCTGCATTTAGTGGGAAGCCACTGCTAAAGAGTAGGCGTGTTTTTAACATGAAAATAACAGTAAACAGTTATAGTTGCCTCCTTGTTTTTTTCTCTATTGTGTGGGAGTTTTCCTGGTAGAAGTTATACGAGTGTGCTGAATGATATAAATAGTCACTACGTTTCTGGTCACAAAGAGATTTTATATTTATATATATAGTGCTTGAAGTGGAAAAAAAAGGTGCCGGTACTCTCTTGCATTGGCAAATCATAATGACATTTGAGATTTCTACAGTGAAAAACAAAACTTGGAGATATTGCTGGTACAACAATTTGTTATTTATTAACAACATAAAATGTATGCTTGTGTTATTTAAACAAGGTGTGTGTGTGTGTGTGTGTGTGTGTGTGTGTGTGTGTGTGTGTGTGTGTGTGTGTGTGTGTGTGTGAGATTCTCTTGACAGCTAGTCCCCTCTCTGTCTGGCCAGCAAGTGACGGGATGCTGCTACATGTTTTGCAGCCCAGTTTGTTATCTTAAAAACGAGCCAGCTGTTCGTGGAGCAAAAATACATAATTTGGTCCCTTGACCAACAGTCATGCCATCCATGGGTTTCGTTACTCACATTATTGTTGAGGTCGGTGTCATTGACTAAGGTAACGTTAAGGTTGGTAGCTGCAGACTCCTCATTAACGCTAGCTGTTCCGCTCACATCAACATTAACGTTAGTTTGAAGCTCATGAATCGTACCTGATGTTTCTGGTTGGACTTGGACCTCTGTTGATGTGTCTGGCCCTGGCACACTCGTTCTTTTAGTACCAACTTTCTAAAGCCAGGCTAACATAACGACTTACAAACTCGACACGCTTCTTTTTAGTTTCTAGGTTTTCAGCAGTGAAAAATCTGTTACGGTCAGGCTGCAGGCATCAGACAGCTTTTCCGAACTGAGGTAAGTCACGTAGTGCCCTCTGGGTAGTGTAGTTTATGTTAGGGTCAATCTCTCTGACGCTTTCTCTGTCAGTGGTAGAGTACCGGCTACATGATGGATGGATGTGGATGGATGGATGGATGTTTCTTACATTGTAATTTGTAAATCACTTGATGCTTATTATTTGATCAACATTACATTCAAGGTAATGTTGCCAATGAAGATTTGGCCTTTACATTGGTTTTAGAGGCTCACATTATAACTCATATTAAATGTGTATGTCCTGCTTTCCAGTATATTTTCTGTTTGTTAAACCCGCAAGGTGATGATGAATACATAAATACTGCTTGTTATTATTTAAGGGGCAAAGACTTAGAGTATACAGCCATGCTTTCCGCTCTGTGAGGCTGCACTACACACCTTTAAGCTAAATGCTAACGTCAGCCTTCTAACAATCTGACAATGTTAACATGCTACTGTAGGTCACTAACATTTGCTAAACACAGCTGAGGCTGAGGTTAGAATACTAATTGTATTGAATAAGTCAAAATTTTGACACGATGGTGAAGGGAAAATAAATTAAGGGGCAAAGGGACACATGTCTCTAGCAAATATGATTGCAATCCATCCAAAAGTTGTGGAGATATTTTAGTCTGGACCAAAGGGGTTGCCTGATATCAGAATTGTCAACTCGTTGCACTCTGTTTCAATCTTCAGTCTGACGTTGCCTCCACTAACCAATTTTCGTAGAGGGGACATAGATTTTCGTAGCCATGCCAACATACTGGTTTTGCCAGGGTTCACAAGCTATGATGTCTGGCGTTATTGACAGCTTGACAAAGGCGTTAGTCCTGCCCTTGGCACTCATTTGCTAATCATTAGTCCCCCACGGCGCTCATTGGATCGAATGCTTTTTTAACCAAGATCCAATGTCTCATATCATGATGCCAGGCAAATCCATCAACTCGTGGAGTGGGCAGATTCAAATGCCTGGACCCAGGCAACCAAAGGGGTTGGCCAACCGGCTAAAACGGTCCAAAGGAATGCTTATTTTAAGCCCCAAAGACTTGGTGTCCTACCTGCTAATAAAACAAAATATAGATAAACATGAACAAAATCCATAATAGATATATTATGTCATAGAAAAGCCTACACACAGAACCCTAGACCTTTCTCTACAGGTACATGTTAGTCCTGACCCATATGGCCCTTTAAAAGACAAAAAAAATAGAAATACCACATCATGTCCATGGAGTGATGAAAGTATGAAGGATTTTTTTAAACTAAAAACTAGTCAGTAAACGCACCTGATGTTCAGTTGATATAAAAACTTACATGATCCTCAGAATGATGTGAAAATGTCACTTCTCTATCAGACAGGCAGGCACACATTTCCCAAGAATGAGCCTTGTTGCATGCTTCACTCAACACCATGCAGTTCATAAGCCCAGAAGAGTTTCCCCTAAATCCTTTTCAGAAACCTCACCAGAGAAAACAAGGTGACCACATCAGCTGCCGTGGAAGTCCAGGGATCCCTCTGTTATTTCTTCTCTCAGGGTCACTTGTGACTCACTGCTTTGACTGGCAAAACGTCCAGCACTGGGCACAAGGTCTGCTAAAAACCTTTTTACATGCCTGTCTCTCAGTTCCTCTCTGCTGCTGCTTCCCTTTCACTCTTAACACTCTTAATACGTATCTCATGGGCCTTCAGATACACCACCTCATTCTCACTCTTTTCTAATCTGCCTTTCCCCCTCCATGCGTCCACATTTTCTCTACATATCTTTGCCACACATTGATAATTGCAGTATACTGTTGAGACTTTGTCATCAGTTAGTAAAATAAAGACTTGTCCACTGACTTCCATCTGAGGGGCCCAGGGAATGAGAGATATAAAAGATCCTGAAACAAAAGATCTGAGGTGGACCGCAGCAAGGCAGAGAGGAGAATATGAGAAGGTCAAGAACCTTAGCAAGGCAACATGCTTCTTCTGTCTGTAAAACACAGATTAAAGTGGTGTGGCCTGGGTTTCCTGAAAACCTTTTGCACTAAGGTCACCTTAGTCCTCTGACTTACTACAGAACTAAACCTTAAATAAAAAAAACGCACAAAGTGTAGTCGGATGACGTCTATTGCCATCAAAACCTTCTTCCACCTTCTGACAGGCAACCACAACTTTCCCTTGTTAGCTTAGTATAATTGAAGAATTACTTTATTACATGACTATGTTTGTCTAGAGTTCCAGATGAAATAATTACAGTCTTTTTGAGTAATTTCTTGGGGCATTTTATGCACTTATAGTGCCAGTAGAGAGGAAACAGGAAATGACTCAAACCGGGGACACTGAATCGGTGTCTGCTAATAAATATGTCCTGTAGATCTCAAGAGCTCACACTCAACACTGCACTTCCTTGGTTTCTCAGCAACACACCAGCCAAGAGTGAAGCTGATCAGATAAACGGTTGTCAAGAAAATTGAAGGACGGGCGGGCGGGCGGACAGGCAGGCAGAAATATATACATTTTTGTAGTTGATGTGTTAACAATGTCTAAAATACAAATGTAATGCCATTGGGAAGTAGAAAATTAGAATCATAATCACATGATTAACCTCATTCATAATGGTAACGGACTCTGTGGGATGCTCCAATCACACATTCAGTCATCAAGAAGTACTATGTGTCGCATAGCCAGACCTCTTAACAAGCTTTTGGAAGTTGATGAATGGCTAACATCTTTATGTTAGGGGCAACTGAATACTAGTCAAGTCAATTTTAATGATATTGCCCAAAACCATAAATCACTTGGAGTGCTCTGAAATACAGTATCTGTAATATAAGCTACAACACCCTCTATCCTTAAACTCTTTATATGGATATGGAAAAACTCCACACAAAAGAAATGTTTACCACCACAACATCAGAGAGAGGATTCCGCTTCCAGGGTGGACAGACAAACAATACCTTTAATCAAACAATAGAAAAAGAAGCATTGTCCCTGATTGAACTATGAATTGAAGTTTATATTAGCTAGAAATATGCTTCCTCAAGCATTTTAAAGGGGAACTATGCAGTTTT
This sequence comes from Sander vitreus, assembly GCF_031162955.1. Classification (NCBI taxonomy): domain Eukaryota; kingdom Metazoa; phylum Chordata; class Actinopteri; order Perciformes; family Percidae; genus Sander; species Sander vitreus. The sequence goes on along the minus strand of NC_135860.1, from coordinate 19,427,077 downwards.
TTTTAGCTTAATTTACCTTAACTGAACAGCTTCAGAGTCATTGGAATGGTTATATGACTTTTTTTCGAGTTGAATGGAGGCCTCAGCGTCAGGAAGTATCGCGTGATATCAGGTCTCGCGATGTAACAAATTGCCTCACAGCACAGCACACATACGCCCATTCAGGAACCGGCTAACAAGGTAGCAATGGAGTTTTTCCACACCATCGTCATGGCTGAGCCAGCAAAAAAGAAGCAGAAAGCTAGGAAAGCATTGTCGGAGGAACAGAGAAAGAAGGAAACAGCAGACTGACCGAGCGAATTTTTACACAGTGTTGCCAAATATCTATTCCGAAGCTGTAGGGGGAGCTCTATAGAGAAACCTGCGAGCAAAAAGCAAGAAAACAGCGAAGAAATGGCTAAAACTGCATAGCACCCCTTTAAACAGTACAAGAATGTGAAATGGAAGAAGAAATCTTGAACATGTTTAGTAGCAGTAACCATTTACTGGCCTGTAAAAATTACTACCACAAGCATGGCAGCTATGTACAGTTCAATGAAGAGCCTAAAGAAAATCATGGTATTGCCACATCAACTAGAGATACATGCTGGTTGAAAAACGTTTACTTTGGAGTTACCATAATAAAATCACCCTAATGAGGTGCTCTGTACAATTTTTAGTAACTGATATTTCTACTGTAAATTCCAGGATCTTCTATTCTTCTCTCATTTGCCTAAAAATATGTTTTATTTGCATGCATGGGTAAAAGCCTTTCATGCTCACTGTGTATATTACCTTTCACTGTCTCAGGTTGCTATTAACACAATAGTTACCAGTTCCCTTTTTCCATTTGTTTGAGATCTGTTATGGAAATGACACACACACACACACACACACACACACACACACTCTTCAGATAGCCGTTAATGTTCCCATAGGGGTAATTTTAATGTGCATTGTTCATGCCTCAGGAATATAAATACAAACATTTACTGTACTGAACAAACATGATATGGCTGGGGAGACAACACTTAGCCCTAAATACAATTTGACTGGATATTCAAAATAAATCAAAATATAGTATTTGTCACAGTTTGTCAGGAAAGGCTTGGACCCAAATGCAGTTTAGATGATTTATTAAACAAAAATGAAGTACATACCAAAAAATTTAAAATAACAGGCAAAAACTAATTCCAGAACAGGATCTCAAAACTGGAACTCAGAGACAAAGGGTAGACTCCAGACACAAATAAACTCACAGAACTCAGCAACAGAATAAAACAATCCGACACCAGACAAAGACAACACAGAGACTAAATAAACCAGGTAACGAGGACTAACAAGGGACAGGTGACACTAGGCTGGGCAAACAAGTGAAACACATTAGGGCAATCACAAGGGAGGGAAAACTAAAGACAGGAAGTAAATTAGACAAGACAAGGGAGACAAGACGGACTTCAAAATAAAACAGGAAACAGAACAAAACAGAAAATCACAATCATGACAGTATTATTGTTGACAGGCCAAAACCAGCCACAGATTTATGGACATATGGTGAGTCAATCAGCAAGTATAGCTTTATTTTTATTTAGGTGTGTGTGTGTGTAGTATATGGTTCACCTCGTAACACCCACATTTTTCCTGCTCCTACGCTACAGACTTACAGTAACTGCCAACTCACACGTCAGGAGAGCTCGTCGTGATGTTAACGTGGGTGTGTTTGAGAGGGTATATGTCCAGCTTCAGCTCCACCATTGTTGCGGTGTATCCTGACCTCGGCGCTAAAAGACATGTTTTTTTATTTGTGCCTGTGTGTGTGTGTGTGTGTGTGTGTGTGTGTGTGTGTGTGTGTGTGTGTGTTTTTAAGTCATCCTGTGGTGAGCTGTGACCTCACCACTAAGACTTGCCTCACACGCCTCAGAGACTTGTAGGTGGGTGAGTGTGTATTTTCTCTGATTACGTTGAGACTTTGTGTTTCTACGTCAGCGGGCTGTGACATTTTGTCATGCCTCTACATGGAGGTGGACAGTGAGCGGCTACAAAAGGATAAATGGAAAAGCAGATTTGTTTTAGGACCTTTGATATCGGAGGTCTTATATCAGCATCATATGTTACAGTAAGAGCACAGTGTGGGAGTGCCCTTTTTGGGTTTACTACGTGAGTTGTCCAGTACCCATTATGCATTTTGACCTCAATGTGGTAGTTTTCTCTTTGGTTGAAACCTTGTATTGTACGACTGTAGAGTTACTCCTTTAATGTTTTTTGGAACACTTTATTTAACTTATTAAACAGACGACTGGAGAAAAAAAAGACCAACATTTGAACAAGTTTCAAAACCGAAATGTCACTGGTAAATGTCACTGGATTGGCCCATTGATATACATCTATTGGACTTCAGAAAGTATAAATGTGTGTGTGTGTGTGTGTGTGTGTGTGCGTGTGTGCGCGTTTTCTTGAAAATGTTCTTTTGATTGAATTGTTTTTACCGAGAGTGCACATAATTTAGTTGGAAAGAGCGAAAAATGACTGAAATTCTTGACCTAGGAGGGAACAAAAGTAACTTAAGGTTCACTTACTAACTTTTTCAGGAGCTTTCCACCGCATCTAATGGTCATCAGCAGGTGGAATTTGCTCAGTTGTCATCAGGTAACGTAAGCATTATTTATAAAAGGTGTTTGTATTATACAGTAGTCCTATATATTTGGGAGATATTTTAAAGGTAGTAAGTGAACCTTGAATTAATTTATTTTTTCAAATTACAAGAACCTTTCTTTTCTTTATTTGCTGAAAGCAGTTTAAGCTTATATTGTCAAAAAAAAGAATCCCCTTTAGATCTGAAGAACAACTATATGTTTTCCATACAGATTTTTTAGCCATATTCACATTATATTATGAGTAGTCTCGCTTTGCCAGACCCTCCTCCACAGCGCTGCTTAGGAGGGTCTGGCTTGTCCACACAGCATTCCGGGATGGGAGAAAAACGTGCTCTGGTTTATTGGCATTTCTTTAAACCAATCACAATCGTCATGGGCGGCGGACAGAGCCCCAATGTCACTGCAAAATAGCCTCGGGAAGGAACTTGTTTTGGTGGAACATGTGTACGTTCAAAAGTTGTTTTAGTCGTGCAACATAAAACTCAGATTGGACAGATAGTCTAGCTAGCTGTCTGGATTTACCCTGCAGAGATCTGAGGAGCAGTTAACCATAGTCCTCATAAATCCATCGGAGTTTAAAATTCCAGCACAAAGAAACCAGAAGGTGATGGACATCCGTCCGAACAGAGTGACATCTGGCGGAATTTCCGGTGGGTACGGAGCAATCCCGGAAGTGAAACCTCGTGGATATACACTATATTATGAGTAAAAAAATTTATTATGTAGAATGTTACATTCAGAAGGCACAATACATTCAATTATGCCATTAGAGTTTCTTGAGTGCACACAAATGTCCATAGGAAGATTCATTATGTGTTCAATATCAGAGGCTCCAATCAAAGTGATTTTCACTAAACAAGTCCACTGTACAATACAGCCTAAAGGTGAGAGACGTTGCTGGTTTAATCAGACAGGATAAGGGCCAGCTTCCAGGTGTGAATGTGTATAACTGTGTAAGTGTGATCAGGGTGTTTCTGCAAAAAAAATAGTTGGCTCTCAGTGAAACTTTTGAATAAATAAAGGGTAAGAAAAATAGCCAGTTGTTGGACATGTAATTATAAAAAAATTCTTTGCGAGATATTGTAAAAATGATCTGGAGTCTACACTTTGTGGAAAACGCGCTAACATATTTGCAGCACAGTCCTTAAACTAAATAAACTGAAGTAACAGAAGCTGTGATTGTTCACAGTTTTAACAAAGACAGTATTTTGATTGGATTCTTGTGGTTCTCAAGTTTCTTAAACAGTTCTTCTCAGCACAGTGTTGTCCAGCCTCACTGAGACAACCTTTCCAATTTCCACCAGCGGATGTTCAACTAAGCATAACCTTGTCTTACTAAATTATGTTGGCTGGTCCAAATAAACAGCTGTCAATCATTATATTTACATACTGTTAAACCAGAACTCAAAACATTTATCCTGGAAAATGTTTATTTATTCACACTGATTAAAGCTCTTCTTTTTTTTTTTTTACTTTGACACATTGGGCATGTTACAGACTGGTTGTCAAATACAAAAAACACTTCTTCGCACTGTAGAATTTTCATTAGGCATATGGAAATAGTTGCTTTGGAGTTTTACCTCATTGCTGTATTATTTTACCAGTAGTCAGGAAAACGTCATGCACATACTGTAGGTTATTGGCTTTCTTTCTCTCGAAAGACTCACATCCCTACTAAAAGACATTCATATTTTGCACTGAAGTCATACTTGTCATCGTGTTTTATTCCCATTCCTGGAACTATGTGTCATTTCTTGCTCCAGTACAATGTTCCTCCTCAATTTGTCATATTTATTAGCATTTCTTTTAGGGAATATTTGTATTTCTTTAAAAGGTGGACCCTTTCTGTTTCTAAATTCAGAATGAATCCACATCATCAGATGATCATTGACTGCTGCTTTTTAAACCTCGCTTTGTAACCTTTGTTGTCGCCTACACCATTCATTTCTTTGCGTAATCGCAAACAGTGAGGATGCAACAATTTATTTTTAGGACTGAAGGGACTGAGACACAAAGACAGACAGAGAGAGGGCTGTGCACTGGATAATGAGGTGGGTGGGCACATTCTCTCTCTCTCTCTCTCTCTCTCTCTCTCTCTCTCTCTCTCTCTGTAGCTACTGTATAAGTACAGATCTGTGATGGAGACCCCATCACACCGCAGTTCACTTTTACGCAGTGGAGATGAGCGCTCGGATAGCGAAATCCAACCCGGCCATGAAACTGATAGTGGTGAGTAAACAAGAGTTTCTGCAGCTCTTCTCCTTGGTCCGCTGAACCGATCTGATCCACTTAAGTGCAGGGACGCTTCTTACTGAAGGAATTATATTTTTGTTTTGCGAGACGTGGGTTATTGTTGCGCTACACGCGGTTTCAGATACATGCGAATCAGTTGCGTATGAGCACTCGCCGATAGTGTCATTATATATTCCCAAAAAAAAAGGGAATTCTTCGCTAATCCCGTCTCCTGTTCCCTCTGTACAGCATGCTTCCGTGCAGGTAGTGTGATGATGTTTAATTTATCGGGGCAAATAATTAGTCACTTCACTTAGTTTTTGTTTCTTCTTGTTTACAGCATGCCGCCATGTGAGAGTTATTATAGTTTTCCTTATAGCCTAGAGTACCTGTTTTACTTGTAGACGTATTCAAAATGACATGTATGTGTGACGTATAGGCTATTTAAATGCTCATTAAGTAGAAAACCATCCACTATATTAGGCTCGAATACTAGTACAGTATACTGTAGTATATTTGCATATTTGCATAGATGCACCTAAACCCAGTTTGTTAAGGCTGACATATTTATGATGTACAGGGTGTAGTCAAAGTAACACCTGCCAATATAATGCAGTCCCATAGCATCTCTGCAATATAAGCATGTACAGGTAACTAATATTCAGTTTGGTTGAGACTGTGTAGAGAGATGTCAATTCTACTTTTTGGTGACTTCTGAGGCTGTTTTGTGTTGTTAGTTGATTATATTAGATTGTAAGCTCACATTGCAGAAAGTATCAAAAGTAGGCTGTTACATTATATGTCTCTTAGAAGTAGAGCTCTTTTTAAGATGAATAAAAGTACATTATTTGATTTTTGAAAATAGAATTGAACTATGTTTATGCTGGAGGCTATTTGCTTTTGATGATAAATGGAGCTTATGTTTTGCCCACTTTTTTATTCACTGCTGTGAATACTTACAACCCACATAATGGACCTACAAACAAGTTCCACAATTTCCATCAATGACTGAAAGTTTAATTTAAGTCACATTTCATTGCTTTTTCTATGGCACGTTTGAAATGAATGAAACTTAACAAACTTGAGACGCAATGTGTTGCCAGATGGCGTTTACTGTGAGTTTGACGTAGTAGTACTAATTTGTTCTAACTAACGCTTCTCGGGGGGGATTTTAAATGTAAGCCTTCAGGGTTAGAAACTGTTATTTCTTTTGGGTGTGTTTTGCATGCTGTGCTGTGTTGGGGCCTTTGCAGGTTTTGCATATGTTCATGTAAAGATGTGTATCTGGGCAGAAACAGATCCAACACTGTTGCTACAAAATACTGGACCCACTATCTATCCTCATGATTTGCCTGTGTGTTTGTTTGTGTGTGAGAAAGACAGAGAGATCCTGTTGTGTATGGTCAGTTGCTAATTTTGTTTGTAAGTTGTGGTGCTTCTTTGTGTGTAAAGTAGGTGTACAAGGCATTGAAATACAAATGAATGTGTGCACGTGCCACCATTTAATGTGATATCATCCACCCAGAGTATTTCCTCTACCGCAGTGCAGGCTGCACTCCACAATTGACCTAAAATAGGCAAATATTTTGTTCTGACGTAGTGTTCTTGTGTTTATCCATCATTCAGTTAGTCATTTTCCCAGCCATACAAGCACCTGTTTAGCCAACTAATGAGTCAGACGGCCAACCACTCAGTCCTGTCTCCACTGCCACCATCCAGCCAATAAGTCAATCTGCACCCCAGCCAAACAGCCTGCCACTCACTCTGACTATAAGCAATTCTATGTTAAAGGGACACTGCGATTTTGTGTCCAAAACATTGTTTTGGCTTAGAGGTCCGGCAGTAAATGCACCTCCTGCACCTGTGTGCTCATCCTGTTCCCCTGCATGCTTCTGACTCATGTGGTTGTGTTCTGTCTGCGGCAAACACACACCTTTTGTTTGGGTCCTTGCCCGGGATGATGTCAGTGGAACATAGGTGGAAATTGGACACCATTATGTTACGTTGTCATTGTCTTTGTCTAGACACACATTCCAAAAATTGGTGGAGAGTTGAGGTGGGCACAGTAATTCTACTGAGGAGAGACCTGTCTGTCTGTTCAGCAGCTAGTCAACCAGCCAGCCAATCAAACAACTCCATCCTAGTAATCCAGACACTAACCCCCATTATCTCCCTCTATCATCTGTGCTCTCTTTATCTTTATGCCTCCTCTCCTTCACTCTCTGTTGTGGCCGTTTAGCTGCACCAAGTTCCCTAAACCTAGCTGCAGGCTCACACTTTTAGGACAAGAACAGGCAGACATGAGAAGCTACAGAGAGGTCACTTGGCCAAACTCAACTTTTTTTTTTTCTAGATAAACACTGGAGAAACGGCGAGGGAGTGAGCATGACAGGGGGAGGGAGACATACAGAGGGTGTGGAAAGGTACAGGATCAACATGTTTTAAACAAACATTTATTCAGAAAGTTGCTTCTGCACACCCAACTTCCCCTTTTCCACCAACAGTAGTACTGATAGCAGAAGTGTGTGTGTGTGTGTGTGTGTGTGTGTGTGTGTGTGTGTGTGTGTGTAGGACTGAGTGATTATCACACACAAAGAGCAGAAAGAGATATTGTTTAATCTTACAACTGATATAACTCATGTTAAAAACAGCATACATACATATGTTAGAACATGGAAGATAGAGTTTGATTTATTTTGCCTAAAAATCCTTCATTTAAAATCTCACATAAGTAAAAGTACAAGTATTATCAGCAAACGTACATGGTATTAAAAGAAGTACTCGTTATGCAGCAAAATGACTGATATATTATTAAATATGTAATTATTAGCTTGTTAATACTGATGCAATAATGTGTATAGCATTTCATTTTTGTAGCTAGTTGAGTTTTTTTATAGAGCGGTAGGAGGTCTAGTCGAGTTTATAAAAGATCAGAACTTTTTTTTTTTTTTAACTCTCCACAATTTCCCAAAGCCCAAACTGACATATTCACCAACAAAACCAGAACGTATCACATATGAGAAGCTGAAACCAATTAATTCTTTGCTCAAATTAATACTTATTGATTCATGAATTATCAAAACAGATGCTGAATAATGTTCTGTTTGTTAATTGATTCGTTGACTTATTGTTTCTGCTCTAATCATCATGACATACATTAATTGATTCTGCTTGGTTAACAGTACAACAGCAGACTGGTTCAAGTAAGTGATCATACAGTACTAAATTATTTGTTATGTTAAACGTGCTAATTTCTATCACAAGATTTTCGGCAGGAATTTTAAAATTAGAAGCATTTTAGTTTGAGGTGATGGGATGAGTATATGAAGTGAACATTGCATGCAGTATTTGAATTTAATCAAAGATTATGAATAACTGTGATGGTAGATTTTCAGTGATACAGCATGGCAGCATGTCTCTCTCCGTCTGAGTGAAAATACAGGTTCCATATTCACAGGATTAAAAAAAAACACACACACACACACACACACACACACACACACACACACACACACACACACACACACACACACACACACACACACACACTTCCAAGAGCTGGAATCCCCCCTCAGACCACCTGCGTTCTACAGTTAACTGAAGCCATGTGCCTGCTGGATAAGCTGGTGTAGTGTGGTTTGGTCCCTTTGCGCCATGGCTCTTGTCCTCATGCCATGATTTAAAACTGACCTCGGGCTACCCAAACTCTGATTCTCCTCTTTCTTAGCATTTCAGTGTGCTCCACATTCATTGTAACTCTAAGCCTGAACCCTATCCGCTGGAAATTATTTAAATACTGTGGCTAATTTGTTCTGGAAGCATTTTAATATTTCCACTAACAACACAATGGAGGCCACGTTTATTGTTTCAAAATGTAATCGTGATTCACTGAATTTGGTTAAGTTGTTGTCTGCTTACAGATGCTATTATTTTTTGCCCGATTTCCTGGACATTTTTTTTTTTTCTCACCTTTTGTATCCTATCAAAACAAATCAAAATGTATCTCCCAATCCCTACCAAATTTGTTAATTTTATTGTACATAATCAAGCTGCCTGACTTGCTCTGTTTATTTTTTTACTGTATCTTTAGTGCAATGCTTCTGATGAAGAGCATTTTAGCTGGTCTTGGTGTTTACCCATGTGTGTAAAATCAATAAGACCTACCTATTATCTGTAGATGGGGCTCTCTTTATAAGCCCATGTGGAAGGCATGTGTTATTATTTAAAGGCTATTTCTGTCAGGTGTCTGAACTGTGTAGTTGTGCCGCTACAGCTCATCTGTCATGCAGCGCTTAAAGTGCAGTTCAGCCACCAAAGCACTTTGTCATCATAACACTTGTCTACGGATATCCTTTTGACAGCAGAGAGGTTATAGAAAAACAAAAACCCTCATAAGCCTTATAAACCTTGTCTAGCCAAAGGACTGGCATTATTTCAGGAAAGATGTCATTGAATGTTAGAGATATTACATGTGTGATAGATAAACACACTGTGAATAACTGTAACTTTGCTCATCATCTCACCACCAATAACATCTGACTGGATTTTTCACTCTGTCTCTCTTGTGTTGCCTGTTGTGAGAAACGCGGCCCATCTCCTTGATCCAGGATGACCTCGTGTATCACCGCACTGTACAGACTGGAATACACTTGTTGTTTGTTTCATCCAAGAGGATAACATCTGTTAAAAAGCACATGTTCTCTGTTAAAGACTTGGTAACGATCGTCTTTGCTCTATATAAACACAAGGTTTTCTTTCAACTCACTTCAAATGGGATTTACTGGCATGGATTACATAAGCAAACCGAATCAGATTTATATAGTGTTTTTATTTTAACCATTATTTAACCAGAGGAAGGCGACTTAGTGAGCCTGCTTTTTCTAACAAGTAGCTTCACATACAGTTCTCATCACTTACAATGATTTGCTGCCCTGCCTTGATCAAGAGCATCATGCTTAGGGAAGATAGAACATTATCATTACCTTCATACCTTGGCCCATCCTTTCCCCTCAGCTGGCTGTGCTCCAAGTAGGATATGCCTCTAGCTGAGCTTCGCTCTGATGATGCAAACAGTATAATTATGGCTGTCAGTGGCCCCTAGCTGCTGTGTAATTTGGGTTTCCAGCGGTCATGCGAGATGTCGTCAGATGGCAGCTTCTACGGCGACAAGAAGGGTGAAAAGTTCAATATCTCTTTTAGCTGCTGATAGACGGATTCACGCAGACCACAAGACATTTTTACCAATAAGTTAATTCTCAAAAAGTTGACAGTTTTTCTTTTCCTCAGTAGCAGAAAGCTACTGTACTGGCTGGTTTGGAAAAGTGTGGTTCGGCCTTAAGTGTGTCATATGAATGGGGAAAAAAATAAGTTTGACTTAAGACATTGAACAGTTTTTTCATCTTAAACATGTTCTATGTATGACAGTCTTAGTTCTAAGATGTGGCTGGAATTGATTTGAGTATAAAATGCTTTGCTTTCCTGCACAGGTTTAAATTGGAAAAGATAAAAGAGTGAATAACAGGTAGCTCACAGTGTGTGAGGGTGCATTCAACCATTATGTTTTTTAACAGTTTCAAAGAGATTTTTAGATCTGATTATGAAGATGTGATATCATAAAGCGACACATCTGAGCATGCATGTGCTGTCATTTTATTTCACCAACATTAAATTGCTTTGCACTGACTCTATATTGTAGCTGGAGTCTAGCCAAACTACTGTGCTGTATGAAAGATATGAAGAACAATATGGACCTGACCACTTCCACATGTGCTCAGGCTCGTCAGCTCTCATAACTGCAGATTGACTGAAGATTCCAGTCCTGCCAGTAAACTCATCCTGACTCGAACCCAAGATTAAAGTCGAAGCGACAAGTGTAACCGTACCCAGATCAGCAAAAGCCCAGGTGACCTCTGGCAGTCCCTCGGTACACTCCACCCGCCTGATGTTTCCAAATTGATTGGATGTGGTCTCACGGCTTAATAGTGTGTATATACACTACTTAATTTGAAGAACAAGACTATGATTATGGGGTTGATTCCTGCTGAGGCCACCCATGCTACAAACAAACCGATGCAGCCATGATACTGCTCAGCGAGTCGCTTTGGATGAAAGCCTTCTACCAAATGTTGTGTTCAGAGGTCAATAGGTTTTGCCGGGAAAACCACTGCGCTCGCCAGGCTGTTTTGAAGCTTGGGTTTCTATTATGGTGTGTAAAACCCGTTCATTTATTTTTACTATCTTATTCAATGACCTCCGTTGCATAAGGAAAACAGAAATAGAAGGACCTACACATTTTTTTCTTTTCATTGTCGTGCATCATTTCAGGTTGATAACTCCTTATATATGAGTTGTGCTCAAAACAGAAATATATGTACAATGTTAAACATTTTGAAGGAGAACACAGATGAGGGGGAGACACAGCTCTACGTGAACACATGTAGATGTCTGATGAAAAGATTTCTGTAACCAAATATTTTGTAATATAATAGTGAATGGGAGACACATATGTGCACACACATACACTGAAAATAAACCTCTTTCGTTCTGGTTTTTGTTTTGTTTCACACACACATACACATAGTACATTGTGTTTTGCGGTTGCAAGTCTTAAGGTAAATGGGATAAGTACAAATACACACACACACACACACACACAGGAAGGAGATCAATGGTGTGTAGCGGGTAAACTATAGAACAGAGTGGGTGAGTGTTTTGTATTCTGGTGGTGAATGGGGAAAGCCCAGTAACCTCCAGCAGTTCCCTTTATGAACAGCAGCCAGGAGAGGAGACCACAGAGCACTGAGCAAGACAATTGGACATGAACACTCACACACACACACACACACACACACACACACACACACACACACACACACATGCAGCAACACACATTCCTCCATGTGTGCACTTTTGCACGTACATGCAGGAATGTGTTGTACTTGTTTGTTGTATGAATTCATTCCTTTTTGAAGATGCACATACAAACATGGTGGACAGCAGAAAACCACATACAAGCATATACACATACAATGCAAGGACGGCCCATTGTTAGTTTGTCCAAGCAGTGAGGATGTATCCCGGCCAATGGGAAAGTCCACAGAGCCAATGGCTGACGGACTGAAGGAGCCAAATGTGTGACATCTGGTCTGCATGTGGCCTCGACCAGATGCGTGGCTGCATGTCAAGCATGCTGCTCACGAACTGATATCTTGGATTTTAGGCCAAAGCTTTTCAGTTCCTGCTCAAGCGATGATACATGGGCTTGTTTTTGAGGCAATAGCTACATATGTCCGTCTCAGAGGCCTCGCTAACAGCCACCCACTTTACAGTGTGTCCATATGGATGGGTTGCTTTTAGCGGGGGAAAAGATATATGGGTGTGGTGCGCTCATGCTCCAGGGCGGTATTAAACTGCTGTAGATCAGTGTTGAATCACGTCAGATGCTTTTGAGCTATAAAGCAGCCTATCTTACAGAGCTGCTGACAAGAGTAGGAGACTGCTGGTGAGGTCAGAGAACACAGGGCTGCACAATTATCGTCTATAATCCTGTGTCATACACTTCATGTGCAGAACACTGGAATTACTGAAACATCTGAATTCATTTAAAAGCTTTGGAAAACTGATAACATAACAAAAAACAATGGCAAAAGTGAAATAAAATAAATATGATCCCTTAATCAAACTAATAGTCAGGATAAAATTTGCTCACAGCATTCAGCATCATGATTTGAGGCTACACAAAGGGACGATATTGCCTGCTGCAAACAAGCTAAGATTAAAAATGTACAGTTGTTGTTTAAAATGTTGGCCCTGTGCAGTAATCTATATCCATGAAACTGCTGCTGAATTTTCTGAACTCCCTGAACGGCTCTCTATAAAGCAGAGGAAATCACTTTAGGACTGCGTGTCCACCAGGAGCTTCAACTTTACAGCTCTGACCTTACTTTCAACTCCTTGTTACTGGAAGCTTTGGGTTGGCAAGTGCTCCAAAAATATAAAAATATTTGAACCTTAAGCCAAAGAGGAGCTGTGCACGAGATGGGTTTCATTAGAGATTTTGTCACTGCAGTTGACTCAGTCCTAAACCCACTTTCTTTCTTTTGCAGCTCTTCACAGCTTCTCTGTCCTGGGCCTTCCAGCAGCAGGCCGTACCACCAAAGTACCAGTACCGCGATCCTGTGACATCTGACCTCCTGCTGTGCGACCAGTGCCCTCCTGGCACAGCTGTGAAGCGACACTGCACCGCTGACACACCCACAGAGTGCCAGGCCTGTCCTGAGAGGCATTTTGCTGAGAACTGGCACTGGGGGGACACATGCCAATACTGCACCTCGGTATGTACAAGGCCAAAATGTTTACCAAAGGTTCTCTTTGGTTTAATACCTGGGTTGCATTTGTTTTTCTGCAGGCATGTTTCTCTTCTTTTTGCATTAAGTGTGTGACAGACAATAGTTTTCATGAGAAACACCAGTGTGTGTCGTATCTCCTTTGTGTGTCTTTTCACACTTAAGTAAATCATAAAAATCTGAGCTCATATCTTGGTCAAGAATTCCACTAAAGTTCAATATCCTTTTAATGTTTTTATCTACTCCTCTGTGGTTGTCCTTGTGCCTTTTCCTTAGATGCACGGCAATATGATTTGTTTACATTTTGGCAAAGCATCTGTCATTTTTTTTTCCACTTTAGTTGTTACTGAAAATAAAAGTTTGAATATGCTCATTGTGGTAGAGTTATCTTCCCCGCAGTTTAGATGCTTTCCTCTTCGCCACTCTCAATAAATTATGTCATATATTTCGTTAACATGTCCTCCTTGCTGTGTTTTTATTTTATGTTCTAGTATGCCATTTCTATCATTTTTCAAGATAATGTATGTTAATGACAGCTTGTGAACCAGCAGCATAAGAATAAATAAATTAGTAAGCTCTCTGTCTATATGTGCGCATGTAAATCAGCTTTTACTGTATGCTATTGTGTGCATGTAGCTGCATTGTTTCAATGGGTGTGTAACCGTGGTTTGTTGTGTTTAGGTTTGCAAAGAGAGACAGCTTGTGAAGCAGCAGTGCAACAGCACTCATGACCAGCTGTGTGAGTGCGCTCCAGGTTTCCACCTAGTGGTGGAGTTCTGCATCACACACAGTACCTGTTCACCTGGCTATGGAGTGACAGCTTTAGGTAAGACTGAGATCAACATTATGATTATCATTGTTGTTATTATGACTTGTACTGGCAAACTGCATCGTACAAAACGATGATTAGTTATTTTGTGGGTTTTGTGGGTTTTCTGTCTTTCCGGTAAAGCATGTAAATTACATTTAAATTGGAGATTGCTGAATTAAGGGTAGGCATCCATACTAAAACCAGAGAGAATTAGGAATTCAGTCAGCACAAAGCCTGGGAGGAAGCACTGGCTAAGTTCAGTGAATTAAAGTCCTATTGCCTGAAAAGTGTGCGTGTGTGAGTGTGTGTGCGTGTGTGTGTGTGCGTGTGTGTGTGTGAGTGTGTGTGTGTGTGTGTGTGTGTGTGTGTGTGTGTGTGTGTGTTTATGGGATATATGTGCATGAGTGTTTGTTACTATGTGTGCACATTGTTATACAGTGCTGTACATATGTGTTTTCAGTATCACTGTATACTTTATCTTTGATTGAATCTTCTCATCTCATGCTTTTTCTCTTTCACTGGCTCACATCATGTCAAAAACACTTCAATTCCAGATATGCTTTACTGACAGCGAGCATTATGCTGCCAAAGCAGAGACACACATCAGTTACAGATCAGAGTTTTTTTTTTGTAAATTATTTTTATTGGTTTTCTTTTCAAGCTGATAGTATACAATGATGATATCAATGCACAGAATGCATTGATATTATCAATCGAAAACATTAGAATCATAAGACCCAAAAAGCATAACTCATTCGAACTCATTGTTTAAATTCTGGGTCAAATTTTTGGACTTCAATACACTAACACACGCACACACACTTATAGACACAGTACAGATTACAATTAATGACTCACACATGGAAAAGAAAAACACAAAATACAAAACAAAACAAAGCAAAAACAAACAAAAAGAGGCCTTCGTGAATGACACGATCCTGCAGGATTTGTACATTAAATGTTATTTCCACTTACTTATAGCACAAATAAACTACACACATCTAGAAGTGTACAATACAGATTACAGATTGGCAGACGGGAACTGAATTGATTTCAGATGTTCAAGAAAAGGATTTCATATTTTGTAGAATTTAGTGGAGGAACCTTGCAATGTAGCCCTCATCTTCTCTAGCTTGGAGTAGGACAAAAGAGCTCTTAGCCAGTGATAAACTGTGGGAGGAGTGGAGGATTTCCATCTGAGTAAGATCAATCTCCTAACCAATAGGGTGGCAAATGCTATAAAGTCAGCCTTGAATTTAGGCACCACTAGGGTAGAGGGCAGATAGTTACTGGGATAGGCACATTTAATATAGTAGATTGGGTATTGAAAATGTCAGTCCAAAAATTATGGAGAGTTGGGCAAGTTAAAAACATATGAATTACGGAGGCTGGAGCCTGCTGGCATTGGTCACATAGGGGGTTTATGTAAGGGTAAATCCTAGAGAGCTTCTCTTTGCTCCAGTGAGTGCAATGGAGAATTTTAAATTGTATTAGTCCATGTTTGGCACAAAAAGAGGAGGAATGGACACGATACAATATTCTCTTCCAAATATCCTCATCAAACACTCCAAGATCCTGTTCCCAGAGTGTCTTAATGGAAGACAAGGAATGATTGTATTCAGAAAAGATTCTACCATACATGTACGAAATGAAACCCTTCTCTCTAAAAACTGGTTCTAGAAATGTGTCGTTGTATCTTGTGGTTTTGAGGGGAAATTAGGAATTTTCAGCTTGAACAAAGCTACAGATCTGTTTTGTTTAATAGGGGCATGAAGCAAGGAAGGAAGAATGCCAAAATTAAGTTTTAATTGCCTCCAGATTTTGAGAGTAGTCCTAACCACTATGTTCTTTGTGTATCGTACAGTAGGAGAGTTTCCTGGAGAGTATAAGAGTGCCGGAAGAAGGACGGTTTACAGGAAACAGATCAGAGTTTTCACATTAAGATGTCCTCTCCCTTGTATTACTGAAAGCCCCTCTCCCTCTCTTCATCTTACTCTAATTCTGTGAATCAGATCTGTTCCAGATGCAGACGTCTCTTTTCACAGAACCATTTTTTGTGTGTGTGTGTGTGTGTGTGTGTGTGTGTGTGTGTGTGTGTGTGTGTGTGTGTGTGTGTGTGTGTGTGTGTGTGTGTGTGTGTGTGTGTGTGTGTGTGGTAATCATAAAACACACATTTATGCATGCCTTTCTTGCACTTCCACACCTGGCCTGTTCTTAGTTGAGGCAGTGTGGCCTGAAACTTCAGATTGTTTTACAGTTACAGTTTAAGTGTTGCAGCAGCACTGATAATTGTCATGTCTTAATTCTGTCTTTTACAATTACATTTTAGCAAGCGCTTCACCTCTTTTTAGAAAGAGTTCTAATCACCCTTATCCAAACAATTATCTCAACACAGCTCTTGTGTATATTTATTTTTTTATATTAGTAATCAGACACTGAACAGTTGGGAGCAATGACTTGTCACTTGAATTGAAATGATCATTAATTAAGACATTATGATGGTTGGACTGATGGAGAAGACCATTTACTGAGAGGTAAATATCTATTTAATGGCCTTTGGAAATATGGTGCTGAATATTTCTAAATGAAACAGTGCTTTTGGGAATTAAAAAATCATCTTCACGTTGTTATCGTCATGTGGAAAAGGTTCACTTTATTTTTTCCATGAACTCCATTATTTTACAAATACAGCATTTTGTCATTGTTAAACAGAATCACTTATATCCATTGAGCTACAACTTCTGTCACTGTAATCAGCATGTGATGACTATCCATTTTATTCCATGCTGTCATAGATCCTCACACCATCAGGGCATATCTGCTGACATCATTTAGGAGATTATATTTAACATATTTCATCAGTGTGTAATTTGTTTCAAAAGAACCCAAATGATCCTTTGCTGCCAAGGCATACTTCCTCATAACGCTGTATGTACAAAAGTGAATCCGTCGGTTTAATTTTGATTGAATCAGGTTGTGTTTATTTGTTATTATTTTATTAATAATTAAATTATTTTATTTGTTTTTATGGGAGCGTTAAATAATCTTTAATTACATATTCTCGCATTCTCTTCCTGGTTCCTCTTGACCACAATACTTGATTATATTGTGGGTTCCACCTGTATAATACTAAGTTGTTGTTCTGCAACAGTGTCAACCTTAAACAAATTAATCCTAAATTATGAATGTTTTGGCCGGGTTGGGTCAGTGGGTAGAGCAGGCGCATATATACTGAGAGGTTTATGCTTCGACGCAGAGGTCCAGGGTTTGAATCCGACCTGTGACGAGTTCCTGCATGTCTTCCCCCTCGCTCTCCCCTTTCTCACCTAGCTGTCCTGTCGAATAAAAGTGGAAAAGCCCAAAAAAAAATCTTTAAAAAAAAAGTCAAGTTCCTGTCTGCAGGATACCAGACACAGCTGTTAATATAATAGGTGTTTGGTTATGATCGTACAAATCTGTCAGTTAAGGAATGGCAAATGGATGAGTGTTAGCTGTTATGAAACTAGCAATAAATAATGACATGGCATTTCCTGGCAAAGGGCTTTGTCACTTATTCCTCTTCATACATGAGTATGCATATTTTACGACACAGAACAACAGTTTGTTTTGCCTCAATAAAATGGTATAACCTTTCCCCTGCATTCCTAAAGCTGCACTGCCTCTTTGAACTCACTGCAGCTTGTCCGGCACAAACTCAAATATATTGACCATAACTATTTCTTTGTTTGGGCTAACTTAGTCATTGTGCGAAAAGCTCATGGATTCACTTTTCACTCACTGAAGAATGAAAGAAATTTTACTAAACAGATTAGAATGCCATACATGAGACAAAGACTGTAAACTGATCGCAAATATTTGGGTAATGTTTTGTCATTTTATGCATGTAAATTGGGAATCACTGGTTGTCTGCTTTCAACATCAGTTATTAGGTTCCCTTTAGCACAGAGTCCAATCCTTTTCCTCACAATACAGCACCAAAATGCAGTCTTGGCTTATTATTAAGCCAGATGCAGCCAAGGATGTCATTATCATGGTGATATCTGACCCGGTATTCCTGTTAGATTCTCTCCTTGGTGCGTCAGTAGTGATTGTGGGCAACTTAAAGAGAGGTTGATGCTGAATTTCAACATTCCAGTGAACAGAGCCTGACATTTCTACTGGAACCGCAGTCCAAACTGGCACTGCACTTCTTATGACTTCATCTTAGACCTGAGAGGCTGCATAGATGAAACAACATTTTCCATGGATTCTGGTTATTGTCTGACCCCTGTAGTGCTGACAACGCTCTAAAGATGAGATAACATTTTCCGTGAATTCCTCATGGATCCAACATGGGATCTACAATCATACCTGAAAGCCTAATGACGCTCTGCAGACATGAGACAGCATTTCAGGGGATTCCCCTCCCTGAAGCTGAAGGACTTATTATGTAATGCGTTGAGTTGTGGTTTGGACCTTTAAACCACAGGATGCTAGAAAACTGATTGTTCAGTCTCCCAACAACACATACCCTTTGTGACTCCATTCCTTTCCCCTTGATCTCCTGATTTGTCTGTTTCTAGTTGTGATTCTTTCTCGCTTTCTGAACACAAGATTTTAAATCTTTCTAGCTGGTTTATTATGGTGTTTTGGAACTATTGGTATCGACTGGGAAAGACAGTGGAACATAGAAGAAGAAATAACCAACAATACAGGTGATGTTTAGCTTTATATTAGGGCTGCAACCAAAAGTTGTCTGCCAAAAATCTGCCAGTTATTTTTTTGATTGATCGATTATATCTATAAAATGTAGTCAAAAAGGATCGAGATGATACAATAAATTTGTTTTTGACCAAGAAATCTAAAAATCTAAAGATTGGTTATTTAACCAGGTAGTTCCTGAGATTTGAAACCTGTTTTCTAGGGAGACCTGTCCAAGACGACAGCATACAAAAGTAGCCGACTAAAAAGATATAATAATATTAAAATAAAGTTAAAGTAGGCTAAGAACTAGTGCTGAGTCATTTACCATAAGTTTACTATACCATGACAAGACAGAAAATTAGCAATTCCTCACAGTTGAGGGTTTGAAACTAAAGGATTTGTTTTTGAACTATGGATTTTCAGCCAAATTAGGTAATTAATAAATCCCTTATTATGTAGACAGCAGAGCTAGCACCTCTGCTTTAGATGACGTCTGAAGCTATATCTCACGATGGTAAAGTGCAGCTGATTCTACATCGACAGGAAATTCTGAGGAAAAAAAAGATAAATGCCAGCATATGAAACCATACTATAGTTACATTCTTATGGACTGTACATGCTTTGTCATCAGTGGTGTAGGAAATTCACACTTTGCTGTACGCATATCAGCTTGCTGTTTCATGTTTTTAATGCCAAATGGTGAAACTGTGACACGATGAAGGGAAACTAATCAAAGGTCAAATCTGATATAAGCACGGCTCGTCCTCTTCCCACACACTTTCACATCTACGCTTTAGAGATAAAAATAAAAAAGAGGATGTAATACGGCACTAGTTCCACTACATAGACATAGTCATACAGTCATGTGTGCTGCAGGTAATGTACCAGAAGTTCCTCTAATTTACTGTAATGTCAGGTGTGGTTAGAACATGTTGAAATATAAAATGTCACGTAAATGGGTAAGTGAAAATGTGATTAAATGCTGGGTGAAGAAATTTTTTTACATTATTACAATAAACAGCATTATTAGATCTTGAGGGCAACATTCTAAGTGATGAAATAGTTTAAATGAATTCTTATTTTATTTTTTCAGATGTTATTAGTCAATAATGTTGTTATATCATCTGTTAAAAATACTCTACATGCATTATGAAGTCATAGTAAAATATGTTTTAAAATGCTCAGATTTTCTACGTTTTTTTCATCAAAAGTTCTTAACTGCTTTTTGCCTGATTTATACATTTACATGTGTCAGTCAAGCTGATAAATCAGCTGACAAATCACTTTGTGGTTATGGATTTCCTTAACGAAAACGAGATATAGAAACTGTACCGAGTAAGCCAGATGTGAGTAATTTCCAGAATCATAGTAATCTGTCATCCTGATGCGTCATCACATGTCGTTGTGGTCATAGTTCCTGGCACCACATCATCTTGATGTCTTTGATCAGCTATGGTTCTGTATATGTGGCAGGTCCCGTTCACACACTAAAAAAAGGTGGAGATGTTACAGATTAAACTTTTATTTAATATGTGATATAATGTGAATAAATAAACTGTATAATCACAATCATGTTTTCATTCATAAAATTAACACATGAACCTGTGTGTATGTCCTCCAGGTACACCGGTCAGTGACACGGCGTGTGAACGTTGTCCTGCTGGTCATTTCTCCAGCGGCGACTCCTCCACCGAGCCATGTCAGCCCCACAGAAACTGCTCCGATTTGGGCTTGAAGACACTGAGATGGGGCACGTCCACATCAGACAGCCTCTGCGGCACTCAGGACAAGACGGCAATGCTGGATTGCTCTCAGCCTCACACTTTGTGCCACACTGGTGAGACATACACTCTGCAGTATAGGGTTTAATCACTAATAGGAATCATATGGGAGGCTTTAGGACTAATGCGGGGTGGAATCAGGCTAGAGATTGTTTGTACAGTGTTTACACTGCACACACACACACACACGCACGCACGCACGCACGCACGCACGCACGCACGCACGCACGCACATGTGATAATGTTTTTGAGCAAACCTCAATTGTCAACAATTTAAAATCAGCCAGAGCTGAATTATTTCAGACATGTGGTCATTTTCATTCCTGAAGGCAGGGGATTTCCTCGGTCAGGTTCGTTGTCCAGATTCCATTCTTTTCCAAATTTCTTGCATGTCTGAAAACCAACACAAGAGAAAAAAGCCAAAGCGAAGGGTTTAATGGGATGTTTATGCCACTACTGTCATAATGGACCATGATGGATCAATTACTCTGTTAACTCCTCAATCTGCAATAACAAAGGAAAATGGGTCAATCACAGAGAGACACAAGATGAGCTGGTTAAGTCTTTGTTACTCAGACTTTAACTATGACAGATGCTGACAATTAATTTGAGAAGATAAACCTAAAAAATGACACTGAATTCCCAAGCCTGAGAAACCACAGTTACTGAGGAACACACACACACACACACACGCACGCACGCACGCACGCACGAGCGGTACAGATCTCCAGACCCTGGCACACTCGTGGCATACTGTGTACCACACTTAGAAGGAAACACACAAAGCTGTTGTCCCTCAGGGAGGGTGATGCTCTCTTCAAACATTCATTAACAAATTGTCTTCCTGAGGGCTACACAACCACAGATTGTCTGCAGCAGATCCTGGAACAGTTTAGCCGTTTTTTAACAAAACAAATGGGAAAACTGAATGCAGTTGGGATTCCAAAAATTGCTACGTGATTTGGAGAAACCACCAGGATGTCAATGTCAGTTATAGAGCAAGCCACACTTAAATTATCCAGACATCAGAGAAACAAGCCTAATATCCTTTTCAAATTAAACTCAACCATACAACACCGACATCGGTTTTACTTAAAAAAAATTTAATTCACTGGTGTCTCTCGTGTTCTGCAAGGCAATCAGAAAACATTTCCACACATACATGAATACAGAAATACTTCATAATTGTGTGAAAGTTACAATTTCATTTTGACAGTTTCACATCATTTTCAGTTTTGACTGTAATATGAAAGCCCTGCTCTTTGCAAAATGCATTTGCCTTATAAGGAAGACCCAGGAGGCCGTGGCTTGCAGAAATGAAAAGCATGTAATGATGAAATAGACTAGGTGTTTGTGTAGTGCAGTGTGACTCAGCAGCAAAGCGCAGCTCACCTCTATTCACTTCAGTTCAACATGCAGCTCTGGTTGCTTTGTTGCAGAGCAACACAGATGGGCACAGTTTGTCGGACTGATGTCAATGGTGGTTAATGTGCTGACAACCGAAAGAGAGTACATCCTTGTTTCTGCTGTGGTCAAATTACAAGCCAACAGTCTGAACACACACACAAACAGGGATAAACAAATCCAGACATATAATAGGCCGATGGGACTCTGCGGAGACCGAACCATGTGATCCAAATCTATTCTGAACATCACCTGTGCACCATGAATGAAACCTCTGTGAAGAATACATTTTGATTCACTTGGTCTTCGGTCTGATTGTATAATGCGCCCACTGCTATGAAGCCATGAAGCTTTGTATTGTATGTTGTGATAATGTTAATAAAAATGTTTGAAGCCCATTCTCCCTGTCCGTCTTGCTCTAATGTATTCCAGATGTGACCCTGTGTGAGGAGGCAGTCTTCCAGTCTCTCTCCTCCCTGCGACTGTCCTCGGTGCCCCTGGAGCGGCTGTTAGAGAGTCTCCCCGGGCGGAGTGTGGATCGTAAGAGCCTGGAGAGGCTGAAAAAGGCCTGCTCTCCCCAGCAGCAGGTCCTCCAGCTGCTGCGACTGTGGAGGGAGCAGAACAAAGACCAGGACAAGATGTACAGCATCATACAAGGTATAAAAAAAATAATAAAAAAAAGTCAGAATGTCTTCTTCTACACTTTATGTTTTAGTCAGTTCTTATTCAAGTCCTTGATTTGTGTATTAATGGTCGCACCCTGTCCCTTCAGGTGTGAACCACTGTGAGAGGAAAGTCTCTCGCTGCAACAGCCTAAAAAACCTGACCCTAGATGACCTCCTGAAGGTAACCAACAGCCTGCCGGGGGTCAGAGTTCAGCAGGAGGATGTCCGGGCCGTAGTCTCTACTTGCCTGCCCAGGCAGTACATCCTGCAGCTTCTTCACCTCTGGAAGACAGCAAACTATGACATGGATCTAGCCAAAGGCCTGTCTCACAGTCTGAGGGTGCTGCGCAGCCAGGGGGCACCACGCCATCTGCTGAAAGGCCTGAAGAAGATCAGCCGCATCATAGGAACCACCTCGGCGCACAAGATGTATGAGAAGATGTTTGTCAGTGTGCTTCACGATGAGTCCTGTTTTAAGGCTCATAAGCCATTAAATGAATAGGGATTTGGGAGGTTCAAATAGGAACATATGGTATCTAGCATAAACAGACACTAATGCATTGTCAGATAAAGAACACACAAACACATAAAGACACACACTTAGTGGAGAAATGTATGTGAAAGAGCCACGACATGGGTAACATGATAATGTCCGGTCTTTAAGATATCACCAAATGACATCAAGCTAGGCATACAGTGCCCAACTGTAACACAGGGGCAAGATGGGAGGGTAGATTTGTCACTGCTTCTCTGATTTTCCAGCCAAATCCTCTGCCAAAATAAGGCTGTTTTGATTATATGAGGTACCAGGGGATGCTAATAACTTCACCCTCAGTCTAAAGTATATGTCTGCAGTGATGAATCTAATAAGCCTCAAAAGAAAGAAAGAAAGAAAGAAAAACTATCACACATCTCTGTACTCCAGGCAGGCCGAAAAAGAAAAAAAGGGTTTCCTGGGAACTTTATGACCGGAGTCTGTGAAAAATGAAAAACTATTTAAGATGTAAATAGCACACTATTTTATGGAAGATAGGCAGGCAGATATTGTGTTTTATTATTATTGCTTTCTCGCTGATTGAGAGGAAGGATTTGGTTTCATAATGAAATACATGTATTTCCTACAGTTTTCCTTTGTTTGTTGGTTTGTTCTGGACTGCTGGCAAGTAAAGCTCATCTGAATTATTTTTAAATATGCTATATGAATGTACAAAGGAGTGCAATTGTTTTCTATTTAAAAAATAATTCTACTTTCTGAATATGTAAAGGCTTGTTTTTTTATAACTTTATCAGAAATACTGGATTCCAAATGCTGCAAGTTTGTGAAGTGATATTTGTTTTATATTTTGTTTTATCACTTTTATATTATTAAATGTATGATCTTTTTGTATATATGCCTGACTGGTCCTCTTTAAGCTCGAGTAACTTGTGAACACTAATGTCAATTTATCTGATTAAAATCAGTTTGTAAAAATGTATTGTTTCTTCATAAATAAGCAACTGGATTTGACCTATGACGCTGGCAGGGCGGGGCATCCAAGGAGTGGCCTGGGATGGCCCTTTGATTCTGATTGCCCACCCAATGTGCCACCCCATTGGCTATCTGCCCGATAAGATGCAGGACTTCTGCTGTTTGACAAGTAGACCGGACTTTTGTTTATAGGGGCATTTCAGATTTCAATGCACCGGAGTAGCGCCTAGCCTGCCAAAAACCCAGAACAAGAATACGTTTTTGGTTTGATTTGAATTGGAGCGGAGCGTTCACCCTCATCTTGTCTGTCACTTCTGAAAGATGTGAGTACACTAGATACACATTTTGTTTTCTTTTGCATAGCCTAATATTTGAATTTGTATACATATTTAACGTATGGAAGCTTTATTTTACATTTGTATGGCGACCCTCTGTTGTGTCATGATTGGTTGGTCTATTTAATTAAATTAAATTAAATTAAACATTTAAACACAAGAATGTAAGAAACTGTAATGTTAGTAATTAAAGTAGATGTGATGCTCCTCCAGCCACTTTACCTCACATTGGTCAAACTTTGCTAATATGTCACTGTGTCTTTCATTCATACAAAAAAACCTATGAATCCCACCAGGGTCCAAGTGTTTATGTTTAGGTTAAAGCCATATTTAAGTAAAGGTTTAAGAATGTTCCATCCACATCGGTCATGTCCAGTATAATTTTCTCTATGGGTGAGGAAATAAAGAGCTCAAAAGCCAATTTAATGTCATGGATATGGATGGAAGTGCTGGCAAACGTTGTAGGCATAATTTACTCTGAATCCTCCTCAGAGGAAACTTCACATCTTGGATCATCATTGTCTTCTGGCTCTGAAACATCTTCTTCCGCAGCACACATTTTCCCACAAGAGTGTCAGCCTGCAGCCTGGGGCATTTGGATGGGGATTTGACATGGGTTTGACTCGCCACACATGCTACACTCATCAGCAATAGCTGTACATCTACTAACAAACTGATGAAGTTAGGTTTCGTTTTTTAGAAAAAGAGGTTTTATAGAACATTAGTGTGAGGTACCAGTATTGAAACATTTCAAACTAAACCCAGCTCTACCCATCATAGTGTTTCCAAAGTAAGCATTGCTGAGCGCGGAAGTTTATCTTGACCTATAGGCCTTTTTATAACATATCCAGGTCCACTTAGTAATGTAGCTTTCCATTATACCACATCTTGCTCCAAAAGCTATAAGTAGACCTTTGAATGATGAGCACGGACACTATTGTATCCTGGTTTTACATATGAGATCATCAGATAAAAAGGAAATTAACTTTTATTCAACTAAAATTGACCCACAAGTAATATATTCTTGTTTTATTCATTATAAACACACCCTAACATGGTTGCATTATGTTCTTGTATTCTCTAGAAATAGGAGATGAGTGACATGTAGATACTTGTTTGACTCATTACAGTATTGTAATACTCATTTTGCCTAATCTGCACACTGTTGCACTGTACTCATATTTAGTGACTCATTAATTTTTCTGAAACAGATTACAAAGGGGGAAATGAATTATTGTCATGTTGACATAGTTGAGGCTGTTTCAGCAACCAGCAAGTGAAAACCGAATTTAAAATATGTTTTAGGTTTAATTCCAATATCACCTGATGAGGTTCCATGGGAATTTTAAGAATGAGGTCTTTTTCAAGTTGCATTTCCCTAAAACTTTGATTTAATGGTTTCAAAACCTCTGAGTCATGAGCTCTAATATATTAAATATGCATTGTTGATTTCTTTAGATTAATATAAATGTCATGTAGCTTAATCACTGTACAAATCAACAAAACTAAAAAGCTTAAGTTGTAAAAGCTTTTCATTTATAAAAGCTTATTGTAGGCACGGGAAAATAACTGTAGACTATGCATTTAGTGAGATGACAGAGGTACATTTTACTTTTCATTTACTTTACCTCAAATAATTCCAAGATCATGACGCAGCATTTGTGGAAATGTCTTTTCTTATCTGATATCTGAAAATTCAACAATTGCTTTTAAATTGTATGACATTGCATTGACATTGGTCTTGAAAGAAAACACACAAAGGAGAATGATACAAAATGATCACAGACCTTACACCGTGGTGATGAGTTCTATTTTTTGTTTTATTTATCTATTTATTTGTCCTTTTACTTTGCAGTACTTACAGTAGTAGAGCTGGAGAGAAATATCAGGAGAGAGGGCAAGGGGAAGATGTGTGTTGTAATTAGATTAGACGCCCAGGCCATAAGGACATTTGGATGTCAAATTCGATGCAGTCTGAATACATTCCAGTAAATGAGAAGCTGGTTATGTGGAGTAGAAATACCATTTTCTTCTTACAGACCAGAGAGATCCAGAAACAGCCTATATCAGATGTAGCAAAACAGTTTGATGTTGCTCTGTAGGTCAATCACGAACAAAAAAAACTAATTTAATACTTGAGTATATAGCTTTTTATCACCTTCGTTTAGGTGTCCAAAATTTAACTGAACTCTACACGTGGAAGTTGTTTGACCTTTCAAATAGTATATTTTTTTAAACTCATCATTTTTGCAAAACCACAAACACCCACACAGGTACAGTTCCTTATTAACACTACACTATAAAAATGACACTGGTGCTACTGTCAAAACCTCTTCTATAGCAGTGGCGACATGCACATCATCAGCATGGTGAGTAATTTTGTATAACAATAGTCTGTGCAAGTTTAAGATGATACAATCAGACACAACTGAGAGTGTCAAAAGACAGAGACAGATGTGATGATAAGCAATGCCTTATATTATGTTTAATGAAAATAATATGGAAATTACTCAAATTATCATCACATATAGAGGGTTTAAAACATGTTTAAGGTTTTATGTAAATTCTTAAGTGATCAAACTGTAAATTGACATAGGATAAATACCTTATAATCAGAAAGATGGAGAATCTATATGAGTGAATTTGGAAATGTGGTTGTTTTATTTGATTGGAAATTGCTTTCTTATGGATAATGGACTTACATTGTATCACTCTAATCATGGACTTGTAGCAGATTGTCTTACAACTAATGCAAGCACTGTCTATGTGCTTTTAACATAGAGGCATGCCAAGTCAATATCACTCTGAGGAGTTATAGGCATATTTAATCTTATCTCTGGGGTCTAGAGTATGAACTGACTGAAACAATCTGGCAGACTTGTTGTATGTTTTTATGACAAATGCTGCTGCTGTCAAATGATGTCTGCTGCAGGTAAATTACAGTGATTGAGATCTAGGTAACTGCTAATAAAATATAATATTGCAGACACTTTATCCTTTTCATTTACCTCATTCCTAGTTTGCATTTCTTTGCTGCGATTCACACACAAATGAGTTTGAAAACACTAACTGAAAAGGTAGTAACAGTATTATGAACAATCAAAAAAAAAAATTTTTAAAATTGTGTAATATTTGTAGTGTGTATTCTTCTGGGGGGGAGAATGGCTGTACAGCTGGTGTGGTGCTGTATCTAAATTGCTGGCCTAGTAATAAAAGACAACAGTAACCGTTATATTAAAACACAGAGGCCGCAGCACCAGTACCTAACAGAAATCTTGGTCCTCTCCTCAGCTTCTTTTACCGGTGCTGGTCCTGCTCTCTGCTGTCCTCCGCGGTGTCTCAGCGGTGGAATCCACTCCCACCTTTGAGCACCGAGACCCGATCACCCGGGAAACCCTCATCTGTGACAAGTGTCCACCCGGCACGTACATGGCCGCGTACTGCACGGCCACCAAGCCCACCGTGTGCGCGCCGTGCAGAAACCAGCACTACACCGAGTTGTGGAACTACCTGCCCAAGTGTCTGTACTGCCACAACTTCTGCACTGAGAACCAGGAGGTGGAGACGGAGTGCGGAGCGACCAATAACAGGGTGTGTCGGTGCAAACAGGGCTTCTTCATGACCTCTGGCTTCTGCATGAGACATTCAGAGTGCGGGCCCGGACACGGTGTTCAAACCAACGGTACTTTTCTTGTTTTACTTCGTCATCGATTTGCTTTTATCACAGTGTTATATGCTGACATCTATTTTCTAACCTGATATATGTCTTGGGTCATGTTCGCAGTGCGTCTGCATCATGCATCACGAGGGAGCATCAATTAATAAAACATCAATGTTCTTGTCTGCATTAGTAAATGTTTAGAATTGAGTTAAGGTTAAAGTAGAAATCCATGAAGTGCGCGGAAACGCTGCTGAAATACGCGGGATCACTTGGGCTCTCCGGAGCCACAACGGTATTTTAAAACATTACAATGACCCCAATTGCATTGTTGTTTTCTTCAGGTACGTCACAGATGAACACTGTTTGTGAAAAGTGTTCTGAGGGCTACTTCTCCACCTCATCTTCTGCGCTGGAGTCGTGCGTAAAACACCAGGAATGCGTAGGCGGACAGATTGCGCTTCTTCCCGGCTCAATTAACCACGACACGATGTGTGGCTCCTGCGAGGATCTTGCAAATGGAGGTTTGTACTTGTAATCTGTACAGTAACCACCCAGCACTCAATAATAACATTAATGACACAATGTGAAGGCCTCAACGTAATTTCGCGCGATACAACAATGATAACAACAAGTTTGAATTAAACCTCACGCGGTACAACTTTTCTTTTTCAGGTGAGACACTCAGGACATTCCTCTCAGGATTCTTCAGTGTGCACAGGATGCGTGTGCCGAAAATGAAGATTTTTGTTGCCAGGTGAGCCTACACTCACTCCGTAAATATGGGGTGCTGAATGTAAAAGTTCGGTTCCAATTTTTTACCTGATAAATTTTCAACATTTAGCTCACTTACCTCACATTTAGCGCATTTTCCTCACATTTGAGACAGAAATTATATATATATATATATATATATATATATATATATATATATATATATATATATATATTATATCTAAATGTTATATCTAAATCTAAATGTTAAATCTAAATGTTAAATAGATATCTAAATGTTATATCTCATGTTAAATCTAAATGTTAAATATATATCTAAATGTTATATCTAAATCTAAATGTTAAATCTAAATGTTAAATATATATCCAAATGTTAAATCTAAATGTTATATCTAAATCTAAATGTTAAATCTAAATCTTAATGTTAAATATATATCTAAATGTTAAATCTAAATGTTATATCTAAATCTAAATGTTAAATCTAAATGTTAAATATATATCTAAATGTTAAATGTAAATGTTATATCTAAATCTTAAATATATATCTAAATATTATATCTATATCTAAATATTATATCTAAATCTTAAATATATATCTAAATGTTAAATCTAAATGTTATATCTAAATGTGTCGCCAAGTGTAAAGCTAAATATTTAGAAAATATTCAAATCCCCAAGGAAACCACGCCCACTGCAGTGGCTTCATCCAGTGATGCCCCAGCAAGGGGTATCTCTGCTGTAGCCAGTGGGTACTTGGAAGGATTGTGGAACAGCTTAACTAATCAAAATAATAATTGAATTATGATTGATTTAAAACAATATATCAGCTAAAACAGCTCAACACATGTTAAAACATATAGCGAAGTAATCAATGGTAGATGATGTAGGTGATTAGCTAAAAGTAATGGATGACTTTTGAAACATTAACCACACTTCAAGTAAAAGTCTAGTTAGTAGAATTTCTGACCAAATCAACCTAAATATTTACAGTTCAATTGCATGAAAATGTAAGAATATTCACTTTAATATGATAAATAGTGTGAACACATTGGGAATTGATAGGGCGGGGTATGTGAGTTTATATGACAGGGCTGTGGGGGAACCTCAGACCAGAAGAGTTGGAAAGCACTGATCTACAATATTTTATAGTATTGGCCGACCGGTATATTACAGACATGCCTTAATAGTTGTGTTAATCACAATACCGTTGTTTGAATTACATATCTCCGTGTGTGACTAACGTCATCCTTCCCAAGCAATCTAACATTAGCCCAGCATGGATAAAGTCCAGCTATGCATCCAACATATTCATCCGAACACAACTAAAATGTCACAATCCAGCCACTTGTAAGAAGTTTGTAATACTGGTTACATAGCTAGTTATCGTGTTTTATTAACCTTAATTCTGTTTGCCAAGGCTATATTTTATTGGCTTGCAAAGTAGCTATCCGTTGCTAACGCTAACGTTAGCTAGCTAATTTATGTCAAAAAGCAGTAACTAACTAATGTTACTGCCAAGATATGGTTTCATTGTAAGACAGTGTAAACACATGACAACACTTGACGAGTCTTACAACACCTCTCTGGTCTCTAGTTAAGTCATATCTTGGCAGTAGTTAGATAACGTTTCTGCTTTTTGAGATAAATTAGCGTTAGCAACAGATAGCTCCTTCGCAAGCTAATATAGCAACATAATTCAGGTTAATAAAATACGGTAATGTAACCAAAGTATTGGAAACTACTTACATGTGGCTATAGTGTGACAGGCCTACTGCTGTTCAGTCTCGCATTGCGAGACCTAGCTAACTTAGCTAGTTACAGCGCTGCGAGGCCTGTTCAGATGACATGTCGGCTGCAGTGTGTGAGCTAGATTGCTTGTGAAGGATGAGTTAAACTAACGTTAAACACACAAGGAGATATGAGTCAAACAAAACAACGGCATTATAGTACACACAAATATTAAGACATTTCTGTGATATAAGTCAATTTTACAAAATACTGACCTAAATGTGTTTTAATCCAGTAACATTAGTCGAACAGCTCCACTGTAGTCAGTATGTACTGTACCAACAGGTGTACACTGCAGTGGGCGTGGTTTCCTTGGGGATTTGAATATTTTCTAAATATTTAGCTTTACACTTTTACACATTTAGATATAACATTTAGATTTAACATTTAACATTTAGATATATATTTAAGCTTTAGATTTAGATATAATATTTAGATATACATTTAAGATTTAGATTTAGATATAACATTTAGATTTAACATTTAACATTTAGATATATATTTAACATTTAGATTTAGATTTAACATTTAGATTTAGATATAACATTTAGATATAAATTTAACATTTAGATTTAGATATAACATTTAGATTTAACATTTAACATTTAGATATATATTTAACATTTAGACTTAGATTTAACATTTAGATTTAGATATAACATTTAGATTTAGATATAACATTTAACATTTAGATATAATATATATATATATATCATTTCTGTCTCAAATGTGAGGAAAATGCGCTAAATGTGAGGAAAGTGAGCTAAATGTTGAAAATTTATCAGCTAAAAAATTGGAACCGAACTTTTACATTCGGCAACCCAAATGTAAATCGTCTTTTAACCTTTTTTTCGACTATTCCCTTCACCACTTAATTCACTTAATGCTAATAAACCACAATCTCCCTCCAACAGGTACGTTCATAAGTCAGAAGAGGCTCTCCCCACACACAGAGGACCTCTCATGGATCAAATCCGAGCGTGGCTGGCCCAGGCTCCAGAGGAGGAGCTGAAGAAACTGCCACAGATGCTGAAGGCTTCACATCTCTGCTCCATGCAAGAAAAACTAGAGAAGATAGTCAGTGACATAAAGCAGCATAGCCCAAACTGTAGCTTACAATTCTTAGATGTTCAGATGTAGACTGTGGGTGGTACACACAGTATAGGATAACAGATACCTCTTTCTCATTTTTTGGGGCATTTCTGCCCATTTGAAAACAAGTATTTGAACATATTTTCATTTGCATGTAAATTGAGAGTGCATGCATTGTTGATCTAGTGATGTTTTTTTGGGATGTTTGTGTATCTTAAACCCAGGCCAGACTATGTACTTCATATTTATAAGAAGGATAACGTGAGTATTAAAACTTGGGAGAATTATGTAAATATCTCCAACATCATTAAGGCAAGTAGTACATAGAAACTTATGTTTGAACGTGAGCTTTAACTAAAATAAATGTTCGGTAATATTGTGTGATATCAAATTGTGTCACGTGCAGCAGCTAAATAAAGTTAACCGGTATGCATAAGCCTGTCTGCCAAATCACCACAAGATGTCGCTCTATTACCAACACACAAACGTTACATATCACCACCACCATGACCATAGGTTTGGTTCACTAAAAGAGTAACGATAGGCTACAGTATAGATATAACATGAACAAGGATACTCATTTAGTGTTAACTTTTTTATTACTGCCCATGAATAATTACAATTGGAGCACCTGCAAAAGGGTTGATTTTTTTCCTGTTTATTCAACTATTACAATTTGCAGCAGTCCAATTTGATTTGGCGTGATAATAATTTCAATAATAAATGATTTTACGCCCCTGTGAGTAGGCTACTGTTGAAACAGTTAGGTTTACAATGCCTAAGTAAGAATATAAGAAAAACTACAACTACATAAATGAAACATACAAGCATAAATATGGGGTCTTCTTGCTCAATCACACGCACGCGCGTGCGTCAATTAATGTCATGGAAACAGAATGATGACCGAACCGAGGGTATATAAGGTCTGCAAAACATTCTGATTTCTCACTTTGCTCTTGGTCTTGGACTTCTTGCAAAGCTAACCTGTGGAAAGCGAACTCTGAGTTTTAAACCGCTTGAGACAAACTACTGGAAAACTGATCTTGTTGAAAAAACAAAACTACTGAATCACTCAACTATTGTGGGAAACCGGAGAGCTTGAACATGGCCCTCTGTAGTCTACCTGAGGAACACCTGCTGATGGGAGTCGCCCAGTTGGACATCCGTGGAGGTAAGACACCTTTTAGATTTTTTTATTTTATTGTATTTATGTCTGATTATTTAATTTAGGCTATCCCTTGGAAAAGTCTACTTTTATTATTTTAATCAATGCAACTTTTAAAATGTAGCTAAAGGTGAACAGTTAAAGGTCTGTTGGAAAAACACAGATTCGGTGAAAACAGTCATTTACTCGGCCATTTCTCCATGTAAAATTATTATTATTTGCTGGACAGAATGTGGTAAATATCCCGGGACATGTGTGGAATGTATTAACAACTAGTGTGGGTATTTGAAAACATTGCTATTTTGGTTTGAGGGCATCAAATCTTCCTAAAGTTAGTTACAACGAAATTATTGAAAAAAGATGGCGACCGGGCCAAATTTCATAAAATGCCAAAAAAATGTTTTAGTTGGAAACGATGGAACTATTGGAGCGAACGTCGGTACGTCAAGACGCACAGGTGTAATCAAACCAGGGAACGTTCTGTGTGGATGGAACCCAGTTCGTTTATTTTGGTTGATGACGTGTGTCCTTCTAATTTCAAAATGTAGCTATCATATTAAATTAACTTATTTTCAGATAGATTAATGTTGTTAAGATTGATCACGTTTTTTTTTTGCCGAGCTCTGTGTCTGGTATAGTTGCATTCTCCACCGGGATCGGTGGTGTAAATTATTCTCCGTGCGTAAAATCACGTATCGAGCTACTTCTCTCCTCGCCCAACAATTATAATGTACATGTTGTTGTTCATGTACACCATATGATTAATGATGATTACTATTTGTATTATTATAATTAAAATGACTGTTGTTGCTGTTGTTATGTTATGAGTTCTCTGTTCAGCAACTCTAAAGAATAGACCAGAAAACACGTTTAACATGTTTAGTTTCCAAACTATTTTTAACATCTAGCTACAGTATGAGTTAAACACTTCAACCTCATATCTTAAAATACTTGTAATATCAACTTAAAATGTTTCTAAGGTCGACACATTAACAGTTAGGTTACGTTTTTCCAAGTGACCAAGAAGAGTAAATCATGGTTATCTGTAAGTCTCACATGAATGCCGCTTAAATTGATTGTCATGTCCTCGTGTTAAAAAAAACTGAGGCAAAACTGCACAGTATTTGATATTACTGTTAAACATTGTAGTCTCTTGTGTGTATACAGTATAGTTAATGTTATGAGCAATTCTTATAATATATATATATATATATATATATATATATATATATATAATAATATCATTTGATGATTTTATTTCCTCCTCAGGTGGTGTAAACCCCTTCATTGAGCGTCCTGCAGAACATGGCCTCCCTGAAGATGAAGGTGAGTATGAGGAAGGTGAGTATGAGATTGTTGTTGTAGATGAAGATGAGCTTTTTCTCCCCCTCTCCTTGGACGAAGAAGATGACAATCAACTGGTGGACACCGACCAGGATGAGGATGAAGACACAGGTGATGAGGACGACTGGTCTGACAGTGTCAGCGAAGATTCCGGGTATGACTCCCTGTCTGAAGATGAAGAGGATGAAGAGGTCGTTGAAGAGGATGTTAAAGACGATGACGATGGCAACATCCGACCTCGCTCCCCTCTCATCCAGCAGTTCCCACCTCCAAGCTTTTGGCAGGGATGGGAACAAGTGTCTGCCCCTGTTCCCGCTGGTGCCTTTCTCTGGCCCCACACTTTTGATGTTCAGCATCAGGAGATTCCTGCGCAGCAAGTGGAACGTGCTGAAGATGGTCTACCCTCAGCCTCTCAAAGGTCAGAAGAGTCTGCTCCTTCAACCTCAGGCCTTGGCTCCTCCATGAAGAGGAGCAGGGAAGAGAGCGACACGGTGCAGGTAAGTACGAAGAGGCAGAAGTGGAATTGTGAGGACAGCCATGACGAGTCAGCGCCCTCGACTTCAGGCCTAAGCACCTCCACGAAGAGGAGCAGGGAAGAGAGCGACACAGAGGAGGTAAGTACAAAGAGGCAGAAGTGGAATTGTGAGGACAGCAATGACGAGTCAGCGCCCTCGACTTCAGGCCTAAGCACCTCCACAAAGAGGAGCAGGGAAGAGAGCGACACAGAGGAGGAAAGTATGAAGAGGCAGAAGTGGAATTGTGAGGACAGCCATGACGAGTCAGCGCCCTCGACTTCAGGCCTCGGCTCCTCCACGAAGAGGAGCAGGGAAGAGAGCGACACAGAGGAGGTAAGTATGAAGAGGCAGAAGTGGAATTGTGAGGACAGCCATGACGAGTCAGCACCCTCGACTTCAGGCCTCTGCTCCTCCAGAAGTAGGGAAGACAGCTACAGGGAGTCAGCACCCTCGACTTCAGGCCTCTGCTCCTCCAGAAGCAGGGAAGACAGCTACAGGGAGTCAGCACCCTCGACTTCAGGCCTCTGCTCCTCCCCATTCAGGAAATACAGGATAAGCCCTTTTGATTACCTGAGAGGAACTGAAGACAGCGACTCTGATTAGGACAGAGTTTAGGACTGTTTGCTGCAGGATTGGAAAACATTTGCGTCTGGCAGGGCAGATAAATCCTCAGCTAGCGTTTGCGTCTGGCAATGCTAACACAGCCTATGGCAGCGTCTTGCACCAGGGCCATTTGTACATATCTGGATGCGGGATTCAGACACACACACACACACACACACACACACACTCACACACACACACACACACACACACACACACACACACACACACACACACACACACACACACACACACACACACACACACACACACACACACACACACACACACACACACACACACACACACACATGGCAGCAAGCTACCATGCAAGGCACTGGCCTTGCATGGTACTGACCATTGGGAGCAATACAGGGTTCAGTGTCTTACCCAAGAGTACTTGTTCTTTCATTTTTAAACTAAGCTGTAGATGCCTTATACAGGAGGTAAGTTAACAATGACAGCATTAACTATGTAAAAAATAATAATTACTAACAAACATTAAGAAAAGTCCCCAGCTAATTATCTTTTTTTCATATTCTATTAGACTCAACATTCAGGATTTCCTTGACGAAAGAGAAGACGTGTTTACTCCGGACCAGATGAGAAGGATGGATGACCACAGGACCAGCAGGAGAGCGGCGACCGCCTTTCTTTCAGTCGGCTAAGTAAGTACACCCCTCACTAAGATTACCAAAGTACCAGTAGTGACGTAAAGTGGTGATCACTTTACACACGTGGATTACATTTATTACAGCACCCTTCTTGAATATTAGATAAATAGATAGATGGACTTTATCAATCCCAAATTGCGAAATTACTCTGTTACAAGCAGCAAGTAACAAGTTACCAAAGACATACATACTCACTCAGACACAAACAAAAAATACAAGAAATATACTAGAAATAATAAATAACATAAAAAATAAGATAAAATAAAACAAGATAGAAAAGAAAAAAAGAAAAATGCCGGAACAACTACTGAAAAATATACTTGGATGAATGAAAAAGAATGTACATGTATGTACAAGTGTAGAATACAATTTACAACATACATCCATAAATACATCACAAAATAAAATATGTATAATATTAGATATTAAATATGAAGTGACCAGTGTGCAAGTAGCATAATAGTGCAATATTGCAATATATGTGTGAGGTAATGAGATAATTATCTCACAGACAGCTGTGAATTGTTGTACAGTATTATGGAATGAGGCAGCAATGATTTTTTGTAGCGGTACGTGCAACATCGAAGCTGTCGAAGCCCCTCTTTGAGAAGGTTATTATAATATATATAATATATATTATTATTCCATTGTTTAAATTATCATTCCAACATTTTATACCAACAATAGAGCTACCAACAATGCAAAGGTTGTACAGGTGTGTCCAACATTATTCACTTTTTTTTCTGTTTCACAGGACAGGACTCCTCTGTGTTTTTGGCACACCCCAGGCAGCTGAGAGTAGAAGTCAACCAACCAATCATCCCAGGCAGACCCAGCCCGGGGCCACAGCAGACCACTGACCCACTCTCAGTACTCTACCTGCTTCCAGACACCAAGCCCTGTCTGAAGACCCAGTGAGGACAGTTCCACCCCGACACCCGCCAACACCACCTTCACCTGCCAAGAGGATGAGGACCGCCCCAGTCCGACCAGCACAGAGGACGTTGTTACTGTCTGCTTCTTCTTCTTCTGTGCTGGTGGGTCCGGGATGCTCCTCACACACACAGGAAGCTGTCATCACAGACACTTGAGACTGAATGAAAACAATTCTAAAAGTAATTAGTTCGTACAATATGTAAACTGTTTATCTCTGAATAGTGCAATGCAATACTGTAAGTGTAAGACAAACCTTCTAAATATTTGTTATTATGTATACACAATATCATATACTTCCATGTATCATTCAGAAATCTGACACTGAAAACTGATACTCTGAAATAAAATATTGTGCAAATGATGATTTAGTGTGTTCTGGTTTTCATTTGACTCAAAGACATTAATGTTACAAGTATAACCTTTAACTGTCTTATAGTCATATATGTCATAGTTAAATATTATTATTTTTAATAATTTGGTAAGTATTAAATAACTATTACAATACTCATAATATTACATGCTGATATGATTAAATAGGTAAAGCTAGATGCAAACAATTGAAACTAAAGAGTCTTTGACAAATGTACAGTTCATTAAAGACATTATCCCATTGTTTTAAAATGATGTCAGTCAAGACTTTAGATTTACACAATTAGGCAAAATCATTTCCCCAGATGGTAGGCTGTTTATATTACACATAAAGTCCAGTATAAACCCATTTTCACCGGGACGTTTTCTGCTGCACTGATTCAGTGTCTGGTGGAGTTCTTTAAACATTCTCAAGATAGAAACTGAAGTGCCTCGACTTGCATGCAGTACAGGAGAAAGATGATGCTTCACTGATCCAGTTGTAAAGAAAACAGTTGTACGTTGCTTTAAGGGGAGAGGAGTGCAAGCCTTTCAAGTCATGAATAATATCAAACCTAGACAGAGAGAAAAGCTCTTAAAGGAAGGGTCCATGTTAACTAAATACATAAGATTTGTTTTTAAATATTTATCGTAAAAATGAATAAAGTGAAATCTTTAAATGAAACAATAAACTGTGAAATGATTTAATAAATTGATAAAACTCAAACAAATATGAAATATTATTTCAGAATTCTATGAAATTTCATTACAGTCGCCACTTGGCCAAATAACTCTATGGAAGATAACAAAATATAATGCAGAAAGAATAAAATAGCAAGTAGTAATAATTATAATATTTCATTTTAACATTCAGGAAATTCATGATGCGTGTCTATTGTAAACTTTACTTACTTACTGTAAGTAACTTACAGTAACTGTAACTTACTATTTCCATTCATCATTTTTATTTTATTGTGTTCCAAATGCAATAAAGGGACAAAGCGTATTACATACATGCAGTCAGTCAATACTGTTGCAAAAAGGACAAGAATCCAGCAGGTAGAGCTCTTATATAGGTATACTTTTCTACATCACTTATAGCTTCAACTGACATATGTATGGGCACATGTAGCCTAGAACAAACAGCTAACAAAGTGACCTAAGAAAATTCGCCTTGTAGATTGTCTCAATAAAAGCATTTTAAAATAGAGCACAATATTTAAAGAGGGCATTTTTATTCTCCCATTGTTACAGTGCATAGGCTATGTATTCCCATCATTTGTACAGCTGTGCAGTTTCTGGTATTTTCAATTGTTATTATTATTGATGTCAAATATTGACGTTACTATAGGCTAGTTAACGTAGGCCTGTATTAATCTCCCATGTTATGGATATTACCCATTGGGACTGGTAGATTCATGTAGCCCCCTCCTGTGCTGCAGCATGGGATTGGTACCCCGTGAGACCACTAGAGGTCCCTAGTTCTCAGGTTGGGAACCACTATTTTAGCCTGCTCATTAATATCTGGCTGACACCACCACCACCGCCCCCTGCTGCCACGCCATACCGTTCCGGCATCGCATCGGCTCGTGGGCTGCCGCATCACCTAGCGGGGAGGGGCCCCGGTTTCCACTATTGGCTGCTAGGCTACTGTATTACCGAGAGCTTTACGGTAGGGCCACGGCCAACGACGATGTGCGCGAGCGGTTGTCTTCTCATCTCCCTGGAGCGCAAAATGTACTGGGTTTCAACATGATTTTAAGGCGACTTTAGCTCGTGTTTTTCCTTCTTATTCTCCAGCATACAACCTCTAAACCCTGTTTAAACCGAAAAAAGAGATGCGCCCAGATAAACGCGGATACATTGTCCGGACACCGCGAGAGGAGGAGAGGAGCATGTAACCGGGAGAAACGCACCGGCGGCGGCGGCACCACCTGACACTTTTCTCTCGTGCTCCTTGTTTCCTCATAATTTGAGGCGTCTCGGTGTGTTGACTGAACTCTTCTCGTTGTTCTGGATATTATCTTCAGTAAAATGAGCGAAGAAGTGTCAGAGGTCCCCAAAGAGCTCCTGGGTAAGATAATATCATGTGTAGCCATGTGTGCAGCCTGAAACAATCACTGATACTGCTTCTATCACATTCCCAACTCACAGTGTGCATGTGCTCCTCGGTGACTTTTGTAAGGTCCTTATTGAACTGATACACTAAAATACATTCCATTCATGTATTATAGCCATACTTATAGTGGCTGAGACACAATATTAATGCTAGTATCTCCTGTAGTGTTGATAGTATCCAACCCATATCCATAAACAGGGACAGTTTTGTTGTGAAATTGTAATTGTAATGATTAGTAGGCTATTCCTTAACAAAGTATACAGTGGGATTACTAAACGGTCTAACACAGACTTTACTTTATACAATATTAGGTCACAGTATTAGTATTTTATAGCTGTTTATGATATCTCCCCTTAAATGAGACTATACATGCATGAAGTAAAGCTTTAAGCTGTGTATATATGGACCACTGCTTTAGATAAAGGTGCCAGGCACTGTTAATGTAATGTGGACTACAGCCTATATTTGGAAGAAAAGCTAGATAGTTAAGTTATGAGTGACCATTCTGTCAATCCACATAACAGGGTTTTCCCAACAGTAACCTTGGTCCACTCTCACATCTTTCGCCTGGAGTTTTAACATTGTCTCAGTTGGTCTGTCCTCTTGGCTAAAGTCTGCCATATTTCTTATGATTTTTTTTGTACTGATTGTGGATGAAGAGTCCTGCGGGCTGTTTGGCTCCAGCTTAGGGTCTCTTTGTTTGGCAGAGAAGCTCAGGTTTTGACACCTCAGTGCAATGTTGGACAAGCTCAAGCTCTTTCTCCTTATCCATTTCTTGTGGATACTTACAAGCCTACAGTGTTCTTTTGGCTCCATTTATTTCTTAAAGAGACAGAAATAGTGCAGAATGTAGACTAGGCTTAAAGGAAAATGCTGGGTCATGCAGTCACTTAGTCAGGCATCTATTCATTCACTGAGTCACAGAATTTTACAGCCAGTCATTCGCTTTGTGGTATCATTTATACCCTTGTACTTCCACACAACTATCATACAATTGTTTCTATGTTATCAAGACTGTTGTTTAAGCTCCTTCAATAGTTAAAAAGGAAGGACAAAAGTATGTTCCTTGTGGGAATTTTAGCCGCTTGATGTTAAAGTGTATGTAGAATAGTATCTTTTAACCTGTTAATATACAGTGTAAACCTTAAATTCTCCCTTAAGTAGCTTTAAGGTTGTTAAAATCATCCTATTCAACTCTACCTCACAGTATCATATGCTGTATCAGCTGGATATATTCTCCATGTCTTATTCATAATTGTATACACATTTTCCTAAAAATAACATTTTCTCTATTATTTGACATTTTGGGATGTGGACTTTAAAATGCCTGACCCACCAGTGGGTCAATGCTATTTTAGGGGTTAAGATCACAGAAATAGCTTGTTCAGCTCAGTTATCTGGAAAGTATTTTGGATGTGCACATCTTCTCTTTTTTTTATAGCTCTGTAAGGACCATTCAGGCATTAGGGCCACATCAAAGGAAAAAAAATGAGGAGGAAGATATTTTCTTTATTTATTTTGCATTTCGAGAATAAAGTCGAAATGTCGAGAATAAAGTCAACATGACGAGAATAAAGTTGAACTATACCATTTCGAGAATAATGTCGAGATTAAAGTTGAAATGACGAGAATAAATTCAACTCCTTTATCACTTAATCACATTAGAGTGACTGTCGGCCATGCCAGCTGCCATGTAGGCAACACCATAGATATGGGTTACATCCTTGGAGTGCCGCGCTCGCCTAAGGCGCCACTCCTTCATGATCAAACAAGTTGATCAATTGTCTTATTGTGTATTGTGATACAACATATCCTCTCTGTATTGCACGTAGGTGTAACCATCGATACCCTTGCATCTGTCCTAATACTTATCACCATACTGTGTTTATGCGCTAAAATAGAAAGAGTATTTTGTAGAATACTATAGGTAAAGGTATTAGTTTGGTTTATTCTCAAAAGTCCGACTTGATTCTTGAAATATCAAGTTTTTTCTCGACATGTCGACTTTATTCTCGACATTTCGACTTTATTCTCGAAAAGGTATTTCAACTTTATTCTCGTCATGTTGACTTTATTCTCAAAATGCAAAATAAATAAAACATCTTCCTCCTTAATTTTTTTCCCTTGATGTGGCCCTAATGCTCCGTCGTACACAAGGCCCAGGGAACTCAATAACAATGCTTCCAGTTCCTATAATACCAGTTCAAACAACATGGTTTGCCTGCTGACATACTAAAACCCTGTTTAACTGGGACACTCGCACATCATTTGTTTTTTTGACTTTTTCCAGGACTAGAAACAGATTCTCTTATGGTCTAATGTCCACTCAAGCATAGAGTCAGTAAGTTCTCTATCATCATCCCTCGCTTTAAGGATTTTCCTGATTCGAGCTGTCTAATTTTCCCAACACTGCACACTTGTCATGATCATGTATTACATGGCATGTGATGTTGTCTGGATGAGTATATAACCAGCCATTGTTTGAAACATTCACTGGTGCTGGTGATTCAGTATCCTACAAGATCACTCTTGGCTTCCAGCACATACAAGGAATTTCATCATGATGCTGCAGATGGCAATACTAGTTGCAGAAAATGTCAAGGAACTAACATGGAGCAGTGGGGTGCACACATTCAGAAACTGTGTTTGTGTGCCAAGAAGATATTTTACTGAGATGTACTCAAACACTTCGTGGAAGACAAAGGAAACATTTTCCTTTTTAAGTGATGAGGCAAAGAAATGACCCATCAGGGTTCACAGGCATTTAAAGCTGTATCATTGAGCAGTTAGTGGTGTCATGTTGTGTCAAAACAGGTAGGCTGTGTTGTACTGTCTAAACATTGAAGAGTTCTCTTGGTATGCTAAGGATGCTTACATGCCTTTCCCCTATGTGTTTGTCTGTAAACTAGTTTCTGTTCATGAGGGAGAACTTTGAGGAAATGTCAGATTGAGGAGGAAGAGCAGACCAGAGCAAAGCACAGCTGATACTAGTGAACAGTTTGGTCTTCATCTCTGTGATCCTGTCGGTGCCTGTTATCAGAACAACAAAATAACAAGAATATGTTAGCTGGCGTTAAAGCTTTAGTGCGTAACTTCTTGATATTAATGAACGTCCGTTACATTCAAGCCATGCCAAGTGAGTTGCTACAAAGCTAATGGTTCGTGGTCACGGAAGGCTTGTATCATGTGGACGCGCCGACAGTTTTGTTGTCGTTACTTAGAATTCTTCATGTGGGCGGCAGAAACTATGCACTATAGCTTTAAATGCAAGAACCTAGAATGCTTTTTTTTTCTGTCAAGTGTTTAAATTCTTTCTTGATTTCTTTGCATACACACAGAGAAATGTTGATAGATGAGACAACATAAATAACTTTCCAATAAACTCGTTTGATTATCAGTAAATACATTTTCCTGGTTTATCTTCACCTCATCCTCATTTCTACATCATCAACACACCGATCTGGATTGGCTGAAGGTCAATAAATGGGAGACTGACTTTATGGGCTTGTGAATTGTTTGTTTGAGCTTTTTACAAGGCCCCCCCATTTCCCTACCTTCCACATGAGTCCCTACTAAAATTCATCCCAGTGTGACCAAGTGCACATGCCTTAACTGCCTAATTTGAACCACGGCAGCTGGCTAGTAAAATTTCCACTCCTGTCACAGTTTTAATGAATTAGCAGGAAAAATTGAATTAGTAGAAACGTGATATATGAGAGTCTGTCAGGGGCTTTTTTTTTTTGTCTGGGACCAAAAACTGCCCAGGCTCATTAAAAATACTATATTTAATTTTGTGTAGAAACCCAC
Organism: Sander vitreus; assembly: GCF_031162955.1. Lineage (NCBI taxonomy): Eukaryota > Metazoa > Chordata > Actinopteri > Perciformes > Percidae > Sander > Sander vitreus. The sequence continues at coordinate 19,383,936 of NC_135860.1, read as the reverse complement.
TAGAAATATGTGACTTATTAGAAATGCTGCAGTAGGAACAGGTTCACAGAGTTTATTCAGAAAGGCTGGCAGATGAATCACTTTGCCTAATTATTAGTTTCACTTTGATCTGATGATGGTTTGTGGAAGCCTGTAGGCGAGGATACATGCATGCCCGCCAGCGCAGATGTACACACACAGAATCCCTCTCTGTCTCAGACACATGTGCGCAGTGTGCTATACTGTATCAGCCGCTGTTTGGTGGGTGGGTGAGTGAGGAGCGTGAAGAGGCTGCTGACCCAGTTCTGCTCTCTAAATCAGTTTCCTGGGTGTGGAAGGTTCCACTGGGTGTGAACAATCAATCTGAACAGTGCCACACAAACTTAGCATATTGCTCTGTGTGTATGTTTATGTTTGTACTGGGAATTTGAGTGTAGATATACTTAGCCTATAGATTAACACAAATATTTTCGTCCAGTAACTAATTTCATGACCAAATGCCTGCAAAATTAATGATATTCCCACCAGCCTCAGTTGCACTTTTTGTGTTTAGTACTGCAAATGTAGTGCAAATGTTAGCATGCTAACACACTATATAGACAGCGAACATGGTAAACAGTATGCTTGCTAAACATAAGCATGTTAGCATTGCTTTTGTAAACTTGTTAGCATGCTAAAGTTACCACCACCACTACACAGAGGTGCTTGATAAATGTCCTAATAATTAGTTGATTATCAAAATTGTTGTTTAATGCATTTCGGGTTGATCCAACAATTTTTTTTCAGCACTTATATACAATAGAAAAGTAGGGTCGGGCATGGTTTTGATTTTAACAATTCTGGTTCTTATCGATTCTCGATTCAGATTTTTTGAGGGGTGGAGTTGAAACGGGTCACATGCTTATTTCACAGATAAGAGGAATATTTTATTTTGATTCAATGGCGGTTTACAGTTTTACCGGGTTTTTTCAATGTAAAGTAAAGCCACACTAGAGTTCCGCTTATTGTGCTCCATGGCTGCAACACAACAAGCTTGGAAATACGATGGCCGCTACGGAAAACAATACTTGCGCATGTTAAATTTGGAACCGATGATCGGATTCCAAACCAAATTTTTCCAAATGATTCCAATAAAAAAACGTTCCCATTAGAATCGTAATTTTTGAAATGGTTCCAAGTTGGAACCGGTTCTCGATGCCCAAGTAGGCTATGTATGTGAGGACATGCACACAGTTTGTTCAGTTTACTCGTTTGACTGACTGTGTGTGTATTTGATGTCAGAATAACTGATGACGGCTTCACATTTGACCACAGGTGTGACAAAATCTGACACAATGAAATTAGAAGAGGGATTCATGATGTTAAATGAAAACTAGAAGAAAGTAATTCCTGCAGTGCTGTGTTAAAATTGGACTTGATACTTTTTTTTTTTATCAATGTTCTTTTCTAATCAGTGGTTATGAAGAATCGTTTCCCCTGTGGTAGAAATGCACTGATCTCAGCTGAGCTGTGGAAGTCAAAATGTTGAAATTCTGACTCAACTTGAGTTTGTGATTCAGATGGGCTCTGTGTTAAGACTTTGTGGGAAAGAGCCTACAAAGCAAAGGGATCCCTTTTGTAATTCATGATAAACCACTTGGCAGCTATTTTTGTCTTCTTCTAATTCAATGCACAGTTATGCAAATTAAGGCTGGGCGATAGGGAGAAAATCAGATATCACGATATTCTTGACCAAATACCTCTATCGATATTCTAGGGTTGAAAATTGGTGCTCTAACAAAATATCTTCACACTTAGATTTTAGATAAATAATCATCAGTAATGTGGACATAATGTCTAAGTGGGGATGTGGCAAATAATAGAACAGCTAGTCTGGTAAGTTCAGAAAAGTACATCACTTTACACAACCAGTAAAAGACAACACTTATGTCATACCACGATATTACGGTATCCAAAATCTAAGACGATATCTAGTCTCATATCACGATATCGATATAATATCGACATATTGCCCAGCCCTAATGCAGATATTTCCAAGTTGAAGTCTCTCCTCATTTTATCTCCTCTCTCATCTTCTCTGTGTAGAGAGTGTGAGGGATGCAGTGGGGAGGAAGGTGAAACTGTCGCTGAGGAGGCGAGTCAAACTGGAGATCAAAGGAGACAAGACGGAGAACAGAGTCTTGGTGAGTCAACTCCTGCTGCTTTCAAGCTACTTCTTCATTAAGGGTTTTTTTCTCCCACGTTTTTCTCTGCTCTTGAAATGTACAATTTCCATTTAAGAACATCAAAACCCTCCCTGGTTTTCCCTCTCTTGTTTTCAGCACTTGAAAGACATTCATTATTTAATCCATCTCAATGAGCATCACTTCATCCTTCTTTCAAGTTCAGTTCTACTTTTTTTAGGGTAATATACTACAAATCAAAGTTGGAGAGATTGTAAGAAAAAGTATTAACATCACCCTGAACATCTCCTGTCTCATTTAGTCTGAGGACTGGGCATTATAGTGATGTCCAAATGGGAAAATTCCAAAACGGTTTCAAAAAGCATTGTTATCTATCAGTCCCGCTAGTCACATTCACTTTAAGGGGAACCAGCATCTACATGCAGATCGGTTTCTCCCAGCACTTGATTTTTTTTGTTTTGTAAAAGATTGCCAGTATACTTCCCAGTATCTGGGTCGTGTGATTTTTCTCTGAGGGTTATATGTGTACCAAAGTTTTAAGACTCCTGTGCAAATTACGCAAGAAAGTGTTGCACGAGATTTGAATGACTAATTTATTGCAGTTTGATCAATCGGGCTCAAATGTAGACGTGAGCCATGGTTTCAGTAACTTCGCCCTGTTTTTTGGGCACCATTAAAAGTTGGCTGAAATAGCTATTAGCAGTTCCTATTTGCAATGTACCCATTGATGTACAAACTATCACTGGACTACTTTGATAATGAAGAAAACTTCTTAAATTATAAGGAGTGTCCTTTTTCTGTTGACTTTTGGATGTTGTATCACAACGGATATCAGAGATAATAATAGCCTTGGAAAGTGTAAGTCACCCTACATCTAAAAATATGTTTGTGTTTTCAAAATTTGACTAGGTTATGACTCCAAGAGAGAGTATGACTTTGAAGCGAATTGCGGCAATCAGGCACCAAGGTTTTAAAGTACCGTAATTGCCTGTATGAACTATGTGCCACTGCTACTCCAGGCCAAACTACAATAACTAACTTCCTGTTGTTTTTAGAATAATGGAATACACCTGTCCCTTTTATTTCATGCAGTATCTGCCTCACATCTCTCCCTGCGTGCCTCCCCTTAAATCTTAATTTAGCTTCAATGAAAAGTCACCCTTAAACAATAAAAGCAGCAGCTAAAGTTAAACACATTGGCCCACTATTGAGGTAATTCATTCATCCAGTCACACCTCTGACTTTAAATCATTAAATCAGCCCTCAGTGTGTCTATTGGCCAGGTGGAAATAGCACCTCATACCCTTAACTTCTGGCCACGGAGCAGTAAATCCACTGAATGCTAAATAATTAATACCTGGTAGATCATTTAAAATGCATATGGGGCCTCTTTCTCGGCTTAAACCAGATAAAAAGCTGAAGATAATTAGACAGAAAAGTTTTCTCAGTGAATGAGTGTCTGAGCAGGGTCCATAAAGTGTGATGGTTGAATCACAAAGCCTTAGTTGCTGTGAATGAATCTGCACAACATTTAATATGTGCAGCTCTCGCTGGAAAAGGCAGGAGCTTTTTAGTTCTACAACACTCAGAGGAATGAGAAGCTTTTAGTTATACAGCTAACGTAACATAAATTAGGTTGAAGAGAAACTTTTAAAAGCTCTGTGGATAGACCTGCACAGCCAGGTTGTCTGCTTTAGGATTGGATATTGTGTCACATTAACAAAACTATCAGCCAGACCCCCAGGCATGATAACTCTAACATGGTTATTATTTTTTTACTTTAACATCTAGACATTTGTAGTTACTGTAGCAAATTAAATATGTCATCGGGGGACATAAGCAGAGCGAGGGGTGAGAGACAGAAATGACGAGCTTCACCTTCACATGTCTTGTACTCGCTAAATGATCTGGGAGCACGCTGAGGGGGGCACAGCAGGAGAGAGCGTGTTCCTATGCAAGAACATTGCTCTTGTCAGTTTATGTAAGGTAATCATTAATTGGATACGCATCATTACTGTTGGAGTCTGGAGCTATCAGTGTTATATCACCAAGGAATATGGAGATCTACAGCAACATTCATTTAAAGCTCTGTGTGAAGATTTCAGGGAAATGTTGACTTCTAATATTCGCTAGTGCTCTAATTTACTATAATGTAAAATCTTGACTTAAAGGAAAATGTTTACTTGTTCTCAAAGAGTTAGTTCTGATGTTTTTTAATTGAGGTTGTATGAGGTACTTATCCATAGTTGGTGTGTATTACCTACAGTAGATGTCGGTCGGTACGTCCCCACACGAAAGCTAAGCAATGAACTGATGTGGTCAGTGGTACCACGGGCTGCAGCAAAACATATTTCAGCCACCAAAACAAAGGCCCACCTAAAAAACATCAGTTTAATTGGACCTTATATTTGGAATATTTTCGGCGCTTGACCTTGCCGTCATGCAGCCCTTACCGACAGGGAACTGAAGCCGTTATATCCATCTATGCTCTCATTTAGGCCACCAGCCTCCTTTGACATACATTTGACCTAGCAGAACCTGGGAGTTGCTGGTTTACCGCTGCCTCAGTTGGTTAGTTTGTATTATTTTGTGACTTTGGTGATTCCCAACTAACCCTTTAAAACACCTAAAACCACCTATAACAGTGGAAGCAGTGCAAGCTCCCTAAAGCTTTCTAAATCAACTTGAATTCTACATAGGCAAAATCTTTTCAAACTCTTGTCTCTAGATCCAATCTAAAGTCAATAGAAAGTAGCCCCCTGGATTAACTATTGTAGCTAACTGTGTAGGGATGTACCTCTGGGCAACTTGCCAGTATATTATATTTGCCTTGTATATATGACCCATAGCCAGACTGGCCATAACGTTGAGAATAAGTTCCCTGTTAAGAACTTTGAGAGCCGTCCATACTGATTTGTGGTGTCCTTGATTGTACACTAATGCTTAAGTGGATTTGATGCATTTTTTGGTTGTTTGTTGAAAATGTTTTTACTACTCAGCATGTGTTTCTGGGCGTTTTCACACCTGAAAGTCCGAACCAAGGTCCGGACCAAGGTTCATGTTTTTGTTACATTGTATACATTTGATCCGGTAAGTTTTGGTTTCACACTGCAGTTATGCAAGTGCACTAAAGATCTATACGTGACAAAACTACGTCCTGCCGTCATCACATACGTGAGCTGCATCTCCAGATACTTATAATTGATTGGTTTGTAGATGGGCTTCCCCGTCCTCTCGTATCCTCTCTCTCTCTGTCGGAGTTTTTTCAACTGACTGCTGCTCTCCCCTACTGCTGCGGCTCTTTTTGTTTTGTTGTGATGTTGAGAAGCAAGATACGGGAACTTTCTTTCTTGACAAAGAGACAAACGGAAACCTACACATTTACTACCACTTAACAAATAAACTGCTGATGTATTCTCTGCTCTTATAGCCGACAGCTGTCTGCTCTGAGCGCATTCACCGTCACACACTCTCTCATGTAGCCTACACACGAAGCACCAAGCTATTCCTTAAAGGAGCTTCCCCAGTCTTGTAACACAAGGAGAGCCTGCCAGAGCTTCTTGTATTTGGTCCAAAAGTCCGAACCATCCAAAAAAATGCTTTCACACTGTAAACGAACCACACCGAGACCACCTCTTTTTATCGGACCAAAATTTAGTCTTTTGATCCGTGGTCCGGTGGAGGTTTCACACCTGTAATTTTGGTTTGGATCAAACTGAAAAGTCCGAAAGTCTGGACCAAATGAGGTATGTGTGAAAATGCCCTCTGGTTGCCCAGTGATCTGCCAACACAAGGCAGCACAAAAAACTGCATTTAAAAAAAAAAAAAAAAAAGGTCTAGTCCAGTCAAGTGCTTGGATTGGGGGTAATTTTCTTGACGTGGTGATGACAACAATGTCATTATGTGGGAGCTGGAAACAGAGGCTATAGTAGTGCGAGCAAACACACACAAACACACACATATATACACTTACACACAAAACAATGCAAAGAAGTGGGAGTCAGTACTGGGAAGTGAGGAATTCCAGTGGAGTGGTTCTGGTATTTCATCCAGACGCAGAGCATGACAATGACTCTGTGAGTTTGTATCAACGCTCTGCGGACTGAACAAATAAACCACTGTTTGTTGGTCTGCAGAAAAACACAGTTTGAGAGACCGATTATACAGGAAGTGGCTCAGAGAGAAATCAAACATGTCATGTGAGTTGTATATCTAATGTTAGAGATGATGAAAGAACAATATATTTACAGATTGTTTTTGAGATCAGATGTTGTAATCAAATAAATATTGGCTGTGAAGTGAAACACAGTCTTAAGTGTTCCTGAGACACGTACAAGCATGATGCAGCAAAATGTTAAAGGACCACTCTACCGAATCTTACACAAGAAAATCACTTCACTCGTCATGGGGGTTTCAGCCTGTGAAAACTGTTGTATAATCTTGTCTGTTTATTTAAAATCTGTCGCAAAAGTTGCAATTCAACTTCATGGAAGTAAAATTTGAAATTGCAGGAGTACCTCTAAGATTATAAATGCATATTCTAACATGATAACTTGAGACACTCAGCTTCAGTTTATTTTATCGTAATCTATTTTTACAGTGGTCACAGATGTAATAAAATGAGAGAAATAATAATTACGTTACATTAACTCAGATACTTTATTGGTTTATTTAGCAGGGACAGTGCTTATAAGTAAACATTGCTGTAAATGTGCAGGAGGCTTTTAAAAAAATAAATAAATCTGTAGTCCCTAAATGGGTGTTACATAGTCCCCCTAAAAAGTAATATATAGTTAAAATCACACAGCTATCACTTTAAAGACAGTGTACATGTTTTATTCTTTTATATATATATATATTCTGCCAATGACAATGCATGTTAGAGATTTTAAACAACTATACAAAAAATATTGAGCATCTGTCTACCAGTATTACACATTTAGCTGCCTGATACATAAGTTGTATAAAACCCCTCAAATGTCAAACACAGAACCGATCTAACTCTTATTGTGATTTACAGCCCAGATTTGATGTTTACGTTGACATTTATTGAACTTCCCTTGTTCAGCTTACTGCAGCCATACACAGTAGAGAGTTTGATTTACTTCAGAAACTACAGGGCATCTATCTACAGTGTAACTACACTGACAATCAAGGCAAGAATATGGTTATTTCCTCTATCAATTTGCTCTTCTGTCAAATACACACAAGGCTTTCCCCCTTTTTCCTGCGGAGCTTCGCTCAGACTGGGAGTAGAGCACTACTGTGCCCGAGGCCTCTCTTAAGCACACTAAAGCTTGATAGATACAGTCATCTTCCTCCTTTGAAGACGGAGGGCTGAAGGAGGTAGAGATAATAACATCAGTCCATCAAACACACCCTGAAGAAGAGGCGAGGGGAGAGAGGATGGGAGGAAAATGGGCAATGTACTGTACAGGGCAGACGGGATGGAGGGGGGAAAAGAGAAGAATTAAAGAAAAACAGCTGTGTACTTTAAAGCTGTTGCAGCGTGACAGACATTCATCATCAGGGACAGTGGAATGCTGGTAAGAATAGTGACAACCCAGCAAACATTGAAAAGATTTTAACACAACTTAGTGTCACAATGAAAGTGTATACAGAGGCATAGGATTGCTAATGGCGCTGCTATGTAAAATCATTCAATATAAACCTATATTATGAAAGCTTGACTGACTGACTGATTTTGAAAGATGTTTTCAGACCTAGAGGTCATAATGCTTTCTGTGTTGTTGCCCTGCCATAACTCATTTAGCAGTGTTACTCATTCACAGATCCTTGGCTCCCATTTAAAGCTACAACACTGGAGGGTTGGCATGGTGTCAAACTTCCTCTTTATCTCCTGGTGTGAATAAAGGGAAGTGTACGGGTGTATGTGTGTTTGTCCTAGCCAGAGACTATCACCGTTAGTTAACTGCTTTATTGCATCTCATTGTTTGCTTTGCAGATGAGAGTGGCCCTAACATAGCACGAAGCTGCTACACCTCAACACAATTAGATCTAGAGTAGCATAGATTTTAATCTTATTTTTGTACTTTCAAGATGATAGAGAGGGTCGAGCCAATATCTGACTACAGGATGTCAGCATTCACATCATTTTGTGGGTCCCACCACTTTAGCACACCTTAGATGACAATGGATTTCTGTTTAGGTTGACAACAGGAAACTTGACTTTACATCACATGTTTATGTTACACTGCAGAGGATAGAATCTGTCATACAATCGTCTTGTGTCACACAAAACTAGGGCCTTGGGGATTTTATGTATCACAGATAAAACATGGTCCCAGTTCTAATCTTGTTAAGTCACCTGTTTACAAAGAAACAGCCTGTCGCTAATAGTGAGAAATAGTGCTTCACAGCATCATAGTAGCTCTTTATATTTATGTTTCCTTGTCCTGAAATGTGGCTTCGACTTTTAAACCACAGGAAGTCTTTTCTTCATTCCGTCCACACTGTACTTTACTGTACACCACTTCTCTCCCTCAGTTTGCCTTGAGTTTGTCATTGGTTGTCATTACCACCATTTGCACACATCACCCCTCATCATTTCACACATTTGCCTCTGGCCGAATCTTGGTCCATTTAGACCGATGCAGGGGTCTGTGTATCGATGTAGTCTTATCTGTGATAATACAACCGGATACCGATTTGTTAATCTTTACACCCCTATTGTGTGTATATATATATATATATATATATAAAAAAGTTTGCTGTATGGATTTTTTAAAAACCGTAACTGTAGTGACCCTTCTGTTTTTGTCAGATTCCTCAAACTTCCAGCACGTCCTAACATGACTCTGCTGATGACAGCTTAGACGAAAATGGGATCTTAGACCATTTTACAGAAGAATAATTCAATCGTAGGTCAACAAAAAGTCTAAAGTCCAAGCCATTTCCAAGTCTAACAAAATGATAGGAACCAAGCTGTTACAAAAGAAGAATTAAGCCTTAGTAATTGTATTTTATTGCAAATTAATTGCAGTATTGTACAAATATTGTTTGTTAAGCATACTGTCTTGCTAATTCTAGTCACCTCAGTGAGACAAAATGTACTGTACTGTAATCCCAAGGTAGAAAATGTTTAAGAAGACGTGCTCACATCTGAGAACAGACCAAAGCCTAGAATGTTGTCCAACTCTCCTTTACAGTGAGAAAATGGAAGTGACCCAGTTCTGTACTCCCTGATGATCACCTGTAATGTCCTCTCATGGGAACCTGCACAGGTATCTTGTTAGTGGTGCTAAAACCACTTCCTTGAAGGCTGCAGAGCAAGTATCCTCCACATTTTAAATTCCCTTTGATAACAGACTGTGGTATCCTGTCTTTGCTATAGGCTGTTGGAGGTTTTTTATAGTCTGCCTACTTTCTCTACAAAAAAGTTTTTTAAATAGCTGTGAATTATTGCAAAGTTTACATTTTAATGAAGTGCTGGAAAAGAATAATTGAAGAGGGAGATAGATTAGTGTTTTAATAATATGACAGCAATGACATCATTTTGTTTCCCTATTCTGTGCCTTTAAAGTATTAGGCCATGTCATGGTTCTTTTTTCTTTCCAAGTCATGCAGTGGGTGTTTGTATTTTGGGATTTGTGCTCATAGCAGTCTAACAAAAACCACAGTGACCTCACAGGGGCTTCCCTTTTAGTTTTGCTTTAATGTTTGGAATCATTTTGTAATATACAGCCCGAGTTTAAACAGTTATGATGTTGTTTGGCACATAATAATTGTGTCTATTCAATAGTTAACTCTGCTTGAAGGTTCTCTGTGTTTTCTATCATGCAATGCTGTGGTGATTATTAACATAATTGGGCTGACATTTAGAGCTAACCAGGCAGAAGAAATGTGTCGAATAGGTCACCATTTCCCAGCTGATCAAAAGATCCAATACTAAGAATTTCGTTGAAGTGCTTTTGGATGTAATTATTGGACCACTCATTAAGTAACCCACTTTCCTTTCAAAGACAATAACGCCTATGAACGACTTAGAATTTCCAATTCCCCTTACTTTCCGTGTGCGAGGGGAAACATACAAACGGCAACACAGAAAGGTCCCAGTTGGCCCTGGTAAGGATTGAATCCATGGCTTGTTTCCTCCCTCACACAGATAAAAATATGGATATATTTAAACATTTAGTGTTGTCAGTCTGAAATAATCCCATTAGGGATTAGTGAGTACTTATCTACTTCTGCTCAAATGGAGCAATGTGTTATCTTATTGCATTTAAATAGGATACAATATCTTAAAAACACCATGATTCCTGTCAATGTGAGGCTGATTTGCTGTGTCATGCTGTGACCAATTCAACCAGGAGCTGTCTTTCAGAGTAGGCTGAATGCAGATGTAGCCAGAAGAAGTTTAGGTTAGTCAGGGAGTCTACTGTAAGCACACTGAGCATCCACACCATATTTTCAACCTCTTTCTGAGTGGTTTGGCTTCTGTAAAGTGCTGGGACAGACTCAGCTAAAGTGCTTGAGTGTGTGTGTGAGTGTCCCAGAGAGATGGGGCTGCAACACTAAAGGCTCTGTCTCTGAAGGTACAGAGTCTGGTGTGGGGAATGGAGAGCAGGCCAGCGTCTGAGGACCACAGGTTTTGGGGTGGGTTGTATGGATGGAGGAGGTCGGAGAGGTACTGTGGGGCCAGGGCATGGAGGGATTTGTAGGTGAGAAGGAGGATTTTATATGTGATGCGAGACTTAATTGGGAGCCAGTGAAGGTGAATGAGGGTTGGGGTTGTGGTGATGTGCTGTCAGGTCTTGGTGTGGGTGAGGACCCTGGCGGCAGAGTTTTGGACATACTGCAGCCTGTCTAGGATTTTGCTGGGGACTCCAGACAGGACTACATTGCAGTAGTCCAAACGGGAGGTTATGAAAGCATGAATGAGGGTTTCTGCCATGGAGTCAGAGAGTGAATGCCGAAGTCTGGAGATGTTTTTGAGATGAAAAAAGGCTGATTTGGTGATGGATTTGATGGGAGTATGGAAAGAGAGTGTGGAGGCCAGGATTACACCAGGGTTGCGGACCTCAGAGGATGGGCAGAATGCACACCCTCAACATCCAGGATGAGATCTCCAACCTTCTGGAGCAGCGCCTTGGGGGCCACAACCAAGAGCTCTGTTTTATTGCTGTTCAGTTTGAGTAGGTTGGTTGACATCCAGGCTTTGATGTCATGCAAGACAGTTGACCATGGAGAGGGGGAGGGGGGGTGTGTGAGTGGATGTTTTGGTGCTGATATAGAGCTGTGTATCATTGGCGTAGGAGTGGAAACTGAGACCATGTTGTCAGATAATCTGACCAAGGGGGAGCATGTAGATGGTGAAGAGCATGGGTCCAAGCACAGAGCCTTGAGGCACGCCTTGGTTGACCGGAGCTGGACCGCAGCGGGAGTTGCTAATGGTGACAATTTGCTTCCTGTGTGAGAGGTAAGACTGATACCAGCAGAGAGCTGTGCCAGTGATACCAAGGTGATGGGATAGGCGGTTGAGGAGAATGGTATGGGAGATTGTGTCAAAGGCTGCGGAGAGGTCGAGGAGAATGAGTGAGTGTGCTGATGTGTCTTGAGTCAGCAGTGGTGAGTAGATCATTTGTGATTTTTGATGAGGGTGGTCTCTGTATTATGATATAGTCTGAATCCTGACTGAAGGGGTTCATAGAGCTCATGGTTGGACATATGCTGATGGACTGCTTTTTCCAGGATTTTACTTAGGAATGGAAGGTTGGAGATTGGCCGGTAGTTGTTTGCATCCTCTGGATCCGAACCTGGCTTCTTGAGGATAGGTGTGACTGAGGCAGTTTTAAAGTAGGTGGGTATAATTGGTATGGTGTAATAATTTGTCTTGGCTATGGAAAGAGCTTCTTTGTAGGAGCTCACATGTTCTTTGTAGGCCTCCAGGTGGACAGTGAGGTCAGTTCTTTTATAAAGTCTCTCCAGTCGGCGACCAGAGGCATGGAGTGAAATTCAGTGGTGTACCAGGGAGCTGAACAGGTGACAGAGACAGTACAGGTTTTAAGGGGGCGAGAAGGTCTAGGCTCAGAGACAGAGCAGTGTTGTGGTGGGTTCCATGGCATGCACTGTGGTCAGGGCTGTTTTGGTGGTCAAGTGGGTGGCTACTGGGCTGGGGTGCTCACTGATTTGATGTTTCGAAATGTAATTGTACGTGTAGTACGTTGCCTAGGGAGAGAGGCGGGGATAGTAAAGAGGATAGCATGATGATCAGAGACAGCAAGGTCTAGGCACTGTAGATGGAGGGGTGTATTGCCGGTGGAACACACAAGATCCAATGTGGGACGTTTGGTGTCGGTGGGACCTTGGACATGCTGTGTGAAGTTGAGGCAGTCCAGTAGAGATAGAAGTTCGGTGGCTAGTGTGCAGCTGGTGGAGTCCACATGGATATCAAAGTCACCAAGGAGGAGTGTGGAAGGAGACCTGGAGCAGACAGTCGAGTAGCTCAGATAGCTCAGACATGAAGGTGGTGGAAGCTTTAGGGGGACGGTATATAAGGACAATCTGAAGTGGAGCCGACCCAGTTAGACTGAATGCAAGGCATTCCAGAGATGTGACATTGGGTACTGAAAGCATCTCGTAGCCCTGTGCACATAACGAGGATGACAAACGAGTCCAAGGGATTTTATGTCGGCAATGCAAGCTGGAGCGACGTAGCAGATGACGTTGAGAAGTTGCAGTGAGGAAAATTTTAGTAGCACCATTTTCGGCAGTGCAGAGAGGTAGTGGCCAACACTAACGTTAGCTGTGTTAGCTATTTGCTTGAGCCGGGAACAGGGCTAAAAGAGCTCTACAGCAAACAGATGTACTCGGCGAGCTGTCAGTCGGTGGAAGCTAACAGAAGCTAGCCGGCGTAAGCAAACAGCTGACCAGGTGTCTCAAAGCTACCAAGTGATCGGTGGAGACAGGGAGTACATGAACTTGAAAGAGTCCGGCAGTCTTGGCAGACGGCGGTCCAGTCGGGAGTTTGGTTGGAGAGTCCACTGAAGTCCACTGTGGTCTGAAGGGATAATCCTCGCTAGATCACTAGCTAGCGGTAACCGTTATTCGGGAGGTTGACAGCTAATGTTAACCAGCTGAAGCTAACAGTCAATCGATGGTGAGTAACGTACGTCATAGCAGCACAGTCCAAAATTGATGAGTTAAAGCAGGGGATAGAAAGGTGTTGAGAATGACCAACACCTAATCTAAAACTTAAGGTACTACTAGAAACTAGAATTTACTAGAAAACAAAATGTATATTTATATTTATTTCGCGTATTGTGAAGCGGCGATATTCACGCCAGCATCCTCACGTTTTAGATACATACCATCTATTTTTCATCAATGCTCTCTGTGTCTTTCTGGGACAAGAAGTCAAGAAGGAAAATAGTGGATAATATACAAAAATAAATAAATAACTAAACTACATTCTTTGTGTAAAATATTTTATAGCCATGCATAAAATACTGCACATTAGCCAACATAGTCTCAACAGTCAACAAAGGTGTGTGTGTGTGTGTGTGTGTGTGTGTGTGTGTGTGTGTGTGTGTGTGTGTGTGTGTGTGTGTGTGTGTGTGTGTGTGTGTGTGTGTGTGTGCGCACACCTTGTTTTGATAGCCGGTCTGGCTGCACGTGCATATTAGTGCATGTGGCCATGAAAAAAACGTAGGGGTTTCACGTATTGGGGAACAGTCTCTGAGGCTCGATGGTGTTTTAAGCCCCCAACGTCGACTTCAAGGCAGCGCTGCAACCGTCGACTTCAAGGCACCTAACCCTAACCCTAACCATTGACTAATCCTCGTGCCTTCCAGGCAACACCAAACACTGTCTCTGAGAGCCGTGTGGAGGCAATCCAAGCCTGTGTTTTTTCTTTTGAGTACATCGAGTACAGAGCCTTTAAAATAACTTCACTTTAATGCATACCTTCTCAGTGAAAGTCCAGAACGAAAAGATTATTTCTAGAACAGTATATTAACAACACGTAAACAAAGGGAAATTCATATGAATAGCATAACACCGGTATTGTCCGGTATACAAAGAGTGCCTTCTATCTTTTTCAAAATAAAAGTCTCACCTAAATCCACATAGGATTTTACAATAATCTATTATGCCTTGTTCATTATTTAGCACACCAACATATGCACTAACATTAGTTAGTGGTGTGTATGCATAATGTAACTCCTTTTCTCAGTCTCCTCCCATTCTCAGTGTGGCTGTTCTTTGAAAATGGTTGAAAATGCTCATAATGTCCTGTTGTCTGTTCTGAATGTTCCTATAGTCTCACTGTTATAAGATGAGTATCTATCAGTCGCACTCTGTGTTGTATTGCTCTCCACCAAGCTGAATAGGGGATTTTTAATAACAAAGCTTAAAATGTTTCTAGTCCACAATGCCGTACTAAAGCCTCCCTAGAGAGATATTAACCAGACACGTATCCTGGCTTCACGCAAGCCCCTCCCACAGTCATTCATCTTCATTATCTCATAGGTCAGGGTCATTGTCACTCAGACTGTCTTGGTAATATAATTCACCCTGCCTCAGGTCCTTGGCTTGATAGGTTTGGTGTTTATAATCTCATAGTACTGACATCCAATGTCCGGTTTCAACCACAAGATCAAATGTGGCAAGTTAAGTTTTGTTACATCATGGAGATCTTTTTTCCTATTTTGATGACAACAATTAATGGCCTAGTTTTGAGTTTTGCACATTGTTTCCAACATGCTGAACTGGTCTGACTGATCCTGTCCCTTGTGAGTACTATTTGACCATACTGTGGTTAAAGTGGCTGTTTGGTGTTAATGTGCAGTGGCCTGGTTGGTACAGTGTCGGTCTGCTCTCGTTGGATGTAATTAAATGGTGTTTGTAGGTCACAGACAACAGTCAGCATTGATTGAATAATGATGACATTTGTGCACTATGTCATAGTAAACAACCACAACAACAATCAGGCCTAATCAATGTGATGTTTTCTGTTGAAACACTGAAGCCTGAGTGATCAAAATAAAGACAACCTGCATAGTTAATCTCCTCCAGAGAGGCTTTTTTGTCATTTTGGTTGCCTGTATGATGAGTCCTTAAACCCATATTTTAATCTTGAGCATTATTCAGACCGTCCGTTTTAAACCAGATCAATACAGATCAGAGGATGGTGGAAGCATGTGTATATAAGAGAGTTTGCCTCTGCCTTTAAGGACTCAGTCACAGACATTTGCCAGCACACATGCAGCTATTTTTCAGCAGAACAACTGCAGTGACTTCTCTAACAGCACTCTCATATGCTTTTGCCGCATGGTTGGTTTTCATGGTGTCCTTGCAGTTGATATTGCATTACTGGTTTTTATCGTTCTGCTAACTGCTTACCTTCTACCCTCCAGTGTTCTATTTTATTGCCTTTGACTTTTTTTTTTATTTCATTTAAATGTTTTATGTGAATATATATGAAATAATAGCTTATAGTGGGTTCAAATCTCATATAACATACATTGTAAAGGAAATATCCATCCTTTTAACCTCCCTGGTCACTGGGTCTTTGTGTGCAATTATGCGTTTCCATGTTTCCCTGTGTGGGTGTACTCATCATGCGTGTGGTTTTGGACGGATCAGCAATATGTTGAACTGGGTATTGATGTTTTGTGACCCTGACTCCATGAAATATAATGCTAAACACTGTTTTGCTTAAATGGGTGAAACTTGCACAGTAGCTGTGTCTTCCTCTCCTTTTTTTCAAAATCTTATTTAGGGCTTATTTAAACTGGGCTTCAGTGATTGTCACAGTACTTAGATATGCCACATTCTGTGCTTTAAGTTTCTCCTAAAATAATCAGTTTTTCCCATTAAGCAGCATCGACCCAATTAAAGATACTTTCCCCATTATCAGGTCTTCTGTTTTCTAATTACTCTGAAATGCATAGCGTCCCTTTAGAGTACAACCCGGTGTTAGTTAGTTTTACATAATTTACATCTCCTTTTGATCACTTTTACTTTGCTTATATAAATCTGATCATCATTATCTAAACCACCACACTAATTGTGTTTTTACCATTGAAATCCGTGTTCAGCACTGTGTGCTTTAGTGCCGACTGATGTTATCTACCCACTCCAGAGGGAAACCACGGGTAATGCCAACGCCAGCCCAGATCAAAATCCCCCTCCCTCCTCCCCTCTCCCTGCTCTGCCTGCCTTTGTCTCTGTCATTCCTTTCTTCTTCTTTTCCTCTCGCTTTTCCTATGTCTTACCTGTGTACATCTCTCTTCTTGACAAAGCAATGCACTTCACTTTAAGGAGGTTTTCCACTTTGGGTTCCTTTGTTACTTGACTTGTAAAAAAATAATAATCTCTTCACCTCTGTTCCTTTCTCTCTGTTTTGTCTCACTCTTTCATCTCTGTGGTCTACAGCAATATCCTATTTACCCAGAAACCTTGGCTCACCATCACATAGCTACACACACACACACACACACACACACACACACACCTCCCCATTGTGTCTGGCTGGCATTCTGATGAATGAATGAACCGTTGTGATTATTCCTTATCCCTGTAACCTAAATACACACAGGGTTCTCAGAGGACACCCTACAGGCTCACACTGTTGTCAGAGGTACCCGCCCTATCACTCGCACCAGAGTCCAGTTTGTTAAAACCCTGATATCTACCCAGTTTTAAATGGGTGTCTTGCCAACCTGGGCTATAACCCTAATCTGAAAGCACAATCATTTACTCCCTCTGCCCAGCCCTTTGAATGCTTGGTCAGCCTCAGTTGTGTTGTGTGGAACACATTTGGGAGGTTAACTGAAGCCTGTTAGTGAGGCACTGATACACATGCAGCATGCAGAGATATGGTAACATGCATTGAATTACTGTTATTGATCTTGCCTAATTCAGTAAAAGCATTTTGTTTTCACTCAGAACAGAAGACAGTCAGCGACTGAATTTTATTGCCTTAAATGTGTTTCCATCAATTTACATCATCAAACGTACATTATATGTCTCATTTATTATTCAACACATTGTGCAGTGCATGTTCGCTGACACTTTGTATTCTGCAAACAAAACAAGCAAGAGTAGCAATACAAATTGGAAGTAAAGCATATCATATAACATAATCAGACCCCACATTTATTCATGCCTCAGCTCGTTGCAGCTGTGGTCTGATGAGACTAGCCAATCAAATATGTTCGGGAAGTACCACTGTTAGCTGCCTTTGTTCCCCACTATGCTCCTCTCCTCAGCAGTAAAACACATAATGATGAGCAGGGCAGTAATAAAAGAAAATTGATGTCTCTCTCTTAATTCTTTCCTCGGCTGATTTTGCACTGTGGGGAGAATTTGCGCTGCTGAGAGTGGTTTGCTCCAAAATGGGATATCCATTAAAAAAAAAGAGTGTCCTGGCAAAGTGATTTGCAGCTTAGCTCTCTGACTCTTTCCTAGAATTTTTTTTTGAATTATTAAGCATTTCTGCTGCCTGAGCAAGAGCGATTTTTATTTTTGTAGTGTGGTGTAATTGTCCTAAAAATCCTACAAACCATTCTATAAACATTTGAGACTAAGGTGATGTCTTTACTTGCCATTTAAGGATGCTGCAGGCAGACCAATACACTGTCTGATGGCTGTTGTGTTTGTGTGATGCTGTCTTGTAGAAGGGTCCACACAATTATATCATGATTTTTGTCTTGTCTGAGAGTGCAGAAAGAGACCAGACTGTACATCTTGTTAGCTGTTCTATGCCTAAACCATGCTGTACTATGAAAGAGTACAACATACTCACATTGTGCTGGTGGTTTGGCGCAGTGTGAGTCTGCAGAAATTACAAGACTAGACCTCAGCTGCACTGTCAGCATCTTGTCTTGGCAGCAGAGAATCGATGTATTGTAAAACAAATGATTTCTCTGCCTGAGTGAAGAGAGGTAAGGAAGCTTTTTTTCTGGAACCAGATTAAGTTCATTTGGCCTCAGAGCAGATCCCACCATGATTTGTCAGCCCGATTGAGGTTCTTTTTTCAGTTTTCCTCTCTATCAACCAAGATAAATGGTTATCTTTGGCTTCTGAGCCAATTCCCTTTGCAGGCGTATGGCAGGAAAACAGAAAAGTGTGCTTCCTCTGCAGCTGAGGGGATTAACAGTAAAATTTTGCTCAGGGTTGTTCTTGGGATGTTTTGACAGATTTTGTCCCCCGGCATTTCTGCTTTATTGGATAGTGATAGGTTTGCGAGAGACAGGAAGGGCAGGAGAGAGAGAGAGAGAGAGAGAGAGAGAGAGAGGGGATGGCATGTAGGAAAGAGCCCCGGCTGGAATCGAACCCGGGCCGCTGCGGTGAGGACTCAGCCTTGATACATGGTGCGCACGCCCTACAGGGGCGCCCCCATGTTTTGACAGATTTGATGGCTATGTGTAAGGTACAGTTCAGAGACTGCTAGAGGTTAATTAAAACTGGATTATTACAAGATTTTTTTCAGGAGTTGATGATATCTGAAAAAAGACTTACTTAAATACAGTATTACTATATACATAAACTTTAATAGCTAAATAAATGGCTTCTCAAGAAAAGTCTCTAGTTTATACCCTACTTTGCAGTAGAAGTCTTCATGGGTTCAAGATGTTGGACTTAATTGGAAATGAACCTGGGGACAGACTCGGAAACCGAAAACCAACCTGAACGCGACACAAAATAATTAATTTACATAAAGGAGAGAGACCCAATCTGAAGGAGACCTTAGGATAATTAGTCCTGATCTTAAATGTGACCTTAACAGAGCATAGTAGAGAGAGAACAGCAAAAAGCAACCATGGTTGAAAAGAATGGCAATATAATAATATTGATATAAAGAATGAATGAAAAAATCCTATAGAAAAGCTCGGGAAAGCATCTGTGCACTTCTCCTTAATGGGGGTGAGGTGGTTAACCAGACATACATTTGCCAAACCAACCAGTCAGTCCTCATCCTTAAAGTCTTTACTCTTGCAAAACCAAAATATGTCTGATAAGCATAAACCTCACATCAACTGCATGGACTTGTGAAGACCCCTACCTTGAAAATGGTATTGTACAGTATTTCTTCCCTGTGTAATTGCTGCTGTATGTTAGCCTGTTGAGCAGCAGCCTCGAGATTCTTGCTCCTCCCTTACACTGAGTTACACCATCCCTAATTATTCAAAGATAAAAGCGGGACGGTGTGTGTTTGTGTGTGTGTTTGTTCTGCTCCATTGTCTCAGGATTCATACATGCCTCCTCTTTTGAATACATTCACCCTTGCACCACACAAACAAGCACATGCAACACACACATAATAATATGTACTGTATGAACAAGAAAACAGGGAGATGGTACGGAAGGAAACGCTACAAGAAAGAAATTCAGGCTACACTTTACAATCTGTTAGTATCTTCTATGATTACTGTGCCTCATGTCCAGCATGCATTTCTTCATGGTGCAGTCCACATGGCATCTAATTTGAGATAAGGAAGACGTAGAGCAAGAATACAGAGGAAGAAAAAATTACTGAACATTTTTCTTCTTTCACAGAAGGGATTTTTCTGTCCAGTGATGGTTCGATTATCCAACACATATAGACATCGTGGCCCTTTTTTAATCTTTTGGAACCTTTTGTAATCATGTAGTGTAAGTATGCTTTTAGGCCATTGTTAAAAATACAGAAAAGAGAGCCTGGGGTTAAAGGAGGATGAGGACCTTAAGAGATGGAGTGGGAGGGGAAAAAGTGAAAAGTGCAGGATAAGAGGAGAGAAGTGCACTGCATTGGATCCATGGTGAGCTGTTTGATTTCAGTGTATTTAAAGCTAAGATGGGGTCGTCCGAGCAGCTTTGGTTTTAACAGAGATGAAACGGCTTTTAAACACTTCCCTTCATTAAATATCTTCCCCACTGATTGGATTTAAATCTTGGCTCTTTTATCAGCAAAACACCACTTAGAATCTATTAAGTAATTTCACTTTGCCCTTCAGCCACCTCTTCTCTCGTGCTCTGTCTCTCTGGTGTCCACTCTGCTTGTCTCAATGGCTGATCTCTCTCTCTTTCTTTCTCTTTCTATTTCTGTCTCTCTTTTTCCACATAGCCCTAAGAATACTCATCCTACTGTGACGCCTCGACCCCTTGTTTGCAGCCAGCATATCATGACTCATTAATGTTACTTGCATGCGCATGCAGGACATGCTGACATTAGTTATGCAATAAAGAGTCTGTGTCAGCAGCGGTGTGGGGATGAATGTAATTGTGGCTGTTTTTTATCCCACTATGCTATTTGTATTGGTGATGCAGCAGATGATTATGTTCTTATTCAATAAATCTCTGGTTTGTTTTTCCAATTATTTGGTTTGGTTTTAAAATGTCAACAAACGGTCAAGTGATTAATACAGGAAATCACACACTCGTTTCACCAGCAAGTCTTGTCCTTTTTGTACGTATTCAAGCTATATATTTGTTGTTATAGGTGGACATTTTTAGAACTGCGCTTATTCACTTTCTTACCAAGAATTAGAAGAGATGATGGTTGAAACCACTCCCATTTCTGTCCTTTAATTATGAAGCTACAGCCATGTACGGTTAGCTTAGTTCAGCATGAAGACTGAGAGAAGGAGATAAATGCTAGCCTTGCTCTGTTCAAGGGTCCAGCACATAACGCCCTATAACACTACAATTTGTCATTTTTACAGTTTAGTTTTTGTACTGATTAAACAAATGATAATAGTTAGATAATTATTGAGCTTAAGAGAGTTACCTTTGGACAGAACCAGGCTAGCTGTTTTCCCCTTGTTTCCATTCTTTATGCTAAGCAAGATATCATCTCCTGACTGTAGCTTCATATTTGACTAATAGATATGAGAGTCGTATTAATCTCAACAAAAAAAGTGCATTTCTTATAATGTCAAACTATTTCTTCAAATTCAGAAGGTTACAAGTACACAAGAAGAAAGGAGTTAACATGATTGAGGAACGTGTTTATTAATTGTTAAATTAAATTTCCAGCAAGATAAATTAAAGCATAACTCAGGGTGATCAAACATTTGAGGCATTTGTAGCATTTTTGATTATGTTTTAAAGATATTGCTCGCACCCTAGTCTCCCTTTGCCAGACCCTCCTCCACAGCGCTGCGGAGGAGGGTCTGGCTAGTCCACACAGCATTCCTGGATGGGAGAGCCACGGTGCCGCTGCAAAATAGCCTCGGGAAGGAACTTGTTTTGGTGCAACGGAAAACTCAGACTGGACAGATAGTTTAGCTATCTGTCTGGATTTACCCTGCAAAGATCTGAGGAGCAGTTAACCATAGTCTTCATAAATCCACCGGAGTTTAAAATGCCAACTCAAAGAAAGAGGAAGGTAACGGACATCCGGCCAAAAAAAGTGAAATACGGCAGAATTTCCACCGGGAACAGAGCAATCCTGGAAGTGGAACGTCGTGGATATAGACCCAAACAAATAGATGTGAAATAGTGTAATAGATAGATATATTAAAGTGTAAATGCACCCCAAGACATGATGGATGAATGAAAGCATTTTTGGTGGGGGTAGATTTCCTGTGGCTGAGTGTTGCCGCAGCTGACTGACTGCAGATGAAACACTGCTTTGTGTTGCTTCGGTTCCTACAGAGATTCAGCCTAACTGTTAGGCCAGCGTGAATGTTGTTTGGGGGGGTGAAAACTCATTGACATTCTCAAGCAAGACTTGGCAATGCAGCGTGCTTTCTTCATGTGTGATCGAGTGTCTATCACTGTGTGTGTGCGTATATGTATTCACAAATGTGTGTGTGCAGTATGGACTAGATGTTGCCATAGTAACAGAATGTGTGTATGAGTTGCGTCAAATTGGAGGGGGGTAAGTGGGGTTGACAGTTTGGCAGAAAAAGATAATCTGGGAATGGTAATACTATTTTTTGTGTGTGTGTGTGTGTGTGTGGTGGGGGTTAATAACACAAATGGTGCTTTAGAGCCTGTGGCAGTTATCTTGTATGTGAGCCCCCAGTTTGAGAGAGAGAGACAGAGAGAGCAGATGCTCTCTCTGCTCTGACATGCTCCAATGCTGCTGCCATCTGGTTGGTTGAGTGGAGCTGAAGGCGGGATGGTGGTTGCTGTGCAATCATTGGCTGATGGGAAGGCTCAAGGCTTTAAATCCATTTAGAGCAGAGAGAGAGAGAGAGAGGTAGGAGGGCAGTTTCAGAGAGGAGGGGGTCATAAAACAGGGGGGTGTTATGGCTTTGTCCACTCAAAAGAACAGATGGAGGGAGCCTGTAGAGTGCAGTGGGGCAGTCATGCATTGACAGGAGGAGGTTGGGAGGATGACTAACTGAAGGAAAATCCAACATGAATCAGTGTATATTCAAAACTTCTTAAACTAGTTATAAAGTGCACTGCATTTATGTTGTCAGGAAGTCATACAAGTGTCCTTCAATGCATTGGTTGATTATCTAAGTATTGTATGATTTACAACCCTCTCTAGACTGGACCGAAAAGATGAAGCCTGAGGGGTCAGTTGGTGCCTCCCCTCCACTCAGAGTCAGCAGGTTCTTGGTCATTACTGTTTGTGACTGCAGCTGTAGCTATTCAGCTCCCAGAAACCCACTGATGTGTAGCATTCTTTTGATAAAATCACAATGTTATGCTGTCAGACACAAACACACAACCAGGGCTTCCCTCTCTGGAAAATAAAAATGTCCACAAATTGCATTTTTTCACTTCTGATATCATATAGACTGCAGAAGTCCATATTTTACTATACTGACCACTGTTCTGCTGTTGCTCTGTATATAATACTGCAGTAAAAATGTAATTGAAGGATAATTCCAGTTTAGGAACTTATTTTCAAAGGTTAGAACAGAGTTGCAATTGAGCCTAGTTATGATAACGTGCTTACTGACAGCCCACGTCATGGGAAGTCAGATGATGATAATACAGCTTTTAAAGGGCCACAACAGCGATTTTTTCATTGTTGCACTTTCATAAAGTTGGTGAAGTCGCAAGAGACAATAAAACATAAAGGTCAAAATCTGTGCAACAGAGGTTGAGATATCCTGACTTTCAGCCTCTAGTATTGGTCCAAAATAACTCTGATGACATCAACTGGTACAATGATATCATAAGTGATGGCCAAACCGATCATAATATGACCTTAAAATGAAACAATTCCATCACCAACATATCTGCACGCACATAGTATGTAAACAAGAGGTGCTGCTACAGAAACGAGACCAAGCCAAAAAGAGAGGGAGTGTTGATGGTAGCAGTGGTGACTGGTGCTCTTTAGGAGAGGTTATCTTCAGCCACACAGTCCTGCCTGTCTGTCTCCATCATATCAAACCACACAGCCTGCCTGTGGAGCTGAGCCACATGAGGGCTGGGACACACCTTTTTCTTTTTTCACATCTTTCAAAAAGATTGTGACAGTTTAAAGACTTCTTTCTTTTCACCTCTTTTTCTTCTTCCTTTCCCTCCCTGCCCCTCATGTCAGTTTTTGTTTGTCTGGGTTTTGTTTTCCTGCTGTGCTCTCCCCTTACCTCCTTTTTGTTTTACTTTTATTTTCTCTTCTGCTTTCAAACCTTCTCTTCAGTTTTCTCTCACCTCTGATCGATCGTTCTGCTCCCTCACGTCTCCCTGCTTTCAGTTTCTCAGTTGCTTCCCCCCTTGTTTTATACATTTACACTGCTTATCTTTGGAGCCGTAAAGGTGGTGTTTAGGCAGTTTGTGACATTACAGTTTTATTCTAGCATGCTGTCAGTGCAGAGTGAACGGAAAGACAAAGGAGATTTGTTTGTTACAAGGATCATGAGGTTTCAGCTATGATGATGGCGCCCCATTGTATAAGCCTTTGCTTACCAATCAGGGTGTTTTTTGTCAAGAAGGTAGATGACAGTTTCATTGTTTTAAAGGTCAGCCTTGGTTGTGTTGTGATTTTATTTCACAGAAGAAAATCCAGTGTGATGGCACATGAAGGTAAAGACAGCACACTCTGTACAGTTGGTATCATTACGGCTAATATAAAAGCCTTAGGTAACGTTCCTGCACAATTTCAACTTCATCACATCACTTTCCATAAGACGTTGACGTTGTAGTTTTTCATTGTGTTGACCTTCTTTCTTTCTTCCATTCTTTTATGGTGTCCTATGATAATCCACTTTGGTACACCAAAACTTTGACCACAGAATGTTTCATTGTTATGACAATGTGCACCCATGTAATATGATAAAAGACTACAACAAACTCATTGGTTTGGCTTGTTCAATGTATGGAGCACTGACATTTTCTTTCTTTCACAAGCTTAGTCCTCACCATGTGCTCTAAATAGCTGCCAGTCACTGTCCAGCTTCCTCAGCAGGCAGAAACAAAAAAAGGAACACACACTGACCTATAATAGCCTCACACAGCAGACCGGAGGTGGTCCAATAAAAATGAAGGCTTCTTCATTCCCTTGTTCTTGTTGGTCAGAGTGTATATTTACAGCCACATACTCATTATTCTCTCTCTCTCTCTCTCTCTCTCAGGCACTTGCGTCTCACCGAGCCTACCTGCTGACTGCACGCATTCCTACCAAGGTAAGAGCAGCCGCTACGATGGAATTTAACATGTTTTCCAAGAACGACAATGAAAACCATTATACCGCTTTTAAATCTATTAGGTAAGCAGATATTGCAAAATATTTCTTTGCTTTTATCACAAATTACAATGTCAGAAATTACTTCAGAAAACGTACTGCAACCCCAACACACGCCACAGTTATGTTGAAGACCTTTCATCTCATTCTGTCAGTGTCAAATGAAAACTTTTTAAAAAACCATTAGATTTACTAAAAAATGGTTGTCACACTAAAAACATGGCAGAATGTGTTTGATCCTCATATTGTTTAGGTTTAATAAGGTTTCACTGATCAACAACAATATACATTTTTGTGCCCTCTTTGAGAAATTTACCCAACTCAGCACGTTTGATTTCCCAGTTGGTTTGTGTGTATGTACTGTAGAGTGGATTAAGGTTAAAGTAGTGGCTCTGTGTGTGCCTGATTATATTGAAGTTATACAGTTGGTTGAAATGCCTGTTTCTTTTTAACTTGGAACAGCAGTGCCATAATGCAGCGCAGATGGCAACTGTTATCACCATCACCAGCAATGAAACATCTGTCATCATCTTTACCAGCATCATTGTCACCTCTGCCACATGAAAACAGCATTGCAGCAGCTGCAGCACCAGTTCAACTATTACTATTACTATCGTCACCGCCAATATTAAACATCAGACATAAGCTTCTGTGTTGTGACCCACTGGTCAGGTCTGGCCTGCTAGCATTTATACACAGGCCCAGTTTAGGACTGGACTAGTTCCTGAACTTGGATAAGTGGATATAAAACTGGGGGGAGTTCTCATAGCTTGTGCATAAAGAAATGCCTGTTTGTAGGCATCTCTGTACATGTAGGTATCGGAGTGGTTAGTTTACAAATCACTTTGCTTTAAGAGTTTCAAAGTTTGTTTTTGTGTTTTGAAAAAGCAGTTGACAGACCGGTCTCACCTTGACTACTTTTTTGTAGCTGTATAAGAGGGTTTGATCATATTGCATGATCTTTTTCTGAGCATTTTAAGGACTTAAAAGTTCATTTTCAAAGTTCATTCTTGACCTTGAACAGGTGTGTTCAGTAGCAGCAGCAGTAGTTAAAAAACGTCACAACATCCCATCGTCAGACTACACACACAAGCCAAAGCACAGATTGATAAAGCCAATAATAGTACAATAAATTGTATATTGAAACAGATTGCAAACCAGTGTTTTTCCTGCAGTATCTGGACCTACGATTCATGTGGTAGGAAAGAAGTAACTTCCCAGT
Organism: Sander vitreus; assembly: GCF_031162955.1. Lineage (NCBI taxonomy): Eukaryota > Metazoa > Chordata > Actinopteri > Perciformes > Percidae > Sander > Sander vitreus. Next base: position 19,357,955 of record NC_135860.1, on the reverse strand, counting down.
AGTTTCCCTGAGTAACGACATAACATCATCTCTTGTACCAGGTCCAGGAAACGCTTTACAGTTGCCCTTCAAATGTCTGTATGCTTTCCAGTCAATACGATGCCTCCAGGGACAGTTTAGGTGATTGATTGGTTGCTTGAAAAGTGATTCATTGGTTTACTGGGGTTACAAGAGGCCATAAAGAGTATTCAAGCTGGCCCTGTTTCACATGACGTCATACATTTCCAGTGTTATGAGCTGCAGGTTAAGGATCTGTTTATGTAGCTGCTCTGTATCTGTTTTCTATCTGGGTGCTCTATTCTGACCTGGAGGGATTAGACACCTGCTTTATGAAGAACTGACCCCAATCAAAACCCTCCTCGCTTCTACTGTATGTCTCTGTCTGTCTCTTTGTTTCCACTCTTGTCTTTTTCTTGGTTTTCTTTTCTATACCTCTACACCTCTCCGTTGTACTTTCTCTTCCCTACTTTAGATGCTACTCTTGTTGTTGTACTTAACTCATGTTTAAATCAAGACATGATGTCTTGCTGCAACTTTCCAGAGAAGTTCTGGAACTTTCTGAGGGTGCATCTTATGAATTTGATTTTGTGGAAGCACGAGACTCTTGTAAGGTGTATTATTTTAGACATAGGTGGTGAAGCATGAAGTTGGTCTGTCTGTCTTGACTTGGACTTGTTTTTCCACACCGGAAGCAGAATACATCCTCTGTTGGCTTTCAGAAAACCTCTAGCCCCTTCTCCTCTGTCTCTGCTTAGCCAGATTACAACCACAGATCACACTCTGCTCTCCTCTCCTTCTTTACTTTAAGCCATTTGTTCAGCTTTCTCACGCTCATCCTCTCCTTCTTTTCCAACAATCCGGATTACTTCCTTCTTTCTTCATCCCTGTCTCTCCCTTTATCTATCTGGTTTTCTTCCTCCACTCACCATTGTGCCAAAGGTCATCAGGGATAACCTACAATGTCTTAAATCCTATTTAATCTAATAGATTTTATCTTAAAAGTAATCAATGTTTGGTTTTCTCTAAAGGAACTCTCTGCAACTAAGGATTGTTTTCATTATCAATTAATCTGCAGGTATTTTTTAGTAGTGAAAATGCCCATCACAAATTCCTAGAACCAAAAACGATGATTTGAAATAGCTTTTCTGCATCCAAAAATTCCCCAAACTGAAAGATCTTTAATTTACAAAGATGTAAAAACAAAAACAAAAGCAGTAATCCTGTCATGTGAGAAGCTGGAACCAGTTTGCCATTTTTGCTTGATTCATGTTTTAAGAGATGACTCTGTTTTCGATAATGGAATAATAAATTGACTTTGCCAATAAATCTCTCAATGTTTTTTAGGGCTGACCTGAATGCTTCGACCGTTGTCATGGTAATCAATGTCCAAAACAGTTCAAATGCTTCGCTGTTGTTGACTTTAAGTACATAATGCAATACCCCAAAATTCAGCCATGCAATAAGGAATAGTAATCCAACATTATTCGTTATGCATCAACATGAACTATTATTAGTTTCTATTCTCAGATGGGTAGCGCTGTTTGTTGTGTGTGTGCCAGGGGCTGCATGTGTAGGTGTGGTGCTGTTCGGTTTCCTGCCTGCTTGTATTTTGTGTTTAATGAAGTTCCTAAAAATATGTAGACTCTGCTATGTTCTTATGTGAGTGCTCTGATTATATGGAAACTTTTTAAACCTCCGGCTATTTCACTGCAGCGCAGGCAGTAGGCATACATGCAGATGAACAGCGCCCCTCCATGCTGCCAGCGCCCGGTGCTCCTCACCTGCCGGCAACAGTCCGTTGGATGATGCGTGACCCGTCGGTGTCGTTTTGCGTAGGGCTTAGCCCCTACTATTTCTCTAACCCAAGTTTAATATTAACATTCTCAGATGTTAAAAAATTCTTAAATGATATGGTTACTACCCACTTTATTAAAACTCTATATGACTTGACTATGATATTTTTTTTTACAATACTAACAGTATTGCAAGTGCTGCATGGGTTCTCTTACTGCATACTGTCATTTTTGAAAGATGAATCTTGCCAGCAACATCTATAAAAAAGTTGACTCTCTTTGTATTGATTTTGTTGATGTGAAATCTATATTACAATGGAGATGAGCCTCTGCTCACCGTTCCAACACATGCGTTATTGACTGTTTACGTCCCACATAGATTATCTTTTGTGCTAAAATATGTTTTTGTTGAATCAAAGCTGTGTTGGGTGTTGATGTATGCTGGCCATCTGAATGTATTGTAGGTGCTGTGTTTGATTTATCATATTTAACATGCATCTTTATCTGGAATCCCAGAGATGCACCTTAAACACACAAGAGAACAATCAGTAGGAGGGGAAAATGCTCTTCTGAGCCCAAGGCCTTAATATTAAAGTAAATGTTTTGCAGTAGACCCCCAGTTAAACACTTCATTGTGTATATTTCTTCTCAGTAGTAGTTGAAATCCCTCTAGCTCTCTCAGGTACTTCTCAGTGGGTTTTTCTTTTGTGTATGCCTCCACTTGAGAAGCTGCAGGGCCTTACAGTCTGTCAGTGTCTCCTCCCAAACATGCTCTCTCACACACAAACACACTTTCATTCATCGCTCCCTCCCTTTGGCCTCTTTTTTTCTGTAGCCTCTTGTTGCTGTTTATTTCACACACCTGTACACTTTCTTTATCTCTCTTTGCTCAGAAGTATTGGAGTTTATGAAACAAAAGATCACACTAACTATACATCCTTATTTTCTTTAGGTACCCAGACATAACATCAAAGCAAACTATCTTATAGAAACCTGACGTTAACATAACCGTGTAGCTGTCTGACGTTAAGTCGCGCTTACAGACACGTTTAAAAATCCCAACATCTACATTTTCCTCGTATGCTGCTGCTCACTGCAACAGCATCCTATCCCTGTACATAAAACCATGCTCTGCATGCTCAGTTGAGTTTCTTCTTGAAAATACAGCAAAAAGAAAATTTGGAGGAGAGTGGTTAAAGTGACAGACGGCCAGTAAACGAATGAGTGAACGATGCAGTTACTCTGGCATTTGGCTCCTCCCTACACTTCCCAGCATGAGGTATTGCCATTGACTAGAGCTCATATTTATCAGCACGCTCACTTATAATTGGCTGGCACTCAATTCAGTATGCTGTGCCATTTACTGTCTGTATGAAATGAACTGATTGACCCCGTTCAATTTAGGTTTGGACACTGTTCACTGCATATTGTAACGTCCAGCAAATATTTTGCAAATCAACACAATATATACTGCTGTACTACTTGTACCAGTACTGTAGTGCTGTACCAGGTGGACCTAGGTGTTTGCACATTAAATAGATGGGTGAGTGTGTAATGCTAAACTGTCTGTACACTTATAATGTTCTCAATGCTTTGGTTAACATGTAGGGACCCTCATTATGCTACCCTTGAAGTTTGGTGATATTTTGAGCCTTTTTAGTGGTACAAAATAGTGATTTGTTTTTACTTTCCCTGTGCCCTGAATACTAGCGTTGTAAGCTAATCAGCGGTACACGCTAGCTTCTTTCAAGCTACAAACACATTCGATTAGCATGAAAACATGTCCCAGAGAGCGATCGAGTGGGTACACATCTGTTATTAACTCCTAGGTTCATTTTGCGCTGGAATTGTCCTTTAACAACCACAATACAAAATCATACCTAGTTCCACTGTTGTCATGTGCCTCTGTCCTCGCTAATAGCTCATTATGTCTGTTTCTTTGTTTTATCTGACTGAGCTTTGAGTTTCTTCTCCACTGTGTTATTGTCTATTAGACTCATTTACTTTTAAATAATCAGTCCACACAATCAAAATATGAAATGGAAATGATGGCATATGTGTGTGCATGTTTACATGAGGAGTGATTTTTGGGATTATACACTGAACATGAGTGAGTAACCACAGGCGGCGCTGAAATAAACACACACTGCATACTGTAGTCAGACAGTAGACAGACAGTCTGCTTATCCTCTCCCTCTCTCATCTCTGAGCCAAGCCTCAGGAACACAGAGCCCACCTGGAATAGTCTGGCCTCGCTCCCTGGCCTGTCCTCAGGCATTGTACTGTATGTATGTCTGTGTTTGAGAGAAAGAAAGGGAGAGGGAGTGCAGGAAAACTGTGTGCTCCATACACAGTAGTAGCCATTTGTATTCACGGGTTCCCCCCTCTCACATTAAAGGAGAATCTTTCCTGTCCTTTTTAGGTATGGAAAGGCAGGCTGCTGCCTTTTCTTTGTTTTCTTTATCCTAAAATGTTCTCTTGAAACAGAAATAGAAAATGTGGATGTAAGACTGTTCTGGCTGTCTTTAGCTGGACACTTTTGGATGTGAATAGAGAAATGAGGAGGAGGCCTTCTTCAATTCACTTTCCATTTTCTATCAAAGCTGAAATCAACTCCTTCTCAACTCATACAATTGAGGAAGTGTGTAAACACTTAAAATAAAAAAACAAACCCTTGCAAATGAGCACAAAAGTGAACTGTATCTCATCCCCCAATTTCTTCATCAAAAGTTTTCATTTGAACCTACAAATGAGTCTAATGCTGCCCAGAAAAACCATGTAAATGTGTGAGTGAGTGAAGTATGAAGAAAAAAGAAATGACTGCATCCCTACCTATTAATTATAGTAACATTCATCAGACAGACACTACACTACTGTAGACTGTTGTTATTATTAGGCACAATTGCTCTCACAGATACAGAAATGATATACAGTATACATACTGTATGCTCTCACAAGAACATGGATGCCACACTTGCACATTCATTCATTAAAATACTTGCACCCACATGCACACTTGAAAATAACCACAGCTTTCCTTTCTCTGATAATTAAGTTTTAATATCTGACACAGTAGAAGTATTTTTATGGAGATTCACCTGCTCTTTTTTTTATAGGTGGAACACTCCTTTAATTATCTGGAGATCCAGGGGATTGCTTGTAACAAGCCTACACAGGTATAGTACCTATCACCAGAACAGTGTCCAGCTCACTCTGAGTGCACAAAATATTAAAGGAATAGTTCCACATTTTGGAGACTACACATACTCGCTTTCCGAGAGTTAGACAAAAATCTATACCACTCTCATGTCTCTGCATTAAGTATTTAGAGCCAGGATGAAACTAGCGTAGCTTAGCATAAAGACTGGAAGCAGGTGAAACTGCTCGTTTCTAGGTTTTAGCAGCTGTCTAAAACCACAAATTATCATCTTTACATTGTCGTTAGTGTGCAGATTAAATAGATAATGTTTTTGTTAATAACTTTACATGTGTTGGTTGGCATATTTGTTAGCTGTTGACAGATCCAGGTTAGCTGTTTTCCCCCCTATTCCCAGTATTTATGCTAAGCTAACCACCAGCTAACTCCAGCTCCCCACTTAGGACACATGGGAGTGGTATCAATCTTCTCACTTATCTCTCAGCAAGAAAGATCATTGTATTTTTTCAAAATGTCAAACTATTGCTTTAAAATGTACTTTACCAACAGCCACATGATGTTTCCCATCTGGGAAGAGCTTTCATTTGGCTTTTGACCAATACTGGCCAGCTGTCAGTCAGCAGGATCTACCTACAAAATATGATAATCCGTCACTAACTACACTGTTCCTGCAGCTGAACCTCTCTACTACTCATCTCCAGAGATGTCAGCCCTAATATTTAGAGTATCTTGACGGATGGTCTCCCATGTTTAATAAGTATCAGCAAGGATTATGTTAATTTTGGCCTATAGAGGAGGCATGTATCGCTTTAAATCAGCATTTGCATAATTGCAGTGACTGCTGAAGTGGTTAGCCAGTCTTGGTAAATCTCATTAAATCTTTACTTTTACTTAGGACAAAGATGTGGACGCAGATGTGGTTGAGGAGATACAGTAGATGGATGTGTTGGTTTCATTCTTGTAAATTATATTATTGCTGGGTAGATTCAGTGGAGTAGACCGACAGAAAGTGGAATATGAAATGGAACACAATGGAGTCCGATAAAAACTTACAAATATAGACACACAAAGCTTTAATCTTGAATCCATTCACTGCCAATAAACTATTCTTATACGGTAGATTTCATTTTTCAAAACCAGACTGACTCAGTGGATGGAATAGAGTAAAGAATGACTGGTGACTAACTCTCTTTTTTGTGGTTGAAGCAGGATTAAGTGAAGCCATGCATGCTGTTGTTCATCACTAAATAACGATGTGTCCTTTTAGCTGTTCATAGAGTACGAGCGTGGCTCCTTCTCCCTGAAGCTGCTCTCTACAGAGGAGGTCAATGACGTGGTTGCTCACATAGGAAACTGTCTGCTGAGGATATGTCCCGGTCTACCACCTAGGTGAGTTCCACCTCTACGTGTTTGTGATTATGGGCAACATAACAATTTGTGTGTTTTTTGTTTTTTTTTAACAAGTCGTGTTAAGAAATTTGAATCAATCCTAACAAAGATGTAGTTAATTCATCTCACAGTATTTTCTATTATCAATTCTTGCTGCGTTTTATGTGTGCATATGCATTTTGATTTTGCATGTTATACTGTAGACTATGTATTTATTAGTCTTTAAAAGAATAAGTGAAAATGTTTCCAGCACCCAGAGTTTAACCAGACACGCACTTTGGCTTGATCTTTAGAAGTTGCTGTCGTTGAGTCCCAGCTACAGTAGCCTATACTGTATTTAATGTCCAAAAAACGTTTTCGGCAAAGCTTACGCTATACTTACTATATTAAAGTACACAGATATTCACCATCAACTAGTTGCTTCTTAGCATGCAAATTATTAGGATATTGGCTCTTTATTAGTCATTCCAAAGCACTTAGGCCTACTGTATTAATATATTATTCTGCATGACCATATTCTAAAACTACTGAGCTATTAACTAAGAGTTTTTTCTCAATAACCTACGAATGACTGCTTATCGATAGTAAGTAGGTTGTTGTACATGAACAATGCAAAACACAAAACAAATGTTATTAGTGTCCAAATAACTCTAAATGACGTCTTTCTAACTCTAAATATGTTACCCATTCTAAAGTAAGATCTTGCTCATAACTTATTCACTAGTAGTTTGACACTTATAAACCCACACAGGTTCTATTTTAAAGTTGCCTCCTCTTCACCACCTTAACTACATCAATAATTTAATTTAATAAAAAGTCCAAATGGTAACACTGTAGTTGGAGGCAAGGGAAACATTAATGACACAATTTGATCTCATGACAGCCATTGTCAAAACCAACAACATTTCCTAAGTGTAAAGAGGCGTTAACTTTAGAATAGGGAACCTGTGTGGGTTAATACGTGTCAAAAGACCTCACTTTATTATGATTAATACAAAGCCAGTATGCTACTAATATACATGCTGATAAGCAACTAGTTAATAGAAGTGTTACCATATTTTTTTGTTGAGAACAGGAAACATGAATATAAATGCAGAAATGATCACAGATGTAAAACCATGAACATTTATAACGTCATCTTGTAAACAGGAAAACATCATTGACTTGACAGAGAGGCTGATGTTTGTATATTTGAGCTGCAGCCGATTTAAGGCTGCATTGCTTTAATTCTTTTGTTTTACATTAATTCATAATTGTGGGTTGAATTGAATTACTATTGTTGTACTACTCATCAGTAGCTACTTAGCAACTTCCTCCTTTCAAACTGTCTAACAGGTAAGGCAGTAAGAAAGTAGCCTGGAGCTTCTTGTTTTAGAATTTTTTTTTTAAATGATTATAGGCTTTTGAACATTTCACCAGCTACAATATTTGGGAAATGTAGAAATGAGATGACTAAATTATGTTTTAATCTGTCTTCTCTTCTCAGTAAAGTGATGAAGAAGCTCTGCATGGAGCCTCCAGACAGGCTAACCTCTCTGCAGACTCTGTGGGAGAACAACAAGCCTGCTGAGCTTGGACCCTGTGGTAGGAATCTATAACTCTACCATAATTACTGTGTGCTACTTTATCCCATTCCTGAAATGATGTATGACATGTGTGCGTGGGGGTTGGTATAGTCAGTTATACAGTGAATTTATGGTATAGTTTTACATGGGTGGATTAAAGCAATTGTCATTCCTGATAAAAAATTTATTGGAATTTCAAATGACATGCACAATCCGCAGCCCACAGACCTTTGGTCTTAACTAAGTTTTCTGTAATTTGTATTTTTGTGTTGCGCTCTCTCTCTCTTTCTCTCTGTCTCTCTCTATCTCTGTCTCTCTCTATCTCTGTCTGTCTCTCTCTTTCTCTCTATCTCTGTCTGTCTGTCTGTCTCTCTCTCTCTCTCTCTCTCTCTCTCTCTCTCTAGGTGGATTTTCTCAGATGTACAGATGTGTTTGTGACTGGTTGGGGCTGCCTTACAAAGAAGAGGTGCAGTGGGTCAGTAGTATTTACATTCTTTTGTGCAGTGGCACAGCATTGAGCGATGATCCTGGTTCAAATGTGCTTCAGTGCTGTTGGCTGGGTGACATAAAACAGCATAAAGCCATTTGATACATAGGATAGCCACAACAGTGTATGAATATTGTACCAGTTTCACTCGTGTCTTTTATATTTCTCTTTTTTATTGCGTTTGCTCTTTCTTGTCTAAAATATCATCAAATAATCCAAATAACTTTACTTAAATTTACTATAAACGTTTCATCTGCTCTGTGCATTTGATGAGTCATATAGATAGATATTTAAACAAGCAAGAACAGATGTGTTTTTTTCATAACATGACATGATGACATGAAAACATTTAACATTTTTGTTGACAGTTTGTTAACACTCAATTTGGTTAATTGTTTACTTTCCAGGATGTAGACACCATCTATTTGACACAAGACACCAGAGAACTCAACCTGCAGGACTTCAGCCATCTGGAGAACAGGTGAGTGTTGGCACACAAAAGTAATAGAGTATAAAATATAACCTTAGCAAAGTGGAACAAATGTGGCCATGTGGCTAAAAACAATTGTTGGAATAAAAGTTAAAAGAGGTATTGCAGGTGTGACATGATTTATTTTTCATGTAGAAATTTGCTGAAGTCACCACTAAATTAAGGTGGTACTGATGAAGAACAATATATAGTATGAGCTATGACCTTTTCTTTCCTCCCTGTCTGCTCCTCCTCAGGGATCTGGTGGCTATAATAGCAGTCCTGGAGTTTAATCAGTGGTTCACCAAGCTCTCCAGCAAGGACTATAAACTGGTTAGTACCCCTTTTTCTCAAAATCCACATAATTTGCTCATTAATCATGTCTGCTTGGTTTGTGCATCACTATGTTGAATAAACATAACAGTGTTAATGTGCTGCCAAAAAATTGCAAAACAATGCAGCTATAATCCCATCTCAGAGTTAAGTAGTCTCTCTGTGTACCTGCCTGACAGCTTGTTCTCTGTTCCTATTTGTAAAAGTCCTACTTCTCACTTTGCACTACTACTGCACTGGGGGTTTCTGCTCTGTCTGTTACTGTATTTGTTTGTTTCCCCCCCCTGCTATAAAAAGAAGGATGAGCAGTGGCAGCGCCAGAGATGTTCTTTTGCTGGTGCTTTGGGGTTGCTGGACGTTTCAGTGAGGATGCTCTGAGTTTCCCTTGACACAAATAGGCTAACGTTACACACATTCGCGCAGATGCCCACCCACCTCCGCCGCGGTTTACTAAGCGAGCGAACGAGAGAGATTGATTTAAAGTTGCTGATACAACGGCACCATAGAACTCTGATTAGCCCACCAAACATATTTCAAATACCAGCCAACAAGCCGGGTTCAAACAATCATTACTGCAGCTCTCATACAGTGGCTCAGAAGATTAATGCAGCAGGCCAAATACACCACCCATAGCCAAGCACACACATAAACTCACACACGCATGTATCCTCACACAGTTTTCATCCTTGCACGTATGGTCAAAATAATGTAGTCGTATCTGTAGTGACTAAATATATCTAAATAAGCCACTGATGGCGAACATGTTTTCTGGGCTAAAAATAAACCAATGTCCAGTGCGCTGCATAACTTTAGATTCGGTGATCCATTTATTCACATTTCTGTAAAACACATGTTCACTGTAATGCTCTTCTACGAGACAGAGATAAGAGTAAAGTTCTTGCATGGATCCCTATCAGCTGACTCACCCACTGTGGCCTGGCTGTGCGATCCCCTGGTCTAATGTCATGTACAGCAGGGTGACGTTAAGCATCCTCAGCAGCAATCTCAGCCGTGGTCAGATCACCTGACCACCTGGAGAACACCTGCCTATGAGGATGAGGCCTGTGGGTCTCTGTCCGTCCATCTGTCAAATACATATCTCAATTGATAGGCTATCACAGACACTAGCTGATTTGTCCAAAATGTAGTTAATCACTGTGTAAACAAGACAAAGAGGCTACAGACATGCTAGCAGCTCTGTGAGGCTGTACTTAGACACAGCAGTGCTTTGAGCTAAATGCTAACATCGTCATGCTAACAAGCTCACAATGATAATGCTAAAATGCTCATGTTTAGCAGGTACTGTAAAGTATATTGCCCAGTGCCAACCATGTTCATCGTCTTAGTTCAGCATGTTTGCATGCTAACATTTTGTAATTATCACTAAACAGAAAGTACAGCCGAGGATAATAGGAATGTAATTAGTTTTGCTGGTATTTATTGAACCAAAGTACTAGACAAATAAAAGTTTTGAGCCTGGACCAAAGCGGATTGGGATAGACTTACAATTTGACCAACCAACAGGCTGACATTGCCATCCATAGAGCCACACTGCTAGCATGTCTAAAGATAGTTTTGATAGTTGAATGAGAGGGTTACTGCATAACAGGATAATTGGCATACTGTACTCCCAACTCCAATGAAAAGCAGAAGTTTGAATTTAATTACTGCGTTATGGCCATTTAAAAGTGGCATGTAATTAAAGGTCAACATTTCTAAATCTAGTTTTAGTGAAAGTTGGTTGGCTGATGGAACCTGTTACAAGTTGGTTGAAAATGTGCCTATTATTAATGCTTATCATCCTCATATCCCTGTTATGTCTGTCTCTTCCTATATAAAGAAAAATATATATATCCACTATGTCTGCAATTACTACACTACATGTCTCTCACTCTACCTTTGCCTAACTATTTATCTGTATCTGCCTGTACAGAAATTTTCCCCCTTTGTTTCCTCCATCTTCCCCTCCTGTCTGTTGACTGAGGATCAGTCCAATGTTCTTGTGTGATAAGACTCATAATCCTAACTAGACAAAGGGGCTCAATGTCTCAGGCTGTTGCCCCCCTGCAGCACTCCATTACAAACTCTCCGTCTCAAGGCTTCGCTCAGTCTCACCAATTACCACACGCAGCTTCCTCAGTCCAAACAATTATCTCACGCCTCCGTCACAGACAATTCCTTTTGTATTGAATTTTTAAATCCTGCGCCTCACTTTGCCATGTGCGTATTTAGGCTCAAATACTCACACAGGCACATGTGCACCAACGTGTGTCCTTTCTATCCCAGATTAGTGTGTATTATAATGGACCCTAATGCTTCTGTGTTGGGAAGGTTTCAGTGCATGTTTATTCCAATGTTCTTTTGGTGATGTTTGCAATAGATACCACTTCTTGTGTTTTGGACTGTGATGCAGATTTTGTGTGTGTATTTGGTCACTGTTTAATGCAGCAGAAACTCCTTTGGGTGTTTTTTTTAAGGAAACTTCAGTCTTATTCTCCCATTGTTTTATCTGTGTGAATGTTTATACAGTGATAATGGAGAATCAAGGGGTGAAAGGATGTGCGTTGGATTGCGATTTTGAGTTATTTTTGAGCCTGAGCCAATGGAAACTAACAACTTAGAGTAGAACAATATGTAAGAAGGGAAGAGAGAGTGATGACCGCAAACAGGGCAGAAACATAAAAGCCAGTGGAGAGGTCAGTGGACAGAGTGAATGGGTGAGATGCCAGATAAATAAGGAAATGAGTCAGAAGGTATCAGGAAAGAGAGATCAGATTTAAAGAATGAAGCCTTTACTTTCTACCAGAAGGTCAGTTGATGTTACTGCCAAATCTATTGGCATGTGAAAGTTCAACTCAAGGGCAACACTGAGCCTGAACAATTGTATCTGTGCGACTGTGTACAGTTGCATTAGGAGTATCTGAAAGAAATGTCTGTGGATCATAAAACAGGAAGAAAAAGAAAAAAGTGAGAGGGAGGCAGATACATTAAACACACATGCCTCTCAATCAAACAGATAAGGAATTTCTCAGTGCAGTGGGCTGGATAATACAACACACACACACACACACACACACACACACACACACACACACACACACACACAGCCGGCTATCACAGCGAGGGATTATGCTGCTCATCCTTACTTCAATCAGACTGTTTGTCTTGTTGTCTAATCAAGATGCTGAGCCAAAAATGAGAAAGGAGGAGAAGAGGAGAGGACAGCAGTGATAAGATGACTTGCCCTCCTGATTACTTCATGATCACACAGTGTGTGTTTGCGTGCACGTGTGACTGTGTGTGATGTATTTGAGCAGAACGTAGGGTCAGAGCAGCACAGCATGACAAGGCTCTTATTTAATAGATGGTAAATGGTGCAGTGTACATGCTGACAGTGTCACTGTGCTGTCCCCAACAGTTTTATTGTGAAAATACAGGCTCCTTTGTATGCGCCCTCTCTCTCTGCTACAGTATGCTATGACCGTCTCCTCTCTCCCCCTCCTTTTCTCCGTTTCATCCCTCACTACCCTCATATCTCCTTTTTCTGTATTGTGTCATCCCTTCGCTGCCCTCTATCATTCTTATTCCTCTTCTGTAATACTCACAGTTTCACAGAGTAAACATGTCAACAACAGTCTCGTTGTCTCTCCATTACCCCTCTCTCCTTCCCTCCCCTTGTTCTCTCCCCCTCACTGTAGATAACAGTGTGGGACAAAGTCACCAGTGTTTGGCCACACTGGCTGCTGGCTGAGAAAAGCAGGCCTTATAGCATTAATGTCAATTACCATGAATAACAACCAAACAATGGCCCAGTAAAGCTGTGTTTTTATGATGGAAAATGTTTGTGTTATGAATCAATGCAGATAATAATTTTGAATTACTGCAGTAAAACAAACAGGATTTGTGTTTGTCTACATGTTTGAGTATGACGCAGCACACAGTGAACTGGTTCAGTGAACATCTAGGTAGGACACGGACGTCTATTGAATTTTTAAATGACGTTTATATATGAGTGCCTTTGCTCCCCCGACTCTCTATCCTGCAATGGAAGACCACAGAAGCGAGAAAACGTTTCCTCCTCTAAAGTGTCTAAAGTCGGCTGTCCCCAGTCTCTACTTGTTACGCATTAATGGTTTTGAAGCAGAAGAGACAGAATTTACTGGTATGCTGGTTTTGTTTAGTTTTTAGTTTTGTTTTTTTGACGTTCTGCAGTGCAGCTTTAAACAGCATAAATGAACAACTTTCCAGGGTAGCTCCGCAGCATTTTGCACAAGAACACTTGCTGGAATCATGTGCCCCAAAGATTTTTGTGTTATTCTTATAATGTTTGTAATGTTTCAATCCAAGCTTTGCTGTTCTAGATAAAAGTGCATTTTAAGCTTCGAAGCTGGATCAGTTAATTAGTATATTTTTTATGTTTTTGATTATCGGTTCAGTGAGCTAAGATCTACTGTACTGCTGTGAGCATGAGACTCATAATATTTCTCACTTTTCATATCACTTACTATTACTGTTTTATCGAGCAATAACACATGTACATTTACAGATGTTTTTTTCGGTCTTGTTTAAATTATACTCACTGCGATGTGTTGTGTACGTGTGTGTGTCTTCAGTCTGCAGATGTGTGTGAGCAGATCCTTCGGGTAGTGTCTCGCTCAAGTCGACTGGAAGAGTTGGTTCTGGACAACGCAGGACTCAAAACGTGAGATTATGCAATCTATTAAAGGGGCACCCCACCAATTTTACATGTTACTTCATTATGAGTTAATTAATAAAGAGTACTACTGACAGAGCTTTGTCAAGTGTGTGAAAATTACTCACGTGTAATCAAAGGAGACTACACTTTTTTGCAGAAATCCTGTGTTACAAACTCTGTGTGTGGAAAAAGTTTTTTAGAGCTTTGACCCCAAGTCCCATAACTTTATTAAAATGCAATACTGCACTTTTATTCTGCTCTGCTGTTCTGCCATGGCAAAAAAAGGATATATTTTTTACCAAAGGTTTTTGATAGGTTGCACACGTACATTGGTCACACACACATAACGGAGCGCCCTTTCACACTCTACAGTGATTTTGCCCAGAAGCTAGCTGCTGCCCTGGCCCACAACCCCAGCTCAGGACTCACCACCATTAATCTTGCCAACAACCCACTGGAGGACAGAGGTAGGATATCTGCTCTAATGTAGTCTAATGTAGTCATCTCTGGTCTGTTATACTCTCTGCTGTACTTTGTTCTTTCTAAACAGCTCTTCTATATCAGGTATGGAAGTTAACTCTCCCACCAAAGTGAAATATTGAAAACATTCAGATTGCACTTGCCAAATCTTAAATGTGCGACATTCATGCATTGTATACTATACCACATAGTACATAAAGTTATATAGAGTATGATACTATTGACAGTTAAGGTTCCATTGTTACAGTGCAGTGAGTGCAACAGGTTTAATATTTCATCACCTCTATCCTTAGGCCGATCAGTCTGTCTATCCAGGACACATTAATTAAACATACCTTCCACCAAATATGCAGCCAGTTGCATGTAAACATACAACAGATTTCTGGGGTTTACTGATCTCTGGCTTATTTGTTCTTATACAAAATTCACCACAAGGATATGTTGAATGTGTTTTATCTAAAAAATGATACCATATTTGTTATTGACATTTTGGCTCTATGTCTTGCTTTGCTCTTCTGTTTCCTCTCCGTGGCTGCAGGTATCTCCTCCCTGGGTGCTCAGTTTGCCAAACTTCATATGGGGCTCAAGCATTTAAACTTCTCCAAAACCTCACTATCACCCAAAGGTATGTGGCTGGCTTTGTATACAGTTCCTAAAACAGGTGGATGATAAATGAAAAAATGTGTAATTTTGAAATGGAGTTGGTTGGAATGATTAAAATACAAAAAATAATAATACACATATTGTGTTGTGATCAGATGGATTTACAGTTTAAGTTTCAATTTATGGGCTCCCCATCAGGTGAAATCCACATCTTCCACTAATCTGATCACACCTACCGCTGTGTTGCAAATGACACTTATTATTGCACTATTTACACTGTGAGGAAGAGGAAGAAAAATATGTATTTGTAATGTGTGAGTATGCTCTTTACATCTATAAAGTGTATGCATGTTTTTATTTGCATACATCCTGCTTACTGGATCACTTTCCTTTAGTCAGTAGAGCTGTAACGTCTTGGCGTAATGGAAAAATCCTTCCGCGGTAATGGCCTTTAATGAAATGCTATGAAGGGGCTGATAGCTTTTTTGCAAAAAAACTGCTGGGGATTTGTAGCCGTTCTTGTCATAATTTCTAGATTAAATGTAGCCGCTGTCAACAATCACTTGGAGGTGAAATGTCTACTATGTTCTCACCCAAAGTAAACGCACCAGGCTCTGTCTTTAGGGACTCTTGGTAAACATGCTCTGCTCTCAGGCAATCAATAAAGAGCTATCATATTTCACAGTGTAGGGTTAGTGAGAGGGCTGCAGTACTTAAACTGAGCCCTGCTCGTCTAGCCTAAGGCCCAATCCATAATCCGAACCCCACAAGCCCCCAATGCTCAGAGCAAATGTAGAGGATTGAGGGCATTTTTATCTTTTTTTATCACTGATCTTGTTTGATGAAGCTAAAGGAGATCATTTGATCTTTTGAATTTTAATTCCAGTTGAATGTAACTTAAATATGTTGAAACATTTGCATCCATTGCAAACATCTTGAATATAAATGTTGTCACTGTAAATCTTCTGTATTATTTCTGTGTATTTCTCTCATTTTTCCTTATCACTCCTCCTTTTTCATCTCCTCTCAGCTGTCTAGCTCTGTCAAGTCATGTACTTGACAGTCGCACCTTGATTTACTGCCAGCATAATCAGCCATGTGATAGACATGACACAAGTCGCTGGTTGTACGCAGAAAATGTCTATCATGCACACACTGCAGTAGAAATCCATGCGTCCAAACACACACACACACACATTTTCCGTCTCTCGAATCATATGAACTAGAGCAGTACTTCATGAGCTTTATCTTTCGATAATTATTTTAATCAGTTCATTTTTAGATATTTTCTTGTGGCATAATAAAAATAAGAATGCCTTGTCCATAACATAGTGTGTCACAGACGTAGCATTACATTTACACAACCGTGACTTTCTATGCATTCACTTTACATTCTGATCCCTTTCTTTCCTGTCTTCACCCACTATGCTGTCAAAACATCAAGTGGAGATTTGAGGGTTGTGATAATGCTGAGTGTGTGTGTGTGTGTGTGTGTGTGTGTGTGTGTGTGTGTGTGTGTGTGTGTGTGTGTGTGTAGGGGTGAACAGCCTTTGTCAGTCACTGAGTGCCAACCCGTCCATCTTCAGCAGCCTGGTCCATCTGGACCTCTCAGGGAATGTCTTCCGAGGAGACGACATGCAGGTACAAACACTAATCCATTTAAGAGCTAGTAGCAATAACACTTGATTGAAACAGGGCAGTGCTGCAGTTGTGTGGAGGCATTTTCAGACCATTATAAATCAGTTAGCATGTCACTCTCACGAGAGCATTGACTCAGGAAATTCAACATCTGTTCAGAGCACAGACACAGGGATTTGAGAGAAACTCTCCTGCGGGGTTACAATCACACACATTTCAGTGATATACTGTATTTATAGCTGGACAAAATCATGATACATACAGACACAGATGTTAGTATCATCTGTTGCCCCAAAATGCTGCAGTGACTGAAGATTTAGACGTAAGATTGTTTTAAAGGAATAGTCAGACAAAAACACGCTTTACCCTTTTTTTTTTTTGCCAAGAGTTACATGAGACAACCAATACCACTCTCATGTCTGTACAGTAAATATGAAGCTAGTGCTAGCAGCTGGTTAGCTTAGCTTAGCACTAGGACTTGAAACAGCTGCAGTAGCCTCTAAAGTTAACTTATTCACTCGAGTCCCCGCCGGTTGCTTGGCAGCCTCATGGGGACGGCGAGACCCCAGGACCTGCACCTTGTCAAGAACCAAAATGAGGTATGAAATCAGAAATGATGGAAAACTATGAATTGGAGCAGGAAAGTGATAGTGGGATAATAAAAGAGAAAATATAAAATAAAAGACCCTCATTGAAGTTCACAAAAGCTGCATGCAGTTGGCAGGAGAAAGCATTTCTCGCCAATGGTCAACAAGACATCAATCTGCTAACATATTCTCCAGAAGATAAGGCCTCATCTTCTCTTTTGTAACAATGTCGTGTTTTACTTTACATTAAGCATTTCTACCACTTCCTGGGTCAACGCAACAGCCTGGCAAACCTTGACCTCTCCAACACCGACTGCTCATTGGACCAGGTGAGTCAGGACGCACATGGATATGATACTCTCCTAATAATACTCCTAATAAAAGATAATCGAGTAAAGAAAAATATAATAATGATAACACATTTTTAACAAAACAGGCCCTACAGAATAAGATATTTACTTTCTGTAAACAAACATGCATTTAGAATGGTCCCTCATTATGCTGTATTGTAAGATGAAGTGCCAGCCATTGATAACGGTGTTGCAGGGAATGGCCAATCTAATTGTACACAACCACTCAATCTGTGTTGCGGTCCGCTGCTTGTGAAGCGATCTGAATACCGTATGTGATGTATTGATGTGGGTCTGAGAGCCAAATACAGCTTATTGATTAGTCTGAGATGTAGCCAGCTGTCAGCCTGTCACTGAACACATTGATTAACTCCTAAATCATATTCTGTCTCTCACACGTACAGCCACATATAAATACATGTACACACTTCTAAACACACAACATAGATGCAATGCTTTCTTATCCTCTCTTTATAAGAGTCATACACAAAATGGTTACCAAATGAAGCAATACTTAAGCTCAGATGTTATGGTGATATATTCTGTGCCTTCCAGGTTTGCTCAGCTCTGCTGCGAGGCTCGGTCGAATACCTTTCTGTTCTTAACGTGTCGAAGAGCATCTTCCCTCACAGGTAAGAGCCATTTGGGTGGTGCTAACAGTGAAAGAGGAAAATAAATGAATTTGATGCTGTAGCTTGAAGGTTGAGATGACATCCAAAGGCCTCCCCAACTGTCACCTGCATCTTTTTTGCAAAATCAGGGCCTAAATGCAATGTCGATATTGCGTTGCATCGCAAACCTGTTTTTATGTGAAACAGGTCTGGGATCTCCTGTACATTGTCATCCATCATGTGCACACTGGAAAATGGCCCCATAACCCCACTGAGGCTTTTTTGTGGGTCTCCTTCCCATCTTAATGTACTACTGTCTACATCAAAGTGTCGTTTTGCCCTAAGAGGCAGATTTGACCTGAAATGACTTGTTAACAGTAGCTGCTTTTAGCCAAAAACTATCTGTATGTTGATGTGCGACACCTGCTGGTTACAAAGTGCCATTACAGACATGATTACATTTGGTTGTAACATGATTCGATCGGGTTTGTAAATGTGCATGATTCAAATGTGTTCAAATTTGAGTGCCTGCGTATGGGTGTGAGCATGTAACAGATGGGCGGTGGGTGGAGTTTTTGTTCTCTTTATTATCTCGTTGCAGTGTGCCTCTAGGGGAGTTGAGGACCTCATCAAGGGGAGAGGGCAGCATATGATGGTGGTGGTGGGGGGGGGGGGGGGTGAGAGGGAAGATGAGCAGAGGAAAGGTGAGAGAGAGGAGGAGGCATGGGGAGAGGAGGGGAGAACATAAGTGTAGTAAGTAAAGCATCATTTATATAGCACTTTTTAAAACACAGTTACTAAGTGTGTCACAATTACACACAAATATATTAAAATAAAAACACAGCACAACGAGAGAATGGGTTTTTAAAAGAGTCCGAAGTTTCACCAAATCTGGGGAAGATGATTTCAGAGGGTTGGCGATAAAACAGCAAATGCACTATCACCTTTTGTTTTGCAGTTGAAGTGGAAGGAAAGAAAGGGAATGGAGGAGGTGAGCAGTCCTCTCTGAAGACTTTGTTTTGTGGATCTGAAACAGTTTCTTAAAGAGGACATAACAACTAAACTGGGTCACAGGCTTTTAGGATATGGCAAGAGTACTAAAAGCTTAATGCTGGCCTGATCTCAGGTCATCATTGAGCCGTATATGGTGTTGGATCAAAAGAGCTGAAAAGTGTCTGAAAGTTTGGTGACATGTTGTATTTAAAGTCATTGGTGTATCTATCCGGCATTATTTTATGTCCTGCTGTCTTTTTGTTTCTGTAGGAAAGGCAAAGAGGTGCCTCCGTCGTTTAAGCACTTCTTTAGCAGCGCCATGTCTCTGAGCTCCATCAACGTGTCAGGGACCAAGCTGCCGCCAGAGGCCCTCAAGTGAGAGAACGATTCATTCACATTTAATGTGTCTGAGGAGCTTCTGCCCCACATTCTCTGTGACTGTACATTTTGTTTCTCATCTTCCTTTATTACCTGTATCACCATTTAAAGCTGTACATTTTTAGACTTTCAGGTACAGTCAGAACAAACTTGTCTTGTCAGCCTATATCACAGTGAGGAGCTGCATTAGAGGACAGCTGCTGCAGCTCTATCTGCACTAACTGGGGCACTGCACTTTAATGTTTTTTTTTACTAAAAGTTGTATTATTTATATTTAAAGGGGTGATAGAATGCAAAACAGAGTTTACCTTGTCATAGTTGAATAACAACAGTTCGGTGGGTAAAATGGGCATACAGAGAACCTCAAAGTCCCATTGACACTTCTTTCCTCTGCAAATCTCACAATTTGAAACTGCCGCTGAAAACGGGCGAATCCCAACGAAGCTCATAGTTGACGTCAACTCGGTGGCTATACCTTATTTGGCTCTAGTCTGTACCTTTGTCACACCCCAAAATTTACATATAGACCAGCGTAGATCTCAGACACTAGTTTAGCTGTGCGCTGCTCTGTGTACTTCCACGGGAATTACAAAGAAGAAAGTTTGGAAGTTTTTCAAGGATATTGAAAATTAACCACGGTCGTAAATGCAGTGTTCCAGGCTGTACAGGGAATGCTGACACTTTTCACGTTTCATTGCAAAATGCCGGTCGAGGTGCTCCAGGTAAGCGGCAGTTGGCAGCAGGTGGTTCAGTTACCCCAGCATAGGTGACTCTGCGCTGGTTACAGACCACCACGAGCTGCCAGTCGTGGAGCTCCGTCAGGTCAGCGGTAGTTGGTGGTCTAGTTACCCCAGAAAAGGTGACTGTGCGCTGGGTACAGAGCACCACGAGCTGCCAGTCGTGGTCGTGGTGCAAGTAAATGCTAAATGACAAAACTTACCACTCTGACTCTCATTTCCAATCTACAGTCAACTCCTCTACATTAGATTCTTCCTCTGATTCAGGCTCAAACATATACGGTTCAACACCTAATGTCTCCAGCTTTGCTTGTTGTAAACCAACCAATCAGCGCGCAGCTCATCTAAATATTCATGAGCATACCATAAAAGGGAGAAAACCTCTTGTTTCATTCTAGGGCTATTTCACAAGGTTGCATTAGGGTGCATTGAACAGCACCCGGGCCATTTTCAGCCCAACCAATGTTACATACCCTGTTTGGAAACCTTAAGGAACAGTGTGAAATACCCTATATAATCATTCTATCACCTCTTTAAAGTTTGGATGTTGACAGTGGAAAAAACATATGTAACAAATGGAGACAAATTGAACTAAATGTATAACCCATGTAGGGAAGCCTGGATGAATGCACAGTCTACTAACATTTAGTTACACAATGAAACACTTTCACAAATCAAAATCTATCTCCTAATATCTTTTTAAATGATTTAATTATTTTATTATTTAATTCTTTTTTAATTCTTTTTATTTTTTAACTACATTTTTGTTTTTTTGTGCACATTATTTTAGAGCTCTCCTGCTTGGCCTAGCCAGTAATCTCAATCTGAAGGAGGTGTCTCTCGACCTCAGCTGCTGTGAGGTAAGACCCCTCATAAATCATTTTATTTAAAGTCTTCTACAATGTGTGCATTTGTGCATGGCTCGTTAGGGATCATTTGCTTGTGGCTGCACTGAAATCAAATCTTAATGTAGCATAGAGCTGAAGCACCTTACATTCATTACAGATGAATAAAGAGTTTTAAATGTATAACCAAATGCACTGACAACAGTGTTTTTGCAGAGGAGAGTAGAACTAGATCCCACAGCTGTAGTTGCATTAAATGCATAGGCACAGGGATGCTGATGATAATGCTGGTAAATATGCTAAGTAAGTAGGGAACACAGTTAAAGCAAACAATGCTGCAAAATACAGTAAAAGCCTGATTTAGCAAAAGACTGCAACCGGTGGATTTTTGGGGGGCATTGGTTTTGTTTTCTTAATTGTATTCCTTTATTCTTTCCGTGACTCACATTAGCAGCAGCATTTGTGTAAGTGCCGTTGTCAGCTCAAGTTTGGAGAGTAAGGTTTTTAATAGTTTGGAGTTAACACTCATCCAATGCAATCAGCTTTATAGGATCCACTCCAAAACCATTTGACAGGCCAGTGAAACTGTTAAGAGGCTGTATAATGGAATACTTGGCAGAAAGCAGGCAGGGGTGGAGGGGAAGAGATGAACAGAGGGGGAGGAAGGGGGCTTAGTTTTCGTCCCTAATTGTTTCATCACAACTCTCACCCACCCACACACACACCGGCTCCTCGCCTTCATCTCCTCCCCTGCTCGAATAGAAAAAGACAGCTTGCTGAAGATTCAATGGGATTGCTAAAGATAACACATGAATGAAAATTACACAGGAAATCTAATTGTAGATTCCCATACAAGTCTTTCCCAACTGAAGCTGCGGGGGAAATGATGTGTTCCATCCTTTTTCGAGGTCTTAATGAACCGTTTGGTGGCGGCAGCCCAAAACTGCGCTTTGAGTGGGCTGACAACATGCAAAATAAGGACTATGTATATGACTCTTGTTGAGTGTGTTTGTGCAACTATGTGTGTGTGTCATTCGTGAAAACAGAAGTATGCTCATTAAGCATCTGTGTGTTTTGTTGCTGGTAATTGTTTGCTTGGCTCTGAGTTGCTGTTCTCTCCCCCTAATGCTTCTGTAAGCTTGGCCATTGTGTAAGTACCAATGTGCTCATTCTTAATAATTAACATGTCATTCCTCCATCTCATTTTTTATTTGCACGTCTGTTTTGGCAGATGCTTTATTTTCTGCTGATCTTATTCTTCCCGGGGTCCATATTTCTATTCTGGATGATATGTGTTGTTGGAAGTTATGTGTCATTTCCATTGACTGTGTGGTCATTTTCCATCACCATGTTAGTCATTTTAAGTTAGTCATCGATTATTAGTTGTCTGTCCTTTGAAACCGAATGCTTGTTTCACATATGCAGATGTTTTTGTATCAAACCACATGCTTTGTTGTTTTCACAGTATTTGTTCAAACATTTCCACAGTGCAAGCCTTTGTGAAAGCACTGTGACATTTTGCAGTCATGGTGGAGTGTTCTCCAAAGCTGTCTTATTCCAGTAGTAGTGCAGCTGGCAATTAAGGAGTCATGTATTCAAAGTGTTACAAGTCACACATACTTTGTGTGTGTGTGTGTGTGTGTGTGTGTGTGTGTGTGTGTGTGTGTCTGGAGTGTGTGTATGTTTGAGTGTGTGCTTGTGTGTGTGGATGTGTGCCTTTGTGTTTAAAATGTGCCCCCCTGTCTTCCCAGTTGCGATCAGGAGGTTCTCAGATCCTTGAAGGTTGCATTGCAGAGATCCCAAACATCTCCAGCCTAGACATCTCTGATAACGGTGAGATAACTTGAACTTTTCAATCCTAACCTCATGTGAAATAAATAAATAATGTTACCAGTTAACCTTATTTTTTTTAACCATTTTCTCTACCTCCAGGCCTGGACTCAGACCTGTCCACCCTGCTGGTGTGGTTGGCCAAGAACCGATCCATCAGACACCTGTCTCTGGGCAAGAACTTCAACAACATCAAGTCCAAGTAAGAATACAGCACAGACAGGATACCTAAAATTTAAACAAGTGTGTACCCCAGAAGGGGAAAGAACTGAGGCATGTCTTGGAGGGTGATAGCAAAGGTGCAACCTGTATTTATTTTTTGTATTTATGCATATCATAACTTTGCTAGAGATGCCATTGTTCTGTACATTCTGTACGATACTGTCATATAATTTGCAGTTTTTGTATAGTTCTTATAGTACAACAGATGGGACGGGGGGGGGGGGACTTGTTAAACAAAAGTTGTAATGTTCTACTTATGAGTGCAATGAAAACTCAATAAAGGCATTGTAAAAAAATACAGTACAGGGCTCCTCCTGTACTGTGCACAACTGACATGTACAGTACAGGGCTAACATAAATCTTAGGGGTTAGGCCCAGGTTGGGTTTGGTTTGGTTGTGCCTTAGTGTGTCTGTTGTGGATGACCACAGACTGCTCCGTCAGATGCCATTTACAAACCAACGTGAAATCAATAGAGTCAAATAGATGGCAGGGTTTTATTTTACAAATGCCACATGGCACTGATCTCGGTCTTCCTCCCTGAGAACTGTTGTTGTCCACTACATACTTAGTCAAAGTACATAGTGAGGGGATCAAGATGACCAGAGATCTACAAAATGTTGTATTCAAGATGGAATTGCACAGAATAATCTAGAAAGAGTATATTCTGTAGATTTTTCTATACTTGAGTATATAGAAAAATCTGTACAATGCAGTTTTTAAAAGATTGTCCTTCCTGTCTTTCTTCTGTCTGACTTAGAAACCTTGCTCCAGTGTTGGATAGCCTGGTCCACATGATTCAGGAAGAGGAGTCGGTGAGTTTTTAATTTCCTTCTCTGTCTGGCTTTTGTGTGGGACAAGAGATAAATGGTGACGGGGACAGTCCTCCAAACAGATGCTTCAGTTACAAATCCTGTTATCAGCCAGCATCCAGCTAAAGCAAATCACTGAATCTCCACCAGCTGCTCTACAGCTGACCTCTGACCTCTCCTGCGCATTGTGGTGTGAATATAATTACCCTACAGTGATCAATAAAGTGTCACATTAAACTGAAACCATGTGGTTTGTGAGAGCTGTACTGAAATATGCATGCTGTTTCACTCATATAAAGGGTCTGGTGCATAAATTACTACAGTAGTACAAGTACAGTACATCATGGAAATGTCTCACAGGATTATGATCCAAGCATTTCTAACTGACAAATACTTTTTTTATTTTACGTATTACTGTCTGCTAGTTTCTCTCTAGTTGTCTTTCTTTGCTCAGAAAACCTGCATGAGAGACTTTCTGTCTCTCAATCCATCACACTCTTATTATCTCTCTCTCCATCATGGGAGCTGTAACAGATTTCGCCCCGGTGCCTGCCCTTTTTTGTCTACCACAGAGGCGAATGTGCTAGATTGATAGTCCTTTCGGTCTCTCGATACTTTGTGTGTGTGTGTGTGTGTGTGTGTGTGTGTGTGTGTGTGTGTGTGTTGTTGGGAAGATAGTGAATAGTAAGTGAATGAGCTGGTTATCTGGATGTGCAGGTGGGATCAGAAAGAGAAGGAAAGGAGGGAGAAACTTAATGGATGGGTATTGAAAAAGTGATATGCAGAGGTTAAAGGTTGTAGGTTCAGAGGATGTTCATTAGGGGTGGATAATACGGAATAAAAAAGGTAGGAAGTAAAAGTAGCAGATAATATAGTTATTTTGTAGCTTATATAAGAGATGATCTCATAGAAGGGTTTGTTGATGAAAGTAGCTGTGGTGCATGGATTTCTATGGATCAAGGATGTAATGTGTGCACTTGCATGTTGTGTGCGCCACACGTGTGTTTAGAGTATGTGCATGTTATCCTGTCTTGCTATGTGTGTGTTGGAGAGAGACAAGTGTGTAACCACTCTCTTGGGTATCTTTCAACCAGAGCTGATGTGCAAACACAGATAAGTGAAGGCCTGTAGTGATAATAAATTTAAAATTTTGTTCAGCAGCACATTTTTCCTTTTTTGCCTGTGTATAGCCAGGAACACAGAATAATTATAACACACAAACACACAACTCCAGGCAGCACATTTACCCTGTTGTGTTTCTGTGACCTGGCCTGAGTCCGGACAGATAGATCTCAGATACCGCACGGCTGCCTGAATATAAACAGATACACAGTGTTTCAGAGAATATTGATATCACTCTATTTGTGCAGAAAGAGCTTAGTGATGACTGGACACCAGTGTAAACAGCTAGCCTGGCTCTGACCAAAGGGAACCAAATCTGCCTTCCAACACCTGACCTATGTCTTGAACTATAATATCTTTCTGCTCAGCTGGTTACCTGTAAACCGCATGGTGAGGATGAGACTGGGAACAATTAGTTTCACACTAGTTTCACACTTAAAAGATATAAGGAAGTTAATTAGTGAGCATTAGAGGTACTGCGAGGCCGCTTAATTACAATTGGACATAGCCAGGTTAGCGGTTTCCTTGTTTTGTTTTTTTTATGCTAAGCTAAGATAGGTGGCTGCTGTTATATTTACTGCACAGACATGAGAGCAGTATTTTCTCA
Organism: Sander vitreus; assembly: GCF_031162955.1. Taxonomy (NCBI): domain Eukaryota; kingdom Metazoa; phylum Chordata; class Actinopteri; order Perciformes; family Percidae; genus Sander; species Sander vitreus. Next base: position 19,332,253 of record NC_135860.1, on the reverse strand, counting down.
TCTAATACTCGGCAAGAGCTGAATAAGTATCTTTCCCCAAAATGCTGAACTATTCCCTTAATCCACAGAAAGGAAAAACCTCACAATTAAAAACAAATTATTTATTAATCAAAATAAAACATCAGATTAGACTTTTTTTATCAGCAAATCTGCCACAATTGACAGCAAATGTATTCCTTGTATATTAATTCCCTATACAAACTACAGCACATGCAAAACCACAGACCAAAGCTTCTTCATAGTAATTATCATAACATGCTGATAATTGTTATGGCAGTAAGATAAGAGAAGATGCAGAAGACATCATTTTTCGGACATTCATTAAATAGATTAATTTGTCTCTGGTATAAAGTCACTTTTATTTGCACATCTTGGGTTACAATTTCTCATTGTCTTGGTTTTATTAAACAAGACGTGTATGCGTACACAGGGTAATGATTTCACAATTTCAGTATTAATAAAGGCTGAGAATCCGAGCCCCTGAAAGTCATTTGCCTTAGCCATTGGAAGGGACAGGACTTATAATTACTTTTGTCAGCACAACATACAAATGTTACCACTGTATACTTCTTTTCTTCTACATTTCTTCCGATGGTATTGGTGCACTGGATTTCTGCTACAGTAGGACATTTTTACTCCAGGTTTTTATTTTTATTATTGTTTAGCTTATGGAAACCCAGTGATAGAATCTTGTTTTCTACTTCACATCACTAGAGTAAGAATAAGCTACCGTGGCTACTCATCCATAAACTTGTACCTAATTAAATTTGCATGTTTAATGTCTGCTCGGTGCCACAAAGGAGCACATGCAGGCAGTAAATAATTCTTTCTGCATCCTCAGACAAGACATAAAAAAGTA